>NW_006921539.1:1249569-1658662 GCF_000340215.1 Pseudocercospora fijiensis CIRAD86 | reverse complement strand
GGGGAACCCCCGGTATGTCTATGTTCCTGCCGGGGACCAGCACCCCTGGAATGAGGCGTCGGATTTTGTGAATACTGTCAGGTGGGCGGAGCATTTTGAAAACCGGTTATGCGCCGGCGGGGACATATTCCTGCTGAGTGATTTCCTGGAAAAACCAGGATATGTCGGCCTGATGCGACGCCATAATAGCTGGAGGCTTCCGATCTAGGAGACGAAGCTATTCCCTGAGCGGGGGTCCTGATAACCTTCAGGATTAGCCAACTCCTAATTTCGCCTATCATAAGCACTCTGCTTACTATACTAGTGCGCTATATACTATATATAGTATATAGCGCACTAGTCTTATAAACAGTCGAATTTAGTATAGCGGTAGTTATAGTTTGCTAAATAAGAAGGTTATTAAGACCTCGTCTAAGGCTAAATCGCGTCTTCTATAGCGCGTAGAATTAGGCTATTCTATCGCTTCTTTATAGCCTTCTTATAGCCTTCTTTTATAGTAAATAATACCGCTAAAATAGGCCTCTCGAGCGCTATTAACCGTACCTAACTTCTCGTAGTAAATACCGAGTTTCCGAGCTTCTATAGCGTCTTCGGAGGTACTAAGGCTTTCGGTAAAAGATAAGAGTAGAACTAGGCGGACTAATAACTCGGAGCGGCGTATAGTAGTAGTAAAAGCGATTCTTCGTACTCGTATAACCGATATAGGTAGAGCGGTCGATATATCGGAAGTAGTAATCGAGGCGGCGACGAAGCGATAGAAGCGTAGTTAAAGTAAGAAGAATAAGATCGCCTTAGTAAGGATAGCGGCTAACTTCGAGGCCTCGTATAGTACTACTAGCTAGTAGGACTTAATAACGGCTAAATACTATTTAAACGTTAAAATATAGTATATATCGCTCGACCGTATAATAAAGAAGCTAGAAGATAAGTAGTAGCCTATATTTAACGTTAAAGAGAGCGGTAACGGTACTAGTAAGGAAGAAGACGAGCCTAGTTCTATATAGGCGGAGATACGTACCTAGTACGAAATACGAGTCGCTTAAGAGGCCGTAAAGGTAGAGGTAATAGGTATCGCGCGCTAGGTAGAAATAGACGCCGCTACGAGCTATCGTAATAAGTATAATATACTAAGTTTATAGTCGAAGAAGTAGTATATACCGGACGCTAACCGGTACTTTATTAAGTAGTAGGAGATACCTAATAGTCTAGTAATTAGTAAAGATAAGGGCCCGGAGTAGGATAATAGTAGTAACGAGGTTAGTACTAGTAATAGTATAACTAGTAAGGGTAGAAATAATAATAAAGACGCGCCTAGTTACGAGGAAGAAGAGCTAGAGGTTAATAAAAAGATAGAACGAGAGCGCTAACGTATACGAGACCTTATAGCTATACCGCCGCCGCGTAATAGAAGTAGAAGACCGTCGACTAAAGGTCTAAATTTAAACTATAGTACTAATAGTACTAGTCGAAGTACTATACTAGTATTACGTACAGCCTCTCGGCGGTTATTAACTCTAGTAATACTAGGTTCTCGTAGCTCTATAACTCTATCCGGCGGCCGTAAACAACGAGACTCGGCTATATAAAGTAGACGTACTTAAGGTAAGTCTCGCGGTAGAGCTTCTAACGATACCTTAAGATAATAAGACTATAATATACGCTTATAAGCTAGCGAGTTGTTTACTATAATAGTATAGAAGTTAGAGCGAGATATAGTACGAGAAGACGCCGCTTCTAATAAACTAGAAGTAGACGTAGAAAATAGGGTAGTAAAGCGACGAAGGCTCGTAATAGAAGAAGATATTAATAGGATATAAGAGGACTTCGAGGCCTTTAAGAAGGAGGTATAGGTAGAGCTAAGTATAGTTAAGAACGAGGTCTCTTTATTATCTATAACCGTATCTTCGGTCTAGAGTACTAGCGATAATACTAATAGTATACTAAAGACGCTTTTATTAGCGTAGAGTATATAATTCAATCCTTCCGTAGCTCTAGCGATACCGGGTATTCTTACGGGTAGAGGTACTAATAATACGGTAGTAGACCTAGAGTTTCCGGACCTAGAAATAGCGTTCTTCGATTAGCCTAATTAGTAGCTTCGAGTAAGATTTAGGTTATAGCGTCGGCGCCTATTACAATACTAATTCTTATCTAAATTATAAACTTTCTATATACTATTATAGCTACTAACTAGGTAAACAACCTTATATAATGCGTTTATATATAGCAAGTATATAGTAGTACTATTTAGGGGGGGTAGGGGCGTAGGTAAATCTAGCTCGAAGTATATACGGAGGCTTAGCGGAGAACGCCGAACCTCCGAGATATAGCCGTTCTCTCTCTATCGGCTACCCCCTCTATTAGTAGTACTCGGACTACTTTAGAAATAGTCGATTAAGCTTAGAAGCCGCCTATACTATAATAATTTAAGCCCTCCGAGCTCTCGCTATTATCGTCCGAGTAGTCTAGTTCCGGCCGCTAGAGGTACTCCTATAAATTTAGAGGATTAAAGCTAAATCGCTTACTTGTCTAGTTATATCTACGAAGACAGATATAACAGTTAGTTAGCAGTGCTACTACTATAAAGTAGGCTCTAATAGGCTATTATCTTAACCTTAATTGCTTTAAGAATACGTTATAGGACTATAGCTTTATTATATAGCTAAATAAGTACTTAACCTCGATCCGGATACTAGATAGCTTCTTATTAAACGCCTATTGCTAAGGCGTTAAATAAGACCGTCTAAGGTAGTGCTTATAAGGAGCTATAATGCCAAAGTTGCTATAGTATACTAGGTTACTATAGAGATATAGAATACGCCTATTTCTTATAATCCTTTATAGGCGACGTTTAATACCCGACAATTGCTATATTCGCTAGTCGTTATCTCGTCTATTAAATAGTCTAACAAGTAAAGATATTAGGCTATCCGGTATAATAATAGCCTAGAATTTATACCCGTGTTTACTATAGTAACTACTATATAACCTCTGTTAGTTCTTCTACGGTCGATAGAAGCCTAAGAAGTATCTATCGATAAATCCCTATATAAAACTATAGGTTCTACGCTTCTAAGTAGCTAGTACGAATATCTTTAACCGCCGGTAGCTATTAAGTCGTAGATGCTAGGCAATAAGGCTAGCAAACTGCTTGTAAATCTATAGAACAAGATCGTTAAATACGAGGCTATAGTAGCTCTCGCATTTGCCGAATTTAGTAGAAGTATTAAACTAGCGACTTAGAAACGATATCCGCTATAGAACGAGTCCTAATACTAGCTCCGGGTTAGGTTTATTGCTATTCCGCTATTCACAACCCTTAATATCTAAAGCGACTACTAGTTAGACTTAGAGTATATAGTATTAGGGTTCATTACGTACCTAATGCCTAAGGCTATAACTGCTACACTTTATCTTTAGGCTTTCTATAATTAGCCCTTCTTCTAAATATAATTATTAGTTATATTAAGTAGTTATAAGCCCCCTGCGTTTCTAACGCATTCTATACGTATTCTAATAGTCAATCCGACTGCTACGTAGTTAGCGCTCGTTACTAAAAATTGCGCCGATACTAATACTATCGCCGCCGCCACCCTCGAGTATTCTAGTAGGTGCTAGTCCGACTCGAGTCGGTTACTATTAGTATTAGCTGTCCGCTATACCGGTTCCTAACAATAGTATTAGCTATCCGCTATACTAGAACATAGACGCGCCTATCGGCCGCCTCTTGTTAGGGCTAAAGAGGCTATACGTAATTGGCATGTAACTAGGCTAAGTAAAGCTAGGGTCTTAGTGCCTTAGGCAGGGCTTAGCGCTTAGTAATAGGCTAACTTGCCTGCCTTCCTCCCTCTCCTCCTAGCTCCTTATCGAATACTACCTATACCTACTACTACCCTATCTACCTGCTAATATAACCCCTATTATATAGTATTCGATCTACCCTTTAAGGGCAGTAGCTAGATAGTCCGTATTTTAAGCTTTTAGCGGTATAGCCCCGAAAACCGTTAATCTAACTATATTGCGCCCGAAGAACGGGACTTATACGTACTATTCTATTAAAACAACCGTACCAATCATTAAGCAAGGCCTTCTATACGGCCTATTACACTGAATTAATCGCACTAAGCCGATATCTACTAATTCCGCTATATCCGTATCTTAGGGGCCTATAATACATTATCGGTGTTACCCCTTATAATAGCCGGCTTATTACGAAGCAACAACAACCGTGCTACCGCTAGTAGCGCTAGCAACGACAACGCTAGTAGCATAGTACCTACTAAAGTGCCTACTAAAGCACCTGCTAAGGTGCCTACTAAAGAGCCTACTACTAGGCCTACCGAAGAACCTATAGTTCTAGGTAACGACCTAGAGTTGCCTATTAACGATATACTTAACAACATTGTTAATCGACGATATAGCTAACTAGCCTTTAGCCCCTAGCTAGTAGCGAGACTTTAAGAAGCTACCTAAAATAGGCTCGCTACTCTACGTTAAGAACAATAGCTAAAGGACAACCTCCTCGAAATTCGCCGCCTTTAGGGAGCCCTAACAACTAACACTAAGCCGATAGTAGGGCCTTCCTTACTATTAGTCCTAGTCTAGAAGAAGGATGCTAAACTTAAGGACTGTACCGTATTTAATAGCTCTAGTCGAAAGCAATATAACGACTATATTCGTAACTATAAGCTTAACTAGCGAAACGTACCGAGGGCCCTTCTAGACGACTATTCGTTAGTCGTCTATGCTATATAGTATATTAACGGTAACCCTAAGCGTATATAGGATAACCATTTTGATTCCCTTTACGATTAGACCGCTGTTTAATAGCAGGATTACAAGACTATTATACTAAACACCCTTAGCAACCCTATATTACGCTAGTAGCACGCCTAAGACTAATACCTACGTACTAAACAAAAGGCCGACTAAACCTCTCGATCCTTCGAGGCCTATCTAAAGACCCTTAAGGACGACTTGCTACCTAAGACCGACTCTATCTAGATATCTAAGATACGACCTAAACTAAGATAGGAACTAGTCCTTGAATTAGACCGCCGCCGTGTATTCGAACAGGCTAATCTTATACGCATTTAATTTATAGTCGAAGTAGAGACAGCTAAACGAGCTATTTAGCTCTAATAACGGTTAGAATCTAAGATACGCCTAGCTACCTATCGTAGCCGCGGAGGAAACTAAGGTTCCTACTAGAACAACAATGCTAACAATAGGAACAGTAATAACGACCGTAGAAGGGGCCGTAGCCGACGGCTATATAGAGGAGGCCGTAATAGGGGCCGTAGAAGGGGCTCGTATCCCTATAATACTAATCGATTAACTAACAATAGTAGTAATAGTAGCTATAGCAATGTTCTAACCGGATTGAAGTGCTTCAATTATAATAGTACTAGCTATCTACTAGGCTAATACGACAAACCTAAGGACTAGGCCCGAATTGACTATGCTTCCGCTAAACACCGAAAGCACCTCTTAGCGGCTAACGCTACCCCTATAGGCTAACCTTCGAAAAAAGAGTAAGCGCCGTACTAACTATTAGCCTTATACGGCGTAAAACTATCGACATTATACTAGCTATTATACGCACCTATCTTATATAGGACACATATAGAGACAACTATAAGACTAAGGTTATACTAGACCTAGGGAATTTAGTTAGTGCCCTTATTAGCTATCGCCTAGTTAAGCAATTAGACCTCCGACAATTGCCTAGAACTAATATGCCAACCCTTGCTTAGTTTAATAACGCTCGGTACTTAACCTATAGGGCCTACTATATTCCTATAGTTCTAAAGGACGACCTCGGAAATAAACGCCTACTAGACTTTACTGCCTACGCGGTAGATATAGACAACCTATATAGGGGAGCTACTATTGTTATTAGCAACCCTATTCTTAAGCACTATGCTATAGTTATAGACTTAGGCCTTTAACAGTAGCGATTTAGAATCCCTAGGAGAGAGGACATTAAATACATTAATATTAGCGAGTGTCCTAACGATATTAGGGTCCTGTTTATTAGCAACCTAACACTAGCCTCTACCTTAGCCGACCTAATAGTCGACCTATTAGGCGACGATAATAAGCCTATGCCCCCTAATAGTATAGACCCTAATTAGCTCGAGTATATACTAGAGCCTATTCGAGAGACCTATATTAATGTGTTTAAACACTACTTAGCATTAACATTGCTTATATTTAAAGAGACGGATTACAAGATTAATATTATAGAGGGCAAAGAGGTTCCTTTTAGTCCCCTCTATAACCTTAGTAAACGAGAGCTTGCTATATTACGTAAGTACCTAGAGGAAAACCTAGCTAATAGTCGAATTCGGTATAGTAACAGCCCTGCTAGTGCACTAATCCTGTTTGTTCTAAAGGAGGATAGTAGCCTACGCCTATATATTAATTACCGTAGGCTTAATGCTATTACTATTAAAGACCGCTGTCTACTCCCTCTTATTAATAAGACCCTCGATCGCCTTTCTAGGGCCTACTTCTATACTATACTAGATATTAAGGATGCGTACTATCGTATCTGTATTCGTAAGGGTAACGAACAGAAGACAGCCTTCCGCACTCGTTATAGCTATTTTAAGTATTTAGTTATGCTATTTAGGCTAGCTAATGCCTCTACGACCTTCTAGTCCTATATCAATCGGGCCCTATTAGGCCTATTAGACTACCTCTACGTAGTCTATCTAGACGATATCCTAGTCTATATACACTTACCTAACATTGCGGAATATTAGGCCGCTATACGTAAGGTACTCGACCGCCTACGGGCCTATAGCTTATATTGCAAGCCTTCTAAATACACCTTTGCTACTAAAGAGGTATTATTCCTCGGCTTCCTTATATTAACTAAGGGTGTTAAGGCTGATCCTAATCGGATTAAAACTATTACTAAATAGCCTGTTCCTACGTTAATTAAGGAGCTATAGTCGTTCCTCGGCTTCGCTAATTTCTATCGTCGCTTTATTAAGGGCTATTTACGGCATATAATGCCCCTAACTAAGCTTACTAAAACCAAGGCTAACCTAACTAGAGAGTTTAAATAGACTAATAGAGCATAAGCCGCTTTTAACGGCTTAAAGAGGCGCTTTACTAAAGTCCCCTTATTGTACTATTTCGTACTAAGCAAGCAGATCCGTATTGAGACTAACGCTTTATAGTTTGCTATATTAGCTATTATATTATAACAGGCTAATAACAATTACTAGCACCCGATTGCCTTCTTCTTAAGGAAGATAATTAATGCTAAGCGTCGTTACGAGACCTACGAGTAAGAGCTCTTAGCAATCGTAGAAGCCTTTAAGCACTAGCGCTATTATCTCGATAGTACTTAGCACCCTATTTAGGTCTATACGGACTATAACAACCTCCGTAGAATTACAAAGGTTACTAGGGTTATAGGTCGATAGGCTAGATAGGCCGTCTACCTCGCCGGGTTCGATTTTAATATATTATATCGGCTAGGCGTAAGTAACCCTACTAATAGCCTATCGAGGCGACCTAATTATAACAGCGAGACTTAGCAATCTATCAATTTATTGTTTCTAACCCTATAGTATAAGATTGCTATAGCCCGTATCGTTAATAAGTAAGCGTAGGATAAGCGGCTTACCGGACTCCGCGACGGCTCGAAGCATATTAATACTCTTACTATATTAACAGTGCGTATTAAGGACACAGATAGGAGAAGTTATAATAACTCCCTAGTCGATATCGCTATATACAGTAATAGCGATCAAAGCACTGCTATAGTTAATCCGGCTACTAGTGCTATTAGATATATATAATACGTATCTCGTTTAATAGCAAGGGTACTATTAAATAACCTTACAAATAGGGATAGTTAATCGTTTATAGATAAGCTATTACGGGCTTAGTAGAGGGACGCCTTTACTACTAAACGTATCGATAAGCTTATAAGTAAACGAAAGACCCGATCTAGTAAGAGTAATTAGTCGATCGACGACAAAGGTTACTTAAGGTTTAAGGGCAGATACTATATCCCTGCTAAACAATCGATTAGACAAGAACTTCTTAAGCGACACTATAATAGTAAGCTTGCTAGTTACTATAGTATAGAGAGGTCGCACGAGCTACTATCGCGTATATACTACTAGCTAAATAGTAAGCGGGACATAAAGGACTACGTAACTACGTATACCGTATATTAACGAGTTAAAGCACCGAAACACTTACTATTTAGCGAGTTGTCTTTACTCCCTGTTCTAAAGAAGCCATTTGCTAAGCTTATAATAGATTTTATTATAGGCCTTCCGCCTACTAAGCGTAGAGGCAGTAAGGATATATATAATGCTATCCTAGTTATCGTAGACCGGTTTACTAAGGGCGCTCGCTATATCCCCGCTTGAAAGGACTAGACGGCTATTAACTTAGCTAAGTTACTATAGGATAACATCTTCTACAGCTATTAGGGAACCCCTAAGGGGATAGTCTCTAACCGAGGCTTAATATTTATATCCTATTATTAGAGCGAAATATGCCTATAGCTAAGACTAAAGCATCGGCTATTAATAGCCTTCTACCTATAGACTAACGGTTAAACAGAGAGGTAGAATGCTACCCTATAGCAATACCTGCGTAGCTATATTAACGAGAATCCTAACGACTAGGTCGACCTCCTATAACTAGCTAAATTCGTATATAATAACAGTGTCTACTTATTAACTAAGGTGTTACTATATATAGCTATAATAGGCTAGAACGCTGCGATGCTATAAGACCCCCTATCGCTCGAGGCCGAGCGTAAGGAAAGGGAAGCGCGTTAAGTACTAATACCTAAGACACTAGTAGCTATTAAGAGGGTTTAAAAGATGCGAGAGATTTATGCTAAGATAGCTAACAAACTAGCAAAGGCCTAGACCTATTAGAAGGCCTATTATAATAAACACTATATACCGATAACCTTTAAGCAAGGCGATATAGTTATGCTAAGTACTAAGAACCTCCGCATCCGTAAGCACCTATTACCTAACGGCAAAACAAGGCCTAAGCTCGCACTAAGATACATTAGTCTATTCCGTATTCGAGAAGTTAAGGGCTCCTCCGTATAGGCCTATTAGTTATAGCTTCCTCCTTATTACACTATCTATAACACCTTCTATATATCCCTCCTTAAGCTATATTACCTACGAGAGGGGGATAAAGCCCCTACTAAATACAAAGACATACTAGCGGATAGTAAAGAGCTATAGTCTATAGAACGTATCCTATAGCACCGGACTAGGAAAGGCAAGAAGGAGTACCTATTAAGATAGTAAGGCTATTTACCTAAATAGGACTCGTAGGAAGCTAAAGCTTCTTTTAAAGATATAACTAAGTTATTAGATAAGTATTAGACTAGTATAAAGAATAAGAAGAAGGCTAAGGGCCTATAATGTTACTATTAAGGCCTAGGATTAATAGCACCCCCGGGGTGTTATTAGCTAACTAATTAGAGGCCGGTAAACTAGGACAATAAGACTATACTACTATAGTAAACGCGCACCGAGTGTTAACAAGCGCACTATAACGCGTTAACTAATCGCCTACTCTTTTAAGGACTCTACCTCTTTACTAACGCGCCCTATAGGTCCCCCTCTTATTCCTTCCTTCTATCGAGATCTTAAGGCCTAGGCGATCGGCGAGGGCGGCGCGCTTACGCATAAATAGTAATAATAATAATAACGACGGCGCAGCCGGCGCGGCTATATTAGTAATAGTATTGCGGAGTATGTTGCTAATTAAGAAAGGAAGGACATAGCTATATTAGTAACAGTATTGCCGAGTTGTTATTAGTTAAAGAAGGAAATTAGAAGAAGGTAAAGTTAGTACTAAGACGACTAGCGCCGCTATTGTTAACATTACCTACTGTTACTACTGCACTTACAAAGACAACCTTACCTATACTACGACCTAAGGCCGGAAGCGCACTATACTAACTAAGTTAAAAGAATAGCTATATTAAAGGTTTAATTAAAACTTTAAGCCGCTCAAAAGATTAAGCGACTAATAGACTAACTAAGGGCAAAAACTATAGAGCTAAGCTAGCTAAGGTCGATCTTGCGGACAATAGGTTACTCCTCGATCTTTCCGACCCTTTAAGCGAAGCGAACCTTAACTATTGCACTTATAATAGCCTTTACCTATAGAAACTAGAAGAACTAAGTTTTTTGAAAAGATATAATTGTTTAATACTTAAAGGCTGCCAAACCTAACCAATTAGGGCTAGTAAAACTACGATAGTAAATAATAGTCCTTATAATAATAAGAACAATAACCCTCGGAAGCGGACAAACCCTCGGAAGCGGACATTGCTAGGTCTTTTAAGAGTAGACGCAAAGAACTCGGTACGACATTACTTAGAACGGAGGCAGGGCTACAATACCTCGTACGTCTACCTATTATAGCAAGAAAGACGCGCTCGTATTATAATTAGTCGAAGGCCCTTAATTCTTATAGATATATATCACTTTATAGGTTATTATATATAGGAATAGCGCAGTTAGAGTTAGATATTGTGTCGGAAGGTGAGGTTTAATATAGTTATATAATTAGGTAGTTAAGTATTCAATTTAGCGCGGGCTAAGCAGCTTATTAGACTTGCTAAGTTAGCGGCAATAGAGGTCGTAGAATATAGATAGGCTACGAGGGCGCGGCCTTTAGAAGGGAAGCGTGTATTAGGGCTAAAGAGGCTATACGTAATTGGTATGTAACTAGGCTAAGTAAAGCTAGGGTCTTAGTACCTTAGGTAGGGCTTAGCGCTTAGTAATAGGCTAACTTGCCTACCTTCCTCCCTCTCCTCCTAGCTCCTTATCGAATACTACCTATACCTACTACTACCCTATCTACCTGCTAATATAACCCCTATTACACCTCTTAAGACGAGTCTATAATAGTCTCTTTCTATATTATCGCCGTCGCTGTCCGCAATAGCTCCTCCTATAACCTCTAGCGCTTATATAAGCAATATTCCTAAGCTAAAGAATAAGGAGAATTACCTATTATAGTCGTATACCGCTAAAGGCGCCCTTAAAGGTATGTCGGTCTAGCGCTATATATAAGGCACCCGCTAGCGACCCCTTTCTAAGGCCTCTAGTAAGTCTTCTAAGGAGTTTAAAGACCGCTAAGATAAATAGGACTCTAAAGATTAAACGGCGCGTACCTAGATCTTTGCTAATTGTGTTAGTAACATTTAACAATTACTGCTTAGTCTGTCTATATCCTAGGAAGTGTAGGACTTCCTTAAGAAGAAATATACTAGTAAAGGTAGGTCTACTAAATTCATACTCTACTAGGAATATATTACCCTTTGCTACGATAGCAAGGACGTTAAGAAGTTCTATAACAAGTACAAAAAGAAGCTTAGTGCCTTAAAGGATACTAAGTTAGCTATTAGCTAGTATTAGGCTATCTATATATTTATTATATAGATCTCTCTATTCTACGAGGCTTTTATACAAATGCGCCGTAAGCAGATGCGCGCCTTAGAATACACTATTAATAATAGCACCTTTAATAACATTATTAGCGCGTTGCTTAATAAGAATGTAGCTTAATTAAACTAGGCCTAATATAGTAGATTCTTTAGTCTTTAACGCTAACTACAATAGCAAGGTAGCAATAGTAATAGCAATAGTCGAGGTAACTCGAACCGTAGCGGTCGTAGTAGCCGCGGAAACAATAACAACGGTCGAGGCCGCGGTAGAAGCAACTAGAATAGTTATTAGTCTAACCGTAAGAAGTGCGCCTATTATTAGGGATTACACCCTTCTAACCGCTACTATACTAAGTACCCTTACCTAAAGGAGGAAGACCGACTGCGTTGTAAATAGCAGAAGGCTAAGAAGAAGGGGGTACAGCAATAGCAGTAGCGTAGACTAACTGCTTAGCAACAGTAGCAGCCGCTATCTAGTTAGAATAGTACTTAGGGGCTGTATACGGCTAATGCTACCCCGGGGGTGTTATTAGGCCTAAGCGACAATTACGCCTTTACTACAAATACTATAGTTACTATTAGCGACTAGGTATCTACGGCTCTTACTGCTAGTACTCGGACTACTAATTAGGTTGTCGACTTAGGTACTAGTATATATATAGTTAACGACCCCTCGCTACTTATTAAATATAAAGGCTGCTATATCCCTATCCGGTTTAGAGGCAATACGAAGCACGCTACGATAGTTAGTATAGCTTAGATAGAGGTTGTTAATAAGCGTAGTGTAAGCAATATAAAGTTGTCTAATACACTATATATGCCTAGTCTAGCAGCTAACCTTCTATCTACTAAGAAGCTTGCCGATAAGGGTTGTTTCTACCGTAATAATAAGCGTGTACTGTTTACGATAGTAGAGGGCAATAAGGTTACTATCGCTTAGACGTACTATAAGAATAGTCTCCCCTACCTCTATATACTAACCTCTAGTCTAGATAGTAAGGTAGTTGCCCTTTTGTCGAAGAAGGGGGTGCCTATAGGCACTATAGATAAATAGCATCTGCGATATAGCTATATTTATTACCGCAAACTGCTAAGAATAGAATCTAAGGGTCAAATTGTTATTACTAGTACTAAGAAGGACTTCCGCAACTGCATTGCCTGTCGTATAGCTATATTATATAAGGAATACAATCGGCTACCGCGCGTATAACTATCTACGATCTATTATATTGTCTATATAGATGTAGTTACTATTACTAACTCTAGTCTATTATAGGAACGCTACTTTACGCTGTTTATATACGCTAAGTTAGGCTATCGTTACGAGTATACTAGCTTACTTAAGTTAGGGGCTATAGTAGCTATTAAGGAACATCGTATATACGTCCGTATATAGACTAGTTGCTCGATCCCGATCTACCGACTCGATAGAGGGGGTAAATACGGCGGAAATTAGTTGTTAAGTTAGGCTCGTAATTAGGGCATTATACTACAAGTTATAGCACCTTACTCTTCGACTTGGAATAGCCTTACTAAGGTTAGTAATCACATCGTATACACGACTACGAGAAAGATAATGCTATAGGCTAACCTTCCTAAGTTCCTATAGCTATATACTATTGCCTCCGCTATATAGGTCCTTAATATTACGCTAACCGCTAACGGAGGAAGCCTATACACTATTGTCGCTAAGGAGCTTAATTAGCTACGAATATAGCCGCGTCTTTAGCACCTTCGAGCGTATAGCTATACGTTAATTGCCTACGATTATAGTGTTGCTCGTAGAAAGAAGATAGATAGCAGAGGCCTAGTTAGCAAGCTAGTTAGCTATGCTAAGGGCTCTATAGACTCTAGAAAATACATAATTTACCTACCTAATTAGTATAAGGTTATCGCTTCTAAGGACGTCTAGTTTATTAAGTTAGAGGGTAACCTTAACCTCCTACTTCTAGATAGCATAAAGCTATATACTAACACTAACGACTTGTCTAAGAACGAGTTTGTTACCCTTAAGTCTATTATACCGGCTTTGTTCAATTCTATAAGCAACAAGGCTCCGTCGCCTACCGAGGCTACTAGTATAGTCTAGCGGCTTCTAGCTTAGTAGGAAGAATAGCCTATATAAGGACCTGTATAGGAAATAGCTAATAAGGTCGCTAGTCTATTGCCTATCGATAACGACCTTCTAGACGTTCAACTACTAGCTTTAAGTAATAAAGATAGCTTTTAGTTAGCCGAGAAAGAGCTAGTATATAATCTAAACGCTAAGAAGGGCGAGCCTAGCTAGCTGCCTGAATTTAAGCGACTAGACAACGTTAGTAGTCGTTCTATACGCAAGACACGAAGCAACAAGAGCGCTCGTAAGCTGTTGCGTAGCTATCTAGCCGATTATAGTATTAAGCGGTCGACTCGACGTATAATAGCTAACATACCGATAGCCTATATTAAGGGTTTTATAGCTTCCTATTATATTGCTAAACAGTCTAATAAGCCTAAGGAAGCTATTCCTATTCCGAAGAGCTACAAGGAGGCTACTTAGTCGCTATATTAGCTATAGTAGAAAGAGGCCTATAAGGCTAAATACAAGTTACTAATCGACAACTATATATAGGTACACGTTTCTCGGCTAGAAGTGCCTAGAGGTCGTAAGGTAGTTCGTAGCCGATAGGTCTTTACTATTAAGCGAGACGCTAATAGCAAAGTAAGCCGGTTTAAGGCTCGTTAGGTCGTCCGTAGCTTTATACAGGTTAAAGGACAGGATTATAACGAGACTTATACGGCTGTCGCTAAGCCGTATATACTTCGAGCCTTGTTTAGCCTAATTGTATACTATAACTTAGAAGCTAAGCAGTACGACATTCTAATAGCCTTCCTTAATGCCCTAATTAGCGACAAGTATAAGATCTACGTTAAGTAGCTATATAGCTTTAAGGACCGTAGTAGTAAGGGCATAGTTTGCCTATTACTAAAGGCACTATATAGTCTAAAGCAGTTACTAATACTATAGTATAAAGAGCTTCGGAAGTACTTAAAGAGCCTAGACTTTATACTAATAATAACTAGCGTGTGTATATTTAAACACGTTCTTAGCGGCTCGATTATCGTTATCTACGTCGACGATATAATTATTATCGCCTATAGCCTATTAGCACTAGAGGCCGTTGCTTAGTTACTAAAGGACCGTTTTAATATACGAGAACTAGGCGACCTATACTACTATCTCGGTATACGGATTATCCGTAACCGCGGTTAGCGTACTATTTACGTCGTTTAAGATGCCTATTTAAATAGGCTTAGTAAGAAATATAGTATACGTAGCCGTATCGGTCTAGCTACTCTAATAGCACCTCCCTATATTAAGACGTCTATTTAACGCGCACCTAAGGGCTATATAGCTAGTGCCGCCTTTAAGACTTAGTATTAAGAAGGTGTTAGCGAGGCGCTATAGCTAGCTATAATTATACGACCTAATACTTGCTATACTATAGGCCTATTGTTACGATTTATCTCTAACCCGACTAAAGAACATTATGCCGCACTCCTTTAGCTAATTAAGTACCTAGTTAGTACCCTTAGTCGTAGTATGCGTTTCTAAGGCACATAGAACGATAAGCTAAGCTTTGCTAGATACTATAACGCCTCGTAGGCTAATAATCTAGTTACTCGACGTTCTACTAGCGGATTCTACTTTACTATTATAGGCGGACCTCTATTATATAAGTCCAGACGCTAGACGCTTGTTATACTGTCGTTAACTAAAGCTAAGTATGTCTAGCTTACTATAGGCGCTAAGGAGGCGATTGCCTTAGCTCGTTCCTTAAAGGAAATCGGCTATAAGGGCTACATTTTTCTAGTTACGCTCTACGAGGACAATTAGTCGGCTATCGCTATTACTAAGTCGACTAGCATTAATAGCCGTACGAAGCATATAGATGCTCGTATCTACTATATCCGAGAGAAGATTGCTAATAGCTCTATTGTCGTTTAATAGGTTAGTATACACGATTAGATTGCTAATAGCTTTACTAAGCTACTTAATAAAATTAAGCACAGCCGCTTTGTTAAACAACTAAACCTAGTAGATTGTAAGGCTACTATTAAGAGCGCTATAAAGCTAGCTACTAAGTACTAAGGAGGGTCTTGTTTGCTCTTGTTTGCTTTGTTTAAATAGCCTAGTCTAGTTGTTCCTGCTTACCTAATACCCCTTGTTTGCTTTGCTAACTAAATAGCTATTGTGTTTCCTTTATTCTATAGCGATATATACGTACTAAGAGGGTAACTTAGAGTATATAGTATTAGGGTTTATTACGTGCCTAATGCCTAAGGCTATAACTACTATACTTTATCTTTAGGCTTTCTATAATTAGCCCTTCTTCTAAATACAATTATTAGTTACATTAAGTGTTAGCGTATTTCTGCCTTCGTAAACCTAGGAAATAGTTAGTACTATACTAGAAGCTAATATGCGGATATACCTAGTAGTAGTAGTATTAAGGCGGCAACCTCGCTTTAATAACCCAACTTCCTACACTAACATCCACTTCCTATACGACTTACCTTATATATCGCTCTACCTACTTATCCGGCTATATATTAAGCGTTTATACGAACGGCCTAAATAGAATAGACGGCGGCTTTAACCTAGTACGCTCGAGAAGCCCTATTTCCTCGCAAATAGCGAGTACGAGTCTAGCAACTAACGTTATATTATCTAATAGGTTACCCGCTATACCGACGACTATATATCGCGATAATAATACGAGAAAGAGATAAGAATACGTCTACGCGCCGCGTACGGGCAATTTAGAAGATTTGATAACTTAGCAAGAGCCTAAGGCAAGAGCGCTATACTATATTAAGAGTAGTAAGCAGGGTAGTAGTAAGCAGTCTACAACACCCCTTCCGCCGGCAAAAGGTGTCTATTGAACCGCTGACATCACTCCGAGGCATCGTCGGCGCCAGCCAAGGACCGCACGACATGCAAGAACGTGGTTCCGGAGGCAGTAGGTACCTATATCATCTGAAGCACTTCACTTATTCATTACACTCCACCATCGCGTGATATAACATCGAAAGCTATGCGTATGCATGTTCTCGCCGGAATCAGCACCGGAGTGCTCCTCCTTACGTCGGTGCATGCAGCTCCATCCACGCACCAGAAGGATGCACAAGCTCCACTTCACCCTTCTCGAATCCAAGCAGCAAATGCAGTCGAGACAGGAGTCGGCCATTTCAGCGAATGGAGTCGAGCAACCAAGAAAGAATTCCTCATCGACTGGCAAGAGGGCAACATCTCAGGATGGACCATCGTGCAAGGCAACGAGGGAGGCGATCTGGATTCTATGATCGCTGCTCTTACTTGGGCCTACCACCTCGAGCATTCAACACAGAACACGTCCCACCCGATCAAAGCTATAGCATTGCTACAAACTCCGACGGATGCCCTCGATCTCCGACCTGAGAACAAGCTGGCTTTGCGAAATGCGAAGATGAGCACTGGACATTCGGATCTTCTGACTCTGGACGAACTGCCTGAAGATCCGGAAACTCTGGCCCGAGTTTTGAAGGGCATCGTAATTGTCGACCATCCAAAACCATTACGAAAATGGGGCTCGGCACCAATCCTCAGCATCTTCGACCATCATCAAGACGCCGGCGCAGGAAAAGATGCCCACCCGCGAGTCTTTGAGAAAGTGGCGAGCTGCACTACACTCGTAGCTCGCCAAATGCTCAATGAATTAGAGCAACTTCCAGAAGAATACCACCTCCCCCACGAAATGCTGGAACTCATCCTCGGCGCCATCGCGATCGACTCCGGAGGTCTTGAAGACGAAAACACCACCGACGAAGACATCGAAACCGCATCCCGCATTCTGGCACGCAGTCGTTGGTCTGGCCGCAAACTCGACAAGGCCATGCACGACCTCGACGAAAAATTAAGTGACGCGAAAAAAGATCTTGATCATCTAAACGTCCGAGATCTCCTCCGTCGAGACTGGAAAGGAGACTATGTCGACACCCCATCCCCACGCACACCCACCGTCATGCTGGGATTCTCTTCGATCCCTTATTCCTTAGACGAGCAGATCGCCAAGACAGAATTCGAAGAACTTTTCGACTGGTTTGCCATCGAAGCCGCATGGACGGCTCAAGAAGGCACCGATATCAGCGTCGCACTCAACAAGTACAACGTGAAAGACAAGAAGACTGGAAAGAAACACAAAATTCGAGAAATCGTACTTGTGGTGAGAAGTGATGTGAGGATTGATGAGGTACAGGCCGATGCGCTTTTCCAAACTGTGAGTGAGGCGATTGAGAAGGAACCGACGTTGAAGGCGAAAGCTTGGCATCGAGCGAGGGAGTTGGGAAAGAGGCAGATGGTGTGGAGGCATGAGAGGGAGGATGCGGGGAGGAAGGTTATACGGCCGATTATTGAGAGGGCGGTGGAGAGTTGGGACTAGACTAGTTGTTCTAGATATATCACATAAAGCTCCCATTTTTCCTCACCGAAATGCGTTGATGGAGCTGGTAGGCGTCGGCACTGTCGAAGATCGCGCCCTGCTCTGCAATCGTGTGGGATAGATGAGCTTCAGCGCTACGACCGAGAACAGCATAAGTATCGCCTAGCCATATCGCAGCGGCACGTCGAGCTGCGCTGAGTCGCGCAGCGGTGTCTTCAGCACGGACAGGAATTTAGTCAACGCTTCGTTCCATTCTCCAGTCAAGCTGGGAATCACTCCTCGGAGGTGGTGAAGCCGTCTCGTGATGGTGCAAGGTACAGCTTGAACCGGCATTTTCTTGAGGGTAGATTTGATACATAGGTCGGCCTCGTTCCAGCGACCATCATTCCAACAGTTCACGATAGCCTTTATTATTTCCTCTTTGTCGATTTCGAATCCAAGATCTGAGTTGCGCGTTGACGGCCGTGATCGAGCGGCCGGTCTTTTGGTCATCACTTGTCCTTGTGATGCACGCTGCTGTGAGGGAGACGGCAAGCGATCGTTGTTCGGTGGAGAGCATTTTCCGCTTCCGCTATGATCAGTAATGATTTGAGGTTTTGTGATGCTGGATATTCCGAGGCCAGTATGATGGCCGAAATTAATTTGGGCGCAGCACGAGGAACATGATGGATCTGAGTCAGGCCGGCTCTCGATCCGTGCGCCTCTCTGGAAGTTCTTGAGGGAGCTTGTGACGGAGCAATGGCCATTCCTGGAGAATCATTGCTTTCTCGACCCAGTTGAAAGCTCGTTGTAATGAGCTCAGAGTCCCTTTGTCCGAATTTTGAATGAGTACTATCATTAGCCGATGACTCCAGTATGGCTCGAGGATATATTCCTCGTCCAAGAGTGGACTGCTGCTTGCTTGCAGATACTGGCGAGGCGACAAGCGAGGACGATGGTGCATGCTTCCCAGGCCGGAATATTGGTGTCTGCGTTTCCATATGGCTCGTGGAAGGGGGCGGCCAACCTTGAGCACGTTTGTGAGATATTTGCCGACGAAGAGGTATTGCATAAGAGTCCTTCTCGACCGCAGAGGTGGTGGATTGTTCTGCGTTACTCTGCATTGGATTTTCAACGAACATCGCTAGTGATTGTTGGAGCTCGGTTTGCTTGGCTTCATGAACCTCGTCCACACTGGTCCGCACTAAAGGGGCCAATACAGCTTCCGGTGCTTCGTTTGCCCTTGTTGACGCCTGTTGATTTAGTGGAGAGATGGATTGCGTTGACTTTGCTTGGTGAGAAGCACGCTCTTGCTTGTTGGACAGCAAGATTGGCATATCGCTGAGAATCATCGAAGAGGCCGCATCGATGTCGATCGACATGGGATCAGGCGATGCGAACGGGGATCTCCAGCTGTCGGAAGTATTCGATGACATCCTGTGAACATCGTTCAGACCAGGCTGAACTTCCCGACCTGTAGAGCGAACGTGCAAATCACGGCTCGCAGATATATGCGAATGACGAGTGCTTGCAAAAAATATGGGTGTATCGACGGGCGTTGGCTGTACAGAAGAGCGCATTAGAGTATTCGATAGCATGTCTATTCGGCTAGTGCTACGCTCGAGAGACTCGATAGCGTCAGAGAGTTCCTTTAGTGCTATATCTATCTAGTTGGGAAAGGCATCCACGTACTAGTGTATAGGAATGTCGTCCTGTGCAATGGTGTGAAGGTCTGCTCTTTGCAAAAGCTGATCCAGCTTATCCAGAACGTTGGTGCTCGCATCGACAGCACAAAGCACTCGTATTTCCTCGGGTCTGAGGGCGATTTCGTTGAGTACATTATCAGCTTCTTCGAGCTTGTTTCGCAGAATTCTAACACTTCTTGCTAATGGTCGGTAAGGACTAGTGGATCTCTGACCTAGTCGATGGATCCGGTCAGTCGTCATGCTCTGACAGCTGTGATATGGAGGAGAGGCATACATTGACAGTACAGCTTATGCGCCAAGGCTTTCGTGTTCTGCACATCGTTGACGGCTGACATAGGATCCATTGCAGGCAAAGATTGCCCAAGTGATGGGCCAAAGTGAAGTCAAACGAGAGCGACCAGTCGATGCAGCAATGTCTGCAGTATTTCAGAAGCAGACCCGTCTATGGCAAAGTAAGCTGCTGCAGTATCCCGGGGTCTGTCAGCATATTTCTTTGATGGAGCGGGTCTGAGAACGATTCTTGATCCATATGCAGGACCTTGTCTCTTGCCGCAGGCGGACGGCATGTGAGAACATTGACCACAATCGAACTAGACTCTATCAGGCTAGTTCCATCACAGCCGCAGATCACGTGGCTGTCAGAGTCTTGGCTTGTGTTCCCTGAGGCTGACTTTCATGTTGGATCTGCACCACGGATTTTGTAGGCGACAACACATGTCCATAACGTTAGGCGTCAATGCTCTCTCTGCTACACAACATCACTGGCTTATCGTCGAGCACCATTCTGCCATTCCCTGCTTCCGTCCAGCCACCCGGCGATCCTTGCAGAGACACAGCTGCAGCTACAGCTTCGTCCTACTTATTCTTGGTCTGAATGCACATACGGCACGGCTTGACAGCTCTCAAGCATGCATGCCTGGCACATGGAGCTCTCCATCTGCGCCCGCAAGGCTGAAATCTTAATGTTCCATTCCACGGAAGCAGGCAAAGGTGCCGCCTTGCTTCACACCCGCCTGGACCTTGCGTAAGGCCGGCTCATTGATTGGACGCCGAACATCTCAGCTCCCTCGCGGGCGGCATTGTCCTGGCGCAAGCAATGTGGTGGCAGCAGCCCTCACAGCCGTTGTGCTGCCTTACGTACCTGAGTCTCATGGAGGCCAGGGCCTTGTGAGCTATGGGCAGCGCTATCCATGATCAGCTCAACGTTCGCACAGCATGCGATGAGGTCGTGTTGTACTTCACTTTCAGCCAGCATTGTTGTTGACCGCTATCGTCCTCTTCATCTTATTCCCATCACACACAGCTGCACAAAAGTCAACGACATCGATTGCCTTATTCTACTGACCATGGCTCATCAACCAGAGAAGGTGCCATTGCAGCTCAGAACACACGACACTGCTCCACGCGGACGAGAGCCACCGCGCGACGACGCCTTGATCCCGCTTGGCTGGAAGTACAAGCAGTTCTTTGGTCTGCCATATTATGCCTCTCCACAGCTTCAGCTGGTTCTCGTGGCATTCATTTGCTTTCTATGCCCAGGTCAGTAGGCTTGGCGTCTAATGATTTCACGAACCGCGACTGACCTAGAAACAGGCATGTTCAATGCCGTCAATGGCTTAGGCGGCGGTGGTCAGGCCTTCGATCAGTCTCCTGCAAGCTCTGACTCCAACAGCGCTCTGTATGCCACATTTGCAGTCGTCGGCTTCTTCGCCGGAACCATCACCAATACCCTTGGTATAAAGTTTGCTCTGGGCTTCGGTGGCATCGGATACTCAGTCTACATCTCGGCCTATCTCTGTTACAACCATACTTTCAACTACGGCTATATTGTATTCGCAGGATTCTTCTTAGGATGTTGCGCGGGAGTTCTCTGGAGCGCTCAAGGTCAGATCATGATGTCTTACCCGAACGAAGCCTCGAAAGGACGATACATCTCGTGGTTCTGGGCAATCTTCAACCTTGGAGGCGTGATTGGTAGCCTTGTGCCCTTGGCCCAGAATATTCACAACACCTCAAGTGAGAGAGTGAGCGATGGAACCTACATCGGCTTCCTGTGCTTGACTTTTGCTGGTGCCTTGCTGGCCTGGACACTTGTCGATGCGAAGCACGTCGTGAGGATGGATGGCTCTCGCGTCATTCTCATGAAGAATCCAACATGGAAGACCGAATTGCTCGGGCTGTGGGAGACCATCTTTACAGATCCCTATATCCTGTGCCTTTTCCCCATGTTCTTTGCGAGTAACTGGTTCTACACCTATCAATTCAACGATGTCAACCTTGCACAATTCAACATCCGAACAAGGTCTTTGAACAACACCCTGTACTGGCTCGCACAAATTGCCGGCTCAGGCATGTTTGGATTTGCCCTCGATATCAACAAGATTCGAAGAGCAACGCGGGCAATTCTCGCATGGGTAGCTCTTCTAGTTCTAACGTTCGCGATCTGGGGCGGCGGGTATGCCTTCCAAATGGGCTACACCCGTGCTCAGGTCAAGGCTACTCCAGATGAGCGCAGAAGAGATTGGACCGACAGCGACTATATTGGCCCTATGTTCCTGTACATCTTCTACGGCTTCTACGACGCTGCGTGGCAGACGTGCGTGTACTGGTGAGCATCGTCACTACATTCAATGTGTCCAGCACTAACACATCACAGGTTCATGGGTGCCATGACAAACAATGGCCGCAAGCTAGCGAATTTTGCCGGCTTCTACAAAGGCATTCAGTCAGCCGGAGCAGCCATCATCTGGCGATTGGATGGTCTTGACAATGCACCAGAGTATATGACTCTGTTCATCAGCAATTGGGTCCTCCTTGCAGGATCCTTAGTCATCGCTGCCCCAGTGATGTTCTGGAAGATCCGTGATACTGTCTCACTCGAAGATGACTTGAGATTCACTGATGAGACGATGGACGACATCGTGCCACAGCAGCATCAGCATAGGAAAATGGAGAGCATTGACTCGGATGCGTCATACCAGGACCGAGCGTAAGCAGGTCGAGTCGAAGTCCCTCAGTCAGAGACCACGAAAGAGACGAATTCCATGATCATGACATATGTATCTCTAGACTCTATCCATACCCAAAATGTTCCAATTCTACAACCCAAACCTCTGATTCAACGCCAAAACCTGCTCAACCATCGCCTCTGCTGCACCCAAATAATTCGTCGGCGTACACAACTCCTCAATCCTCTCCCTCTCCAAAACCTTCACAACCTCCTCCTTCTCAACCAAAACATCACACAACGTCCTCTTGCCATCTTCCCCTTCAATCGTCTCCTTACAACTCTCATACACAATCTCATGAGCCTTCTGTCTCCCCACCGACTTCGCCAATTCCATCATCACAGCCTCAGCCACAATCAGTCCGCGCGTAGATTCCAAATTCCTCTTCATAGCATCAGTATTAACCACAAGTCCCGAAAGCGCAAAATCAGTCTGCGCTAAAGCTCCCACAGCAACCACAAAAGCTTCCGGCACAGCAGCCCATTCCAAATGCCAAGGCCCCGTCGCCCTCTCGAAATCCGTCAGCATAGCATCGAAACCCAGACTCGCAGTATTCCTTAAAATTTTCGCCGAAGCTAGGATGATCTCACTAGAAATCGGGTTCCGTTTCTGAGGCATTGTAGAACTCGCTCCCCGGTGAGGAACGAAAGGTTCCCTGATTTCCGAAACTTCGTTCGCGGACATGAAAATCATATCTGTGGCGATTTTTCCCAACGTTCCGCCCACGAGCGCTAGGAACGAGAGGATTTCTGCGATGCCGTCGCGCGCGCTGTGCCAGGTTATATGTGGATCTTTGAGATTTAGGATTTTGGCGAGAGAGGAGCGGACGGATAGTGAGGTTTCGGGGTCTGGGCCGAGAGATGCGAGGGTTCCTGCTGCGCCGCCGAATTGGACGAGGAGGCAGCGGGGTTTGAGTTGGTCGAGGCGTTCGAGGTGGCGGTGGAGGGAGGAGAGGTAGACGGCGCATTTGTAGCCGAAAGTCACGGGTAGGGCGTGTTGGAGATGGGTTCGGCCTGGCATGGGGGTGTTTTTGTGATTTGAGGATAGGGAGGAGAGGGTTTTGATGATGGTTCGGAGTTTTTCTTCGATGAGGACGAGACCGGATTTTATCTGGAGCATTGATGCTGTGTCTTGGATGTCTTGGGTTGTGGCTCCCCAGTGCACGTATGCTCCGGCTTCTTCACCACATGCTGCTGAGAGCTGGCGGACTAGAGGGAGGATGGGATAGCCTACGATTTCTGTTTCTTTGGCGAGTCGATCGTGGTCTAGTTCCAGTTCGGCTGCAGTTCTTGAGATTTCGCGTGCTGCTTGTTCTGGGATGACACCGCATTGTGCCTGTGCACGAGCTAACGCTGCTTCTACTACTAGACAATATCGAACGTATTGCTGGTCTTCGAAAATGTCTCGGATTGCTTGTGTTCCGAAGAGATCTCTGAAAAGGAAGGAATCTATCGCACTGACGGGCATTTTGAGGTGGTCGTGCAGAATGAAGTTTGACAAGAAATAAGTAAGAAGAGAACACCACACCTCTGATGATATCGTACTGACCGTGCTATTGGAGTTCTTCAACTCCTCAATAGCATGGGAATGCCTGGTTGGATATTGTTGCGGTCGACACGAAGAAGCAGGAGAGTCTGATGATGAGTGGGCTTTGTATGTACGTGTTGTGGTTGAAATATACCGCGACTTATTCACACGCGTTAGCCAGAGCACGTGCGATCCCAGCCACTGAATGACCTCATCTCATGCTTGGCTGCGGTTGTTGTTTGGTGCCAATATCCGGGGTTGCGTCAGCCTACTTCACCCCTCGCCCTAGCTCGGGGAATTAAACTATACGTAAAATCGCACTTTCCTAGTAAGCTATACGTAAAAGTCGATAACGGCGATGTTGTAGAGCATATGTGATAGGAAACTAAATATAAGTACGATAAGGGTTAAGAGACAGTAGATTTCCGGTATATTAGCGACTAAATTGCGACCGTAGGACCTCAATCCGGCCTCTTAGCAAACCTCGAGTCTACTATATAATCAACTACTTTACTAGTCGGCCTATATATCTATTATATAACTGCTACCTCTTCTTACTAGGTAAATAGCCTATTACTATTATGTCTACTATCTATACTATCTACCTCTTCTAGCTTAATTAGGTTGTTCTTACTACTAGCAATAGCGCTATTATAACGGCTAGATTTCTTCGGAGGCTCGTAGAAGTAGCGCTTGCTTTATATAGACTTATAGCAGCGGCGAGGAGATACTAAATAAGGCTAGATTGCGGTGTGTATAGTATCTTTATTAGGCAGCGCTTCGTCTTATTGTAGCTAGTCTAACCGAGTGTTAGGTTCTTGCGCGAATAGGCTATTTAGTCGTCGCTTCGACTTAACGGTCTATACTATAATATCGTCTTTATAGTCGTAGGTACGAGTTAGTAGTAATAACGTGCTTATTAGTAACTAAGTGTAAGTAATATCGCCGCTCTCGGTAGTATTAGTATACCGCCTATAGAAGTAGATAACGTTAGCGTACGGATCGCTAGTCTTCTTTAATATAAGGTTGTTATCGGTAGCGAAAAGTCGTAGGTTAAAGACTCGTTATAGCGGCTTATCGATAGACTAGAGCTTAACGTCTATCTACTTAGTCTTGCTATTGTTATTAAATACTACTCGGAAGGCTTTACTATACTTAAGTCGATAGGTGCGTACTTTATTACAAGCATTCTCTACCTTATAGAGTATCTTCCGGCGGTCGTTATTAGCTAGGTCCTTATCCTATTAGGTAAGTTGCGAGCGCAATTTATCGGCCTCGATAGCACCTGCTCTTATAAGCCGATTTAGCTACTCCTTCTATCGCTTCTTTACGCGTTTAACGATACTTATAGACTAATATTTACGCTTGTATTCTTTGCCCTTATAAATAGCTATATTAACTAACAACTCGTATGCCCTCTTTGTATCCTTTATAGGTAAAGAGGAAAATAGGTTAAATATATAGTCGATACCGAGTAGGGTTAGCTTTAGATACGAGCGTCGAAAGTCCTTACGAGCTTATATAGTACTACGAGACGTCTTAATCGTACGAGGGCTAGTCGTAGTATTTAGAAGCTATTACGGCAATTCAGGGGTAGGGGTCCGGATTCGCTAAGGAGGTAACGACGGTATATCTTAAGCAATTATGTTCTCGAGATCCCCTAGGTAGTAACGATTATTAGCGCGAAATAGGCTATTTAGATCGATAATAGTAGGCTCGGCGGAATAGCCTTACTCGACCGAGGCGATATATTCCTACTAAGCAATCTCCGCTATCGCTAGCGATTCTATATACTAGGTTTCCTCCTATACTAATTCGCCCTCAATTACTTACTAGTTCTAATTCTAGTCTATAGTACTATACTAATCTCGAATATACTTACAAGGCACCTCCCTATTCGTTAGGAATATACCTATCTTACGGAATGCCGACTATACGTTATAGTTAGTAAATGTCTTCGCCCGAATAGATGCTAGCGCCTCTATAAACTTAGGTATACTAAACTCGCTAACGCTACGGTATATAGCTTCTAAAACCGCCTATCTATACCTTAACTTATATACTTAGAATAATATAACGTCTAGAGGCTATATAAAGTGCGAAGTATATAGTTATAGGCCCTATAATTGAATCCTATATCGCTTCGTAAAGGCCGCGAATTCCTTAAAGCAGTAAGAGCCGTAATTGTCGCATAGAAGCACCCTCTATTTATTTAGATCCTTAGGCCTTATCTTACGCTTAAACTAGCGGATATAATACATAGCAGTATTATCTGTTATATAGCTAGACTCGTTAACAGTAATTAAGAAGTTGTCTTTGCCTATTATTATTAGTAGGTAACGTTGCTAGCAGTAACGTTATTCTTGCCTAAGGCAATCTACGAGACTAACCTTACGAAGGAATCTACCTCTCTTAAACTATTACTGCCTTAATAATTAACTAATAGTCTATTACTACACTATAGGCATTAATAGTCTCGACGACGGTTATATACGTCCGGTTGCTATTATACTCGGTCTAGGCGCGGCGCTTAGTGTCTATTATAACGATATACTCGTTGCTACTAATTCTAACTCGGAAACTAGTCTTATCGAAATTCTATAGGTTCTGCGGCTTTACCTTTAGTCGCAATAATATCGCCTTAAACCGGTTAAACTAGCCTCTTATTATAGAAGGGTCGTAAGCCTCCTTACGCTAAACCTTAATCGGTTTAGACTTAACTTTGCTAAGTCTATAGCGCTTAAGAAACCTATCCGCCTAGTCTACTCTAAACGGCGCGATTATGTCTCTTAATATATAATCTAGTAGTAGACTCGCTAGTATATCTATCGCTACTATAACGATTAGCGCTACTAGTAAGAATATACCTATTGCGTCTCTTTCTCGACAATAATCCGCTAGCGCTAGCTCCTGCGACTAGTCTAGTTTAGTATTAGTTGCCGGTCGATCTAGCAGTAATCTACGACCCCTAATCCGCTAGTATATATGTAAATATAGGTTAGTTGCCTTCTTACTCTTATAAAGCGCTCGAAGGCTAATTTTAACTAATAAGATAGCCTCTAACTCGCGGTATTTCGCAATAACGCGGTCTACTACCCTCTCTGCCCTCTCTGTCTCGGTTAACCGCTCGGCGCGTATCCTCCTCTTTACATTTTCGACCTTCTTACGCCCTATACCGAATTTTCTATATAATACGTATAGTAGAATAGAAGGAATAAGAGAAACAGGGGGAGCACGAGGAATACGCGTTTTAGAATGAGGTAGACGCGCCTGCTAAGCGATTATATAAGGAAATAGCGGCAGCGAGGTCTATAACTACTACCTACTTAGATACGGTTATATATATAATATTTAGACTCGCGGTTTTATACTATATATAACTGGATATCCGAATAGGACCGGAAACTACTATTTATCGAGTTTTACGTATAGTCTACTAACAAAGTGCGATTTTACGTATGGCTAGAAACCCCGCGATCAGCGGGCGTGAAGTGTGTGACGGTCCTGACGGAACCCTGGATACGATGCCCTATGCGCGACACGATGAGGCTGCGCCCAACTTTACGATTACGATGCACGACTCGTCGCATGCCTTAGTTACCATATCTTAAGTCAGCAATGAGCCTCACACATCCGGTGTGAACTATGTCCTACCTTCCCAATGCATCCTTACCAACATCCTACAACCAATCCTACAACCAATCCTACTGCCTAGCCGGAGCGCATACCAACCATCAGCTCTTTAACCACCCGACTATCCTGCTGCATAGTCCTCCCACAATAGCTGCCTAGCAGCCGCATCTCCTTCGAGCAATGGGAGACGCAGAGCACTACGACTCCACAGCGCGAGCGCTCGCCGCCGACTTCGATTACAACGACTCCTCCGACGAGCCCATCACCCCGACCTCCCACCCCCGCCGAATAAACAGTCCACTATGGTCGCGACGCTCCCTCGACTCCGGCAGCACTCGCCCACGCACAACAAAAGACCGATGGCTACAAACCGCGGAGAAATACAACCGTCAAGCATCACGACTCTGGTCCAAACTCACGCTCCTCCAAAAATCTCTCCTCGTCCTCTTCAGCCTCACATCCCTGACAATCACCCTACTCATAGTAATCTACAACGAGAAATTCTTCGCCTACTTCGCCCCCGCCGCGAAAAAATGGCGAAATCTCCCAGCCGGATGGTTGATCCTCTGGGTCATGGCATTCTTCGTCTCCTTCCCACCCATGATCGGCTACAGCACATGCGTCACAATCGCCGGCTTCGTCTTCGGGATGCAAGGCTGGTTCATCATGGCAAGCGCAACGGTGATCGGCTCGACCACCTCCTTCATCGTCAGCCGAACCGTTTTGAAAAAATACGTGAGTCGCATGACGGAGAAGAATAAACGTTTCGCGGCTTTGTCGCTGGTGTTGAAACACGATGGATTGAAACTTTTGGTGATGATAAGATTGTGTCCGTTACCGTATTCTTTTGCGAATGGAGCCATTTCTACGATTCCGACGGTTTCGTGGCGCAATTTCGCGATTGCGACGGCGATTGCGAGTCCGAAGTTGTTGTTGCATGTTTTTGTGGGCGCGCGATTAGGGGATATTGCGGAGAATGGGGCTTCGATGGATACGAAGACGAAAGTTGTGAGTTATGTGAGTGCGCTTGTTGGGATTGTGGTTGGGGGCTTGACGGGGTATTTGATTTATGCGAGGACGGCGGCGAGGGCGAAGGAGTTGGAGACGGCTGACGAGGGGCAACCCAGGAGGAGGAATAGTAGTGCGGGAGAGTATATTGATGATGGAGAGGTGGAGAGGGGAGATGATGATATGATGAGCTTGCATACCACTGTCTATGAGGATGATCTGGATACTGGGTATAGAGATGAGTTTACAGATGAAGAAGATGCTGTGGAGCGAGATCCTTTTGATGCTGGAGATGGTCCCGAGGATGAGGAGACTGCTAGTAAGAAAGGAAAGGAATAGAGATAGATAGAACCATGGACAACGAATGCGTGAAAATCACTTTCGATGTAATCAGCTACTTGTAGCAATTGTACATCTATCATGATAAGAGATGCTTTCGCAGTCCTGGTTCCAGCGAATTGGGTATCATCAGAAGCAATCACCCGCCCGCGCCGCGCCAGTAAGAAGAGCGATGTTGGTAAGTACACGATCATGGTGAAAATGCCATGACATCCTCTTCGTACACATCCTTTCGTGAAGCGAAAGCCGCTTTCAGCTCTTTCAGCAACTCACCAGGACCTGTCGCGTCCACATTACCACCAGCAGTCACAAGTAACTTGTGCAAGTTGGCCGTCAAAGATAAAATATGCGAAGACGCGGCATCCAGATCCTTTGGTGCCGGAAGGGCTGGCTCATTGAAGCCAAGGAAGGAGGCGTCATCAATCTTGTCGGCCAAAGTCTTGATCGAGTCAGTCGTTAGAGGTAACATCAAATGATGTGTACCTTGTCCAGCCGGGATACGCTCAAGTGGCAGACGCGAGGACTTTGTGCGCGCGAGCTTGTTCGAACTCTTGCGTCTCCTGCTCGTCGGCGGGCGATCTCCATCTTCTGCTGCAAGATTGATAAAATCTGGTTCTGGTTCGGCAGCGTGAGCATTCGTGCTCATTTCTCGAAGTGCTCGACGCTCACTGGTCTTACGACGTTTCGTTGTGCGTTTTTCTGGCTGTTCGAAAGCGCCGACTCGTTCTCCGAAGCCAGCGAGCTCGCTAGCAGGTATGAATCCGCGCTGTTCTGGTTCTGGTCGTGACTCTGCTGTTCCAAGGTTCTCCTGCTCTGCGTCCTCCTTTCGCTGCGTGCGTGTACTTTGCTCGTTCGTAGTCCGGCCATAATTGCGGCTTTCAATCATGGCGGCAATATTGCTGTCATTACTGCGACCTACGAATTCTCGAATATCGCGGTTCTGTCTTGGAGGCGTCAACGGATGTGGTAGCTGGTCCAAATCGCCGAGCTCGCCTTGCATAATCAGACCGTCGGAGTCCTCTTGCTGTCGATTTCGTGCTCGGGCACGAGACCTGCCCGCATTCTGTGGAAACTCAAACCATGTTCTGTCTCTGGGCGATTGACTTATGAGTGGTGACACAAAAGGCTTCATCAAGCTGCTTTGCAGGGGCTGCTTTCTAGGACTCCGCCGAGGCCGAGTGCTGACATCTGCAATCGCCTCAAGAGGAGTGCCAGCAGCAGGTTCGGGCTGAGAAGATGGTTCGTAGCTGTACTGTGGCCGTTGCTGTCTCGGCGCTTCAGCGAAGGCCTTATTCAGATCGAGAGCCACGCCGGGCATGTATGGTTGCGGTTCCGGCAAGGCGGAAGATTGCACGACTCGACCATCTCGTGCCAGCCGCAAGTTTGGCACATGATCAGAAGGATGAAATGTCTCCGCTGGAGGAGTCGGCGAAGAAGGGCGAGGCGTCGGTAATATCTCGGAGTCTAAATAGATCTGACCATGCTTGATGGGAGAGCTCGGGACATTGGGAAGTGTTTCATCGCGAGGAGTATTCGTGAGATCATATGTCGTTGGTGTGGGCAAACGCCGTCCAACAGATGCGTTCAGCTTTGCCATGACCCAAGGATTGGAAACATTGACATCCTTTCTGGCCTGACGCAGCTCTTCAAAATCGTCTTCAGTCCGGCCTGTGGATGGCCTTTGATCCAGCAAGTCTAGGTCATCCTCGTCACAACCATACATGTTTGACCGAGTCTTTCGATATGATGGCTGAGAGGATTCTTCTTCGTCGATGAGCTGAGAGGCAGGTCGCATCAGTCCAATCTCATCTTCTGACTCTTCCAACACTCTAGCCTGTTTATGCGGCATGTCCAGCGCTACTGCCTCGGGAGCGGCCGCGAGACCAAGACTGCAGGATGGCATTGCATTAAGCTCTGCAACGGGCTGTTCAGGATCTTCATGTCGAGGAAGCTCCTTTGCATATACTGCCGAGAAGAGCTTTCTCGCAGCATCAGTGATCAGAGTAGAGTCTTCAAACAGCAAGTCGTCCTTGCTTGGCTCTAGGTTTGCATCGTAACTTCCAGGTGGACAGCTGAGCTCCAGATAGAGGAATGGGTCCTTGACATCGGCCAAGGCAGGACTGCTATTCTTCAAATTCTCGCGATAAATTTTGCAGATTTGCTTGAATGTGCCTCTGGATGCATTGACTGGTCGATGGTCGACTGAGATAAAGGCTCCATGGTTGGCAATCTTGCTTCCATCAGCATCGCAATGCGGCAAGAAGGTTTGAACTGTGAAGCCTGAATCTTCAAGAACGGACCAGGTGCACTGTTGAGTGCACGCAGCGCCGACGACCTTGAAAGCCACGTCTTCAGCATTGCCTTTCGGCTTTGGTGCATATATCCAGCCGGCCTTGTTGTCTTTGGCCTTTAGCACGCGTAAGGATAATCGAACATGGGAGCGAGCGAAAGCGTAGGCTTGCAAGGTGCGCTTGATCTTCTTCAAGCAGTTCTCTGCACTTTTCAACACTACTTGCCTTCTGACAGGATTGTTCTTGGTGAAGTCAGTGATTCGCACAGTAGTGCCCACAGGCAGAGATGCCTTGTCTTGGCCTGTAACTTCGCCTTTCTGATTGATCTTCAAAGCTGCTGCGACAGCTTCGCCCTCAACTCGAGTGCTGATGGTCAAGGTGCCACTCAGCTCTGCTGCACTCGCAAGCGCTTCACCACGAAACCCTAGCGATGAGCCGCCAATGTCTTTCAGATCGTCGTCATGAGATATCTTGCTTGTGCAATAGCGTCTCGCTACTAATGATCGGTCTTCAGGGGCAACTCCATGGCCATTATCTCTGACTTGGATGACATCGACAGTGTTGTTGCTGATCTCGATCGAAATAGATGTGGCGTTCGCGTCGAGAGCGTTATCCACCAGCTCTTTGACAAGAGCAGCAGGGTCAGTCAAGACTTGAGACGCGCCCAGCGTCCGCACGGTGGCCTGCGGTAGCGCTGAGATGCCCATTACGGGTGGTCATCTCGAGTTGAGAAGTTGATGGAGGAATAGATGGGAGTTGAATGGTTCGCGATGGCGGAAGACGCGTGGGATAGCATCTCGGCAGTTCTGCCGAACCCGAACCCGAATGCGGAACAGCATCAAGCAAGCATCCAGAGCTTCGCCATTTGAGCTGCAGCATCACACCAACACCACCAATGGCCGCCCCAATCTCAGAGTATAAAGATCGAGAATTCCTCGCAGTGATAGGCGATGAAGTAACGATCCCTTCCCCCCTCCCTGAATTCTTCTAATGTCTTCTCTTCAGGACTCAGTAACCGGTATCCTTCTCGCTGGTGTGGGCGTAAGTCCAGCCGAACCATGCTCTTCGCTGAGCTTCGCTTACGCTCGAATATAGCACGTCACCGAACCTCCCGACAGTCAAAAGAATTACCTCGTTGTCGACGCCAAAACCGAAGATTCGACAATCGAATCGGCTTTCAAGGCTTTTACGAAAGAGAGGAAGGATATTGCGATTTTGCTAATAAACCAACATGTAAGTCCGATCGACACGAGCCGTAAGCGCAGCGAACCCATATAATTATTCGAAAGGAAGAGTCTGCTTGCTGGATTGCGCTCGGTAAGATACACTCGCTTACGCTCGTGTCATGCAGATCGCGGACAGAATACGAGGACAAGTAGACGGATTCGCAGAAGCATTTCCTTCGGTGTTGGAGATTCCGAGCAAAGATCACCCGTATGATCCTGAGAAGGATAGTGTTATGAAGAGGGTTAGGAAGTTGTTTGGAGAGTAGACAGACATCTCATGAAACGAGAGGCGAGACATGGTGTTCAAGGGCATGGGCGATACGTTGAGGTGGCTGGGGAGGGAAATGCGGCGAGGCAGACGAGATACCATATGCATGTACGAGATACAAGAAATAAGGCGATGATCGTATCCTAGGATTCATTCACGATAGGCTATGCACAGTTTCTCTAGAAACATTACAGATTCTGGTAGGAAAGGTTTGACCGACGCCTACTTCGCCGTTTCGCTTCGCTTGGTATAATCAAATGCTGCACGCTCGCAATCTTCTCTCATCACACCTCCTCGTTGCTTCATCAGTCCTCCTAAATATCCTGCTTCGGCTCCTGCTTAAACAAGCCACCCAGCATACTTCCACCTCTGCTGAATTGAACAGTCGCAGTCAAGCACGTAATCCTCTCATCATCCTTCGTCCTCACATCCGCAAGCACAGTGTATTTTCCAGGCGGGATTTCCTTGGGAAGATCCACATCCTTAGACAATTTGATATCACCCTTCTTGATCGGACATTCGAGGTCGACGTTCTTGACCGTGTCGCACAGGTTGGCGGTCTGTCGGATGATGGTGATGAGGCCGTACTTCACGGTGAGATGGACTTGGGCGCCGTCTTCAACATCGTCGGCGAGGACACCGGAGGCGACGACTTCTAGTTTGCTGCCACTGGGAATAGATGTGAGTAAGTGGAAGACACGAGAGAGTGGATGAGAGCTGGAACTTACGCCTTGGGTGGGTTGGGGGTGAGGTCTACGCTCTTCAATGCCAGGATATCGTCTTTGGGATCTTCACAGTGCAGGAGTGGGTTCTCGCCTGGTACTGAGAGTGGATCTTCGCGCTTTGCGATTGTCGAGTGTGCAGCGACGATTGCGGCGAGGAGTGCCGAGGCGGCGAAGCTGAGAAACTTCATAATTGCAGCTGTGTGAATGCCCGGACCTTCGGGCGGTGGAGGATGGTTGTTGTGAGCGGTATGGTGCACGGCAAGGAGGAGATGTGGTGGCTGGAAGGTGGTGGTAGTGATGGCGGTGGCCAGGGAATGGCGCTAATGCGGATGGAAGAGCCTCAGCCTCATGACGATATGTTTCAGTCTCACGTGCCATGTGCGGGCAGATCCGCTGTTCGTGCCTGACGGACGCGGGAAGGGTCTCAGGCAGACATTGAAGCTCAGACGGGACAGCTGGGCACAGAACAAGAAGTTAAGAAGTTGCTGCCATTCTACACCACGCTTTTCCTCTACATTGCCTTGACGGATTCTTCCGCTCCATCTCAGAGTCGCTCTGTACGAACCTGCATACAGGAAGAATCGGGAAGGGGAAGGGGAAGGAGTTCAGGGAGAAAGGCAGAAAGGGACAAGTGGGCTGTTCCACTTCCACTTCGACAGTCCCTTGCTTCGAGCGGCATTACAGCAATTCAGAATTAGCAGGCAGACGCAATGAGGCTCGACGTAAAGGTATATGCTGAACAAAGCCATGCCATGGCGGAGGAGAAGATGTCAACGTTCGTGGCTAACCTCGATTTGCAGCGCCAACTGTTTGCGCGCAGTGAGCGTGTTAAGGGCATCGACTTCCACGCCTCGGAGCCATGGATCCTCACCACTCTCTACAGCGGCCACGTCTACATATGGTCCTACGAAACACAGAGCATTATCAAGACCTTTGAATTGACTGATGTGCCTGTGCGCGCCGGACGATTCGTCGCCCGCAAGAACTGGATTGTGTGTGGCAGCGATGACTTCCAATTGCGAGTATACAACTACAACACGTCCGAGAAGATCACCTCCTTCGAAGCACACCCAGACTACATCCGAGCGATCGTCGTACATCCGACCCAGCCCTTCGTGCTTACTGCCAGCGATGACATGACCATCAAGCTGTGGGATTGGGAGAAGGGTTGGAAGTGTGTGCAAGTCTTTGAGGGACACAGTCACTATGTCATGGGACTGGCCATCAATCCAAAAGATACCAACACATTTGCATCCGCATGTCTAGATCGAACAGTCAAGATCTGGAGTCTCGGATCAAGCACTCCCAATTTCACCCTCGAAGCACACGAGACAAAAGGCGTGAACCACGTCGACTACTACCCACAATCCGACAAGCCATACCTCCTCACTACCTCAGATGATCGGACAGTCAAGATTTGGGATTACACCACAAAAGCATTGATCGCGACTCTGGAAGGACACACATCGAATGTCTCGTTCGCATGCTACCACCCAGAACTACCAGTTATCATTTCTGGTTCAGAAGATGGCACAGTCAAAATCTGGCATGCGAACACGTATCGTCTCGAGCAGTCTTTGTCATACGGTCTGGAGCGAGCATGGTGTGTTTCGTACCAGCGAGGCAAGCAGGGCATTGCCATGGGTTTCGACGATGGTGCCGTTGTGGTGAAGATGGGTCGCGAGGAGCCGGCAGTTTCCATGGACGCATCTGGCAAGATTATCTGGGCACGACATTCCGAAATCCTCACATCAGTCATCAAGGGTGGTGACAAGAATCTCAAGGACAACCAACCCGTCTCACTCGCATCAAAAGACCTTGGAAGCACAGAAATATACCCCCAAACACTCATCCACTCGCCCAATGGCAGATTCGTCGCAGTCTGTGGAGATGGAGAATACATCATCTACACTGCTCTTGCCCTTCGTAACCAGGCTTTCGGCTCCGCTTTGGACTTTGCCTGGGCATCGAAAGAGAATGACAAGGACTATGCTATCCGGGAATCACAGTACTCGGTGAAGATCTTCCGCAACTTCAAGCCAAAAGCTGGAGATGGCACTGTGAATGTTGGCTTCACTGCTGAGGGCTTAAGTGGCGGCGTTCTGCTTGGTGTCAAAGGTCAAGGTGGTGTCGGCTTCTTCGACTGGGAGACTGGCAAGCTTGTGCGCCGAATTGAGGTCGAGCCTCGCAATGTCTACTGGTCAGAATCTGGCGAGCTCGTGTGCTTGGCTTGCGAGGACACATATTATGTCTTACGATACTCGCGAGAACAGTATGTCGCTGCTCTGCAGTCTGGCAGCGTTGACGAAGATGGTGTTGAAGATGCTTTCGAGGTTGTGTGCGATATCAACGAAAGGTATGCTTGCTTGCTTGCCTACACCCTTCGGTTCATATCACTAACGTTTCGTCTAGCGTCCGCACTGGTCAATGGGTTGGCGACTGCTTCGTCTACACCAACAGCACTAACCGCCTCAATTACCTCGTCGGTGACCAAATCTACACGGTCTCACACTTCGATCAGCCCTACTACGTCCTCGGATACCTGCCCAGAGATGGCAGAGTATACATCTGTGACAAGGACGTCAACGTCACATCCTTCGCCCTCTCTGTCAGCGTCATCGAATTCCAGACTCTTGTACTCCGTGGTGAGCTCGAAAGTGCGTTAGAAATGCTCGAACAAGGCGACATCCCTGAAGACCAAAAGACCAAGATCGCCAGGTTCCTCGAAGGACAAGGCTACAAGGAACAAGCTCTCGAGGTATCCACAGACAACGAGCACCGCTTCGAACTGGCACTATCGCTCAATGAACTCAACACGGCACTCGAATTAGCACGCGACGCAAACGCAGAGCACAAGTGGAAACTTGTCGGCGACGCAGCACTCACCGGCTGGGACTTCGTCGTCGCTGAGGAATGCTTCCGAAACGCCAAGGACCTGAGCAGTTTACTCATGTTCTACTCATCCTCGCTCAATGAAGAAGGCCTAAGATGGGTGGCCGAGAAAGCCCAGGACTCCGGCCTTTACAACATCGCATACGACTGCTTACTTCTCCTCGGCGACGTGGACGGCTGTCTCGATCTCCAAATCAAGACAGGACGTCTCGCGGAGGCCGCATTTACAGCGCACACTTACAAGCCCTCAAGAGCACAAGACATCACGAAGCAATGGAAAGGCAGCCTGGAGAAGAGCGGCAAAGGTAAGGTCGCGAGATTGGTTGGTGTTCCGGGCGAAGATGAGGAGATGTTCCCTGAGTGGGATAGTGTTTTGAAATTGGAGGCTGAGGGTGGGAGTCATGCGGATTTGATTGATGTTAGCGAACCTGCGACGAACGGTGCGGAGGCGCCTGCCCAAGTTGCTGCTGAGGTTGCGGATACGGCGGAGAAGATTGATGCTGAGTAAGTCAGGTCTTGAGGCCAACAGTGATAGAAAGCTTTATGTTTATGTATACCCGAAGACAAAAGCAGTTGGGAAGCAGATTCTCTCGTGCATGTGCCATCTTTCTTCATCCAGGGCTGGAGTCTCGCCAGGATGAGTTCAACGGCAAGCGGCAGATTCGTGACTGCGTGCACATGACAGCAATGCCCTCAACGTCGAAGCAAGCTTGGAAAACGAGGGTGAAGAGGTACATGAATGGGCTCCTTTTCGATGAACCAGAACGTGGGATTGCGTGCCATTTCACATCTTCTTCGATTCTATCTGCCTCTCTTCTATATATACTCTTCTCATCCAACGCCCACCTCCTTTCCATGCGCAGGCGGTGCTTCGTTACCTTATCCTCCTGGAGTTTGTTCTTGCAAGGAAGCCGAGATGTCAACGTCTACATGAAAGCACAGTGCTTAAGCTGCTCCATGGAGTCCAGCAATCGACCGGGAGGGTGTCAAATTCGGTCTCGGCCTCTTCACGTGTGAGCATTGCTATCTCGCGCAAGAAGGTGTCGACAAAACCCAGCAGTGAAGTGTGAAATCTGTGCAGTCCATAAGCGCTTCCGAAATGAGTATATCATTCCCTATCTAGCACCTTGTCGTGATGCGCCGGCTTCATGCCAGTAGCCTCAATTACTACCACTACCGTCTAAGTAGTGCTTTTCTTCGCAAACTCTACCTTCAAGATCAAGTGACCAAAACCATATCCATCCATCTTCTCGCACGCCCTGGCAGCATCAGAGCGATCCGCGTAACTAACGAACGCAAAGCCCTTCGCTCTGCCGGTCTCCCGATCCTTGGCCAAGAACACGCGTGTGACGCGACCGTAGCGCTCGAACATGTCGCGGAGGTCGCCTTCTTCTGCGAACTCGGAGACCTACAAAATATGTCAGCTATGGGTTGCCACTTTCGGGGCAGATTTGAAACCTACGTTCGTGACACGGAGCGTCGCAAGATCATCGCGCTCGTATTTGCCTCCCATCCGCTCTCCAGTCGCACCTGCTCCCTTGCGCAGATGGGGCGGAACGTAGCTACCACCGATGCCTCCACCACCGCCTCCAGTGTCGCCTGCAATGGAGTCCATATCCGCCGGTGCTGCGTCGTCTCCCTCTGGCTTCATGGTATCCTTGAAAGGACACTTGGTGGTGAAGTGGTCTCCCTGACAGATACGACACTTGATTTGCATCTTCTTCAGCGCATCTGCCTTCTTGTCTTCCTCTGGGTTCTTCTCCTGCTGAGCGCCACTGGCCTTGAAGCCGACGACGGGCTTGAAGATGATGTTCTCGCCGAGAGTGGTTGTGTCTGCTTGTGGGCCTGGTGGCTTGCCTGCTTCGGGGCCCATCTTTGGCCATGCTCTTCGCTCAGCGACGCGCGGATTCTCTCGCTTCTTGACGACGGTCCGCCGGATGCGCTGCGTGCGCTTGACCTTTTTGCCATCTTCGTTGATGAACACCGTCACTATTGTCTCTGTGCCGTCCTTGTTCTTGGTAATTTGTGGTGGTGGAATAGTTTGCGTGAGTCCGGAGTCTTCTTCATCTTCCGCCCAGTCGGTGCGCCCTAGCGGGTTCTGTACAGCTGCTGCTGCCATGTTTGCGTGCGATGTGGTGTTGTGTTTGTCAGTTGCGTCTCCAGAACTGCGTGGTGTTAGTTGTGTCTGTTAAAATGTGTAGCTAATATCGAAATTCGCGAACGTGGAGCAGAACTTTAAACCTGTGTGGCGTTGTCTGCGCCACAGTCTACTTTTTTCGCTTACAGTCCTCACGAATGCTATGCTGCCCTGCTCGCCGAGCAAAACTGGCAACAGAGTATCAGACATCCGTCCTCATTGTGCATGAATAGCCTATATCAAATACTCATAAGACTAGATGCGGACTCTGCAGCGTCTAATGGTGCTGACGAATTACGATCTTAGTGCACCGTCAAGCGGAACGCAAAGCTATTGCTCGCTAGTACCGTTGACTTCGATATATATTGCCGCTTCGACTTGAGTCGCGAGACAGCGACGAGGCATCGAATCACAAGCCATTCGCATCTGAGATCGACAGCATACTATTGACAGCACTATTGGTCTTGGTGAAAAGCATGAAGGCATGACAGAAACCTCGACAGGCTCGTGTGTTGTTGAAAGGTGCTGGCCTGAGCCGTTACGGCTTGCTCAACTCTGCGGAGAAATACCGTGCCGAATGAGTACGGCTTGTCGAGTCGTTCGTGAAGATCTCGATCGCTATTTCCAGAATGAGAAGGCAGCGAGTAAGAGCGAACGCTCAGCACGAACACCCGGCCGTAGAGCAGGGCGATAGCATGTGATAAGCCTCGTACATAGTGCTCGCAAGTCCGGGGCGTGCAGGAGCAAGGTGCTCGGAAGATGTTATCCTAAAGGTCGGGGTCGGGTCAAGATCTGAGAGTTTCGGGGAGCTGCTCCGAGATCGTAAGGTTCGTCTTCGGCATGGATGAACTTCGCCATTGCACGGAACCACTGCTCAAGGTGTGAACAGAACGGAAATGTCGGGCTGCTCGGGCATCAGCTTCGACCAGATCCCTCGCCGAAAGGCTGGCTCAACGGCGCCGAAGGGTGTACATAGTACCGTCGTTGCAGATACCGAAATGAGTTCTGTGGTGGGTTCGTGTTGCAGCTTATGAGCGCTAAGCAGAACTCGGAGCTGCTGGAGAATATTGGCGGGCCAGGGTCACAAACCAAGCCAAGAGGTATGAACAAGCCGCGTCAGCCGTGGAAAGGGGGTGACTTATTATTACCTATTCAATAGCATCCAAAGACGAAGGCCACGACTTGGGCCGGCGCATTCTGCAGCGAAGGCATCCCAGAGGACAATCATTATCATGGCACAATGCTGCTAGGATCAATGCGTGTGTGCTGACAGGCTACCGGTCTGATGGGCCCAGGCGCAAGGGCCGACGGAGCCTTGTGGTTCAGGAGGCTTGCACGACTTCGCGTTCGGGACCTGGACCGGACAGAGAGCAAGCATTAGATGGGCACATCGACTACTGTATTCATGCCTGTGGAGCAAAATCTTCAGCAGGCATTCGAAGGGCCTTTTGGCCACGGAACAGGCAGGCCCGATCGAAGGCGCGGCTAAGCAGACACCCGCGCGAACATGCGGCAGGAGATATACCGACGTTGTCGACAACCTGGAGCCGGTCTGACCAGATGCTGTCCTTCCGCGAATCATTACTTTCAATGGCCCAAGCCCGGTGTGGAACTTGATTCTAAATTTCTGGGACTTGATCTTCTGGCCGGTGACAAGGATGCGCTTCGTTCTAGAATGCGGTAGGCTCCAGGTGTCCATTCTTGTATGATGTGAGAAAAGCATCCCTTTACCAGCCCGGTCGGTGGAAAAGTGGGGCTCCTCTTGGGTCTCGCAACTTTCGCCCGCCGTAGAGCTCACAGACCGCTCGGAGACAGTACGGCCAGCCTGCGGGCGCTAACTCGAAAGGGTTTAAATTCCGTAGCCTACGAGTTTTCAGGCCCTGTATACTTCTGTAGATTATCGGCTTATTTCCTATAGATTATTAGCAATAATCTATAATCTATAGCTTCTTAAATACTATATACTTCTTAATCGTACGACTATTATAGATTGTAGGTTATCGTAAAGAGATTATTAGGGATACTAATTGCGGCAGTTATATACGAATAACCTGCTAAACACCTCGAGAGGTGCTTTTAGCCCCTAAATAATAGACTTCTCGTCGCTTCTAAAGTAGCTCTCCTTTCTAACTATTATTATATATCTAATATAGACTCTATCTAAGTCGCCGCAGTCGTCGTTCTTATCGCCGGAGCGACCCTCGCCGCCTCGATCCCCCTCTTTTAACGAAATACGCGTAGACGGTAGTACTAGCTATCTAGTAAGACCGAGACCCTTATAGAGCTAAATAAAGGCATAAAGGAGACCTTTCGAGTGCTATATAGTCTAGAGTAGGATTGTTATAATATAATACGTCTTAGATAGCTAGTACTGTATAAGTTAATATAGGAGCTAAAGGAAGGCGGCGATTTAGATTTATATAGCGCGATTAAGGTCTCGGTCGAGAAGTAGGTAGTTATATTCTTAGACTTCGTAGCGTACAACCTGTCTATAAGGCAGCTAAGAAAGGAATATTAGCACTCGTTTAGCACCTTTAAGTTAATTATTAAGCGAGTTAGCAAAGCGCTCTATAGGATAGCGGATAAATATATATCGTTACTAGAGGCGGACTCGATCTACGAGAAGCTAAAAGATCCTCTATTTAAGTACTTCTTAGGCGCGCTCGGCGCCCTTAATAGCACCTATATCTACGCTTAAATACTATACTAAGAACAGAGCGCCTAGCGTTATAGGAAGAATTTTATCGCGTAGAATGTAATAGCGGCGTACGACTTCGACTGTAAGTTCTTATACGCGTTTATCGGTTACAAAGGCTCTATAAACGATAGAACGGTATTAGGTCGCGCCTTTAAGAGCGGTAGATTTAGCGTACCTAAAGGTCGATATTATCTCGCTAACGGTAGCTATTTACTACTCGATAAGCGCCTTCTAGTACTATACTAAAGAATAAGATATTATCTTTGTAAGCAGTACGCTTCTTCTCGGCGACTAGAGACAAAGGAAGAGCTATTCAACCTCCGCTACGCGTAGCTTCGTAACTATATAAAGCGGATATTTAGCATTATTAAGAAGCGCTTCGAAATCGTCGCTTAAGGTCTATACTAAGGTTATAAACTTATCGATTAGAAGCGCATCTTAATAGCCTGTTTCGTACTCTATAACTTTATCCTTAGCTATAGCGGACAGCCTCTCGAGAGCGAGCCTAAGCTTACTAGAAGCAATAGTATAATTAGAAACCCCGATAGGTCCGTAAACGAGATATAAGGTAGTATTAAAGACGATGTAATAATTAAGTTTCGTAATGAACTAGCGGAGGAAATGTAGTAGGACTATCTCGAGTATTTAGAGCGGAAACGGCTCGATTAGCGCCTATAGGAGTAGGGTAAAGTTTAGTTATTACCGGAGGCTATCTAGTAGGGGATATAGGGGGCGTTTTTAGTAAGGTTTCCGCTGTTTCTTCCCTTCTAGCTATAGCAACGGTATATAGACTGCCTTTCTACGTCTCTATATCGATATCTCGAGGTAAGTTAACGTTATATTAGTACAGTCTTAGCAGGGTAGGGTTTAGGATATAAAGAGTTTAGAACTTATACTTTATATAAAAGCTAGTTACGTACGATTCGTCGATATATAATAAAATACTAACAAAGTCGAATTAATTACTAATGCAGAGTTACTATATATATAAGTACGCACCTCTCCGACCTCCTAAACTAAGAAATTAGACTCGGACTCGGATTAGCTAAATTTGACCTCTAACCTTTAGTCTATACTAACTCTTCTATAAACAACAACCTATCGCTAGCTCTATAGATACCCTAAACTAGGCAAAGGGGTAAAGGGCGACGGCTAGCTATATACAGGTATATCTAGATACTATCCCTATAGTCGAGGTATGCTATTAACCTCGTTTTAAAGCTCTACGAAGAAGGCTTCGAAGTCCGCTTGCCGTTTAGGTCGTATTATTAAGATAGCAATATTTGCGCGGTATAGCACCTTTCTAACCTCCTTCGCTATATTGTTCTTTATAGCAAACGGCTACTCCTTTAGCACTTCCGGATTAAACAGCCGCTTATATACTAGCTCTAAAGGATCCTTAACTCGTAGTGTTAGTATAGAAGACCTAGCGTTAGACTTGTAAAGGAAATTAGCTAGTATATCCTTTAGCGGATTAAACGCCTTCGTAATAATATCCTTATTAGTAGTAGCCTCGGCTGTCTAGCGGCAGTAGATACGCTTGCCTTCCGCCTTCGCCTTTAGAGACTTCTTCTTATTTATTTTCTGCTTCTTCGCTACGCGCTTTACTTGTCGTTCGTACTCGCTTAGCTAATCGTTGTCCTTAGATTCTTCGCCGCCGTCGCTACTACTATCGCTCGAGTCCTTATCCTCTTCGTCCGACCCTTAACTGCCTATCGTATTAGTTAGCTTATCTTCCGCTAACGAAGCCGCCGTCTTAGCGCTATTACCTGTCGTAATATCTACGCCTACGAGCGCCTCTATTTCTATCTTCTACGCCGGCTCCTACTCGAGAAAGATAGTATACTCTAGATATGCCTTATTATAAGTATCTTTAGCTTCGGTAGTCCCTCGAGGAGGCTGTCTATTCTAGCCGCTAATATAAGTTAAATAGATAACCTAGAAACCCTATTCTCGCTTTATTATAGCCTATTTATTCTTAAGAGCTATGTCTTTAAACTAGAGCTAAAACTTCTTACTTATTATCGCCGTAATAGGCCGGAGGTCCTTTAACTAGAAGTTTCTACTATCGGTCTACTTCGCCTTAATTTTAATTAACTAGTCGAGATAGAACTAGAGGTGCTTATTCGTATAGCGCTTAAGCTCTAGATACTTCGTCGCCTCCGAGGCTTTATTCTTCTTCGCTAGACGACGTTTACGCTTCGGAGCTATTATAAGAGCTTGAATTAAATAAATAAGAGATAGACAAGGCAATCTATAGTGCTAGTAACGCGATAGGACACGTCCGTAGAAGAGCTAAGACTAATAACCTAATAGAGCCGTAATAACCTACAATCTACTATAAAACCGTTTACTTAATAACCGCGTAATCTACAGATTATAGCGACAGGTTATTAACCTATAATCTACAATCTACAATCTATAGAAGTATATAGGGCCTTAAAGGGATGCGTGTCTTAATAAAAGCCTCCGGTTGCTCGTTATTATAGGACTCGTATTGTTACGACACCCCCGTTTAAGCTCCTAAGACTCTACCCCTTGCGTAATAACGTTATTTATGTGATGCTGGCTGCGTGAAGACTTCTTTCCTAGCCTTCTACCAGGAACGCCGACTCGGGCGCAGTTCGGGACGTGTTCTGCGGGGCGGAGGAAGCTGGTATTCGTGGTGACAACTTGGTGAAGATTTCGTTCGGGCATACTTCTGCATTTGGCTTGACCGACCTCTGTCTGCGCATACGTACGTCAACGCGGCATATGGAAATGGCATGATGAGTGAAACTAATTATTAAGCTTGTGTGTTCCACGACCGGTCTGTTGATGCTTGATAGCCAAGGCAGCCATTCGAGGACGGCCAAAGCAAAGCTGATAATCATTTTCAAGCCATACCAAGACTCCACTGCTGTCTGTCTGGCGAGTTCGCACTTTCGCACTTTCGCATAAAGTGTTGGTCTGTGCTGTGTGCAGCAATGAATGTGAAGGTCGGTGCATGATGCGCCGTCGCTGCACTCCTGTCTCATCACTAGCCAGTTTGAATGCGAAAATCATGCCAGCTGCCTAGCGAATTATTAATGTACGCAGCGAGAGGTGCATACCATGTGCTTCTTCCTTCCAATCCATCCAGCCATGTGAGGTTCCTCTCAGGCTTGTGGCGTGCGGAAGCCATGTGCTGCCAAGGAAAGGATGTGCCGATCATGGGACAAAGTGCGGTACGACGCGAGGCTCGGTATTGCGTCTTCGACTCCTGCGCGCCGTAGCCTACAGTCCTTTGTACGGTGAACAGCATCCACATCCACGGCGGCTCGTAGGGCACACGATGGAGTCGTGCACATGCAGTGGCAGGCAAGTCTTCTGGAATACCTATGTACATCCCTGGTATCCGTTCCGTCTGAGAGCATCCCGTATCCTCCTGACGCTGCTGGTAATATGTATGTGCATATGTAACCCGCAGCAGCAATCCTTGAGCCCACGTGCCTCCGACGACATGGGTTCCCGGTTACTTGATGCAGTAGTAGTACATATGATGGCCACTGGCTTCAGCTCTGGGCCAAGCGTGTTGTCTCTGCTCCAGCGACCATGCAAGCGTCCGGTGTGAGTGTGAGATGCATGATTCGAATCTCCTCGGCACCGAAAGGAAACAAGGCACAGGTACATACAAGCAGGAATCATCTCACCCCGAGATATAGGCGGCGCGGCAAACTCCTGGGTGGCGGATATCCTGAAGAACGAAGAACGAAGCACGACCACGCCGAATGTACGCTTCCCTACGCTATGCCGTTCCCAACGCTATTGTATTGTCTCGCATGGCGGCTGTCCTTGGAATGGCATGGCGGTAAGGGCCGTTCTACAGTATACGGCTTTTACGCCTGCCAATCTGATTCCCTAGTGCAATTCTTCCTTGGTGCTCTTCTAGGCAAGAAAATATGCTAACGCAGGCGTGAAACATGCGCGCTTCCACGCATGTGAGCGGGGACGGCACGCCTGGGAGACAAGAAATTCCCGAAGCGAAGGATGCACCAACTGTCCTCCGTGCATCAGCGGGCCATTCCAAGAAGATGCACTGCTCATCCAGCAACAACATGCATGAGACAGTTGCTGCGCGGTGAGAGACCGTTGCTGCGTACAAGTCCACCCGCAGTCCAAGCACACATGCTCACCCACAACTCCCGGCGTCGATCTGTTCATGCTGTTCGAAAAGGCAGAAGCTCCGATTGAGTACCGCCCCGCCCCGCCGCGCCCTTGCTACCACCACGTTACCCTGATTGCACGCGAGCGAACAGCTGCATCTTCTGGCCTGCAAAGGGGTGAATACTGGTTGGCGGCGAATGCCCTTCCCTACCGAGTAGTCGTCGATCACGGCCTAGTCATATGAACATGCTATCGACTGTCCAATGTCAGTGTATCGAGTTTCATATCATCGCCGCAAGTGCTACACGCTCGAACAATCGAAGACCAACGACTCCACAAATTCCCCGTCGAAGCCTGCCGCCACGACTTGCTGACATTTGCTGCCTTCCGTGCAACCTTCGTCGAGACGCTTTATCGTGACCCTTGCCAACGCCTCCACTTTGGTTGACGACGTGACAATTGACATCTAAACGGACGTTGCCGGACTGAATGACTTCGATACACGCCAATATATTGCCATCGAACCGGCGAAACACTATTCGATATGGAAGGCCAGTACCCACCAGCGATACCACCACTTGGAGCATATTATCCCTCTGCCTACCCTCCAATGATGCCGCCCGAAGCCCTGCAACAACCACAGAGATTGCAGCAGATCCAAACTATGTCCATGGAAAGTCTTGGTAGTTACTCGGATTATGACGACCCAAACCGGACAATGCTTCCACCTCAAGCACCACCACGAGCTCGGCGAAGGCAACCGCAAGGCGCAGAACATGTGAAGCACCGGCGTACGAGGAGCGGATGTTATACCTGTCGACAACGGAGAGTGAAGGTGAGAGTGCCTTCGCAATGTCAACAGGCACTTGACTGATCCCGCGTTTTGTAGTGCGACGAAACGCATCCGACATGCGACAGTACGTGATTGTTCTTTATGCGTCGCTCCATCATCGCTGACTCCTGTCGCAGGATGTCGAAAGGGCAAGCGAGAGTGCACCTATCCAGGCAGCGCAGCGACACCCATAACAACGTCAAAATCATCCAAGAACAGCAGTCGGTTGAAGGACTCACCAGGTGCTTCAAGTCTCTCGGGAAGCGAGGACGATTTCGACGAGAAGGAGGTTCTCCCGAGCATTCCCGACGAGGAAGACAATGACAGCGTACCTGCCTCCTCTGCTTCAGATTCTCAAAAGGCACCTAACGCAAGCCCTCCGCCACGAGATATGGCTTCTGCCTCGAGAAGGCCGCAGGCTCAACGCAACAGCTCCAGACAATCGATGAGATCGGAGATATTTCAAAATCCACGTTGGGCAGGTCTACCAAAAGAAGTGCAAACCTACCTTCGTTTCCACCACGAGCATATGTCGCACCACCATTACGCCTTCAAGTATGATGGGGGTGACTTTCTCAAAACGACGTTCCTGGAGATTGCGATGAACGATGGCAGTGCAGCACTGCTGTATGCAATCGTCGCTTTCGCGGCATACCATCACTCTATTGCACACGATGATGGCAACATATCTGTGTTTCTGTCATACTACAACAAGTCCATCGCATTCCTTCAACAATCGCTGAAACGGCAGCGGCATAGTGTAGCCACACTCTTATCCATTCTTCAGCTGGCTACGATCGAGGTATGAACTTGCATGCCATGAGTACGTGCGACATGCTGATAATGCGGCAGGAGTTTCTAGGAGACTGGGTGAATCTGCTGGGACACCAAAAAGCCGCTTCTTCGATTTTGACAGATCTATTTACTCCACAAACAATCATGCAGGACGAAACACGGCGTAAGATCATTACCTGGTACATCCGTTTCGATCTCTTTGCCGGTATCATGGCAGGAGGAGAGACGCAGCTGAGCCGTGAGTGGTTCGCAGCATCTGCAGAATTCTACGAACGACAGACTCGAGACAAGCCGACGGACCTGGGAGCACGATTCGAGAAGTACTTTGCTACTTCACGGTTACTTGCAACGGATGTCGCGCTGCTGTTTGCCGGCAAGACCAAGAACACGATAAGCGACGAGGATTTCGTCACGGGCATACAAAAGCTGTCGACTCAATTCGCGGATTTTGGCGAAGAATTAGAGCATGCCTTCACTGATTCGAAATGCTTTGTCAAGTCCTTTCCAGACGCGCCCGAACCGCAGAGCGATGACTTGTTCGACTTTCGCGAACCGGATTTCCTGTATGCCGGCGAGCTTTCGACCATGAACTTCGTCCTCATCGATCACTGGGCCATAGATTTGATGTTCAAATACCAGACTAGCCTTGCCATGGGCAGAGAACCGGGAGTGGAGCTGACTAGCATCGCACTGAAAAAGGCGAAGATGTTTGAAGCGATACAATATGGCGTATCAAGTCAACACACAGCGGTTCTGGGCTGTCAGGCCAGCTTGGGAATCATGGCACTCTTTCTTCCAAAGGACCCTGCCTATATGACCTGGTGCCGGCGGAAGTTCGCACTCATCGAACAGCTTGGGTACGTTCACATCCATTGCACAGCGACAAAGTACTAATCGATATTCACAGCTATATCTACCCAAGCAACTTCCGCAGTCGAATGAGCGAGCACTGGGGGGAGGATGTGACTGGGTGGTGGCTTCCCAACGACGAAGGATACCCAACCAGCATCCGCACGATTCGCGATTTTGTTGAATACAGAGCTACGAGACCCACCGACGCCTTGGGTACTGGCATAAGCAACATGAGTGGTATATTCCGATCGCTCAACATCGACGAGCATGGATTCTCCGACGACTTGAAGAGCGTAGGGACAGAATCTATCGAGGGAAGTGTCAGCCCCTTGGTGCACGGAACCAGCCCAGAACAGCCATGGACTTGAGTAATGACAGTGATCGGACATGAAGCAATACCAAACGATATTCACTGCGACGACTCCTCGTGGCCAGCTCGTATACTCATCAGGCCTGACAAGCGTGGCTCTGACCATGCCGCATAAATGCACTTCTGCAACAATGTCGAACCAAACTCGATAGCTCCAGCATTGGACCACGCAAACGCCACAAGTTTCACCAACACCATCCACAAACGTACAGTGCAGATGGAGGGGAATTGAAACGCGTCAAAGCACGATCAAAGTTGGCCAGACATGTCGGGTCTGTCTCCGAAGCAGCACACTACTTCACCAGACCGGCAGATGCAATAATCGAGCTCTCAATGTCTCACGCGGGCTCTGGGAATTCTCGGGATTTTGGAGCGGTCTGATTCTGCCTGATGAAGTGGAGCGCCAGCTCGGAGATGGGAACCGGTGTAGGAAGGAATTGTGGCCGATCTGGCAGAACAGGTTGTGACTTCATTAGATCCATGATCCAACGGCTTTTGTGCACTTTGCTAGCGTTTCAAAGAGCTGGGAAGCGACATGAGTGGCACAAGGCCCTGCCCTTCCATATCTGGCTGGGACGACCGGAGAAGAAAGTCAACCAAACGTGAAGCCCGGTCGATAGGATGCTTGGAAAATTCTGTGAGGGCCGAGGCTTGCTTGCTTGCTTGATGGGAAGGGAAGCTCGTATGGCATTTCTCCTTGTACGAGAGAGAGAGCAGCACGGCAGTTGGAATGAGATCAATTGCCGGATTTTCCTATCCGACCACTTCTCTCCTTCAAGCCACCCTTTTCCTGCATTATTGGTTTATTGCTTCTCCTTTCGGCCTAGATATACTACAGTACCCTTTGGCGTTCAGCCGCACTCTTTTTTTTTCCTCCTGCGTCATTATTATCGCGTGCGCGCTACGTTCCCTTCTTCTAACCTCATGCCTTGCGCTTGAGGCAGAAAGTTTAAGGCTCTTGGTTCAAAATTTTTGGCCTGAACCAGATAGGATAGAACTATGCAATTGGAAACAGATCAACTGCCTTGTTTTCTGACCGTCAGAATCTCATCGAATCAGGCAATTGACGGCTCACAGACATGGTCCTCGCCCAGGACAGCAACCTGGAACTTTCCTCGATCGACATCAAGTGCAAGACGCCGCAAGACTGTAGGCTAGATCCGGGCGAGCAATAGAGCGCCGATCTTAAGGGCAAGACTTCACCTTCCAGGCCAGGTTCTTCGTAGCGGCAAGCCTGCGTTGCGATGCATTGTCGACAGAGTGTCAGCTGCGTACAGGAAGCCGGTCCGAAACCACTTTGCAATCTTTGTTTTTTCTCTATCGCAAAGATTTGCACCGAGTGGTTAAATTTTTAAAAATATAGTCTTCGTTATATAAATACATTACCCTACTTAAATTGTAGCTAGATATAACTCTAATATGACTTTTAACAGAAATATATACCTACAGAGATAGACCTAACTAAATGTTGCGATATTTATTTTTAGGCTCTTTATTAAGCTACTATAAAGGGTATAGGAAGGAGGTAGTATTTGTAGAGTTTCTTTTTTAGTAGAATAGAGCTTCGATCTAGACAAGCAAGAGTCGATAGATTATAGTGCAGGACTTCTACTAAATGAGATTCCGCATCCTGCGACGAGGCTAATAGAGGCTTTCCTGCAATGTTGATCAAGTTCAGCTCGCAGGGCTCTGCAAGGGAAGCAAACGGCCGTAAGACCAGCGAGCCTGCACGCACTGCGCTAGTACCTATTACGCATCTAAGGGAGCGACAAGGGCCTTAGATCTACTAGCAACAGCAAGGGCGTCGAACGTAAAAGCATAATGATAAGCAATCACAACTTATCCGCAGCTGAATTGGAGGCAAACGCCGCTCACTCCGTAAGCAGTCCACACCTATCTGTAAAACTAGCCCTAGAACTAACACCTATCTATAAAATGCCTACAGATCGTGCAGGCAGTCATTTTATATAGTTATCTTAGTATCTGCCCGATTCTAGGTTATTCTAACGGTGCTAGAGCGTTCTGTAATTGTATATAGTAAGGGTATTATTATATAGTAGTATAAAGTCGCTTTTAGGTCGGCTTTATAGCCTACCGAGTCGACCCTTTACCCCCTATTTATAAGACAACTATATATCGTATATATATGATTTTTATATTATATAAAAGCCCGGAGTAAGTAGATTGAGACTGTATATCGTATATATCTATATAGTGTTAATATAGCTAGTGTTTAGTAGATACGTAGAAAGTCGGTATATGCGGCTTTAGCGGGCGTAGTAGGCATAAATCTACTACTTTCTACTTCCTATACTAACACGAGAGATTAGCTCGTTCTAGTAGTATATCTATATATTAAGAAGCATTAAATAACGTAGTTATAAGGCCTATTAATCATTATCTAACACTTCCGGCAGCTCCGTATCCTCCTCGAGTAATAGATCTAGTACCTAACCTAACCCTATCTCCCCTTCTATCTCGTATAGCTGCGACTAAGAGCCAAGACCTATAGACTGTGTATATAACACCTTATTGTCGCTATTAGACTCTTCTTTAATAAGGTCTTCGGCCGTGCGTTGCCTCTATATCTCCTTAGCAAGTAAGGCAAGGTCCTTTAGCCTTATTCTTAATAGAAATAAGGTCCTATAGTACTACGAGTCTAATAAGTCTTCCTTATTAGACAGCGCTCGGTCGTCCACTTCTATACTAATTAGCGAGTCGTTATTCTCGAAGAAGGACAACTACTAGCTATAGCGACAACTTCTATTAAAAGTAGCTTCTTCTATACCCTTGTCCTTTATAGATAACTAAGCCTAATTGCTATCTTCTAGCAATACTCGTTAGTCTAATAGCAACGTATCTACTAGTTTAAACCGAGCGGCCTTCTTCCGGCGTAGTAGCTTCGAAGGTATAGTAGTAGCGAAGTAAGGATATAGATTACTAATAGACAGTATAGACTCGTTGCTACCTATTAAATTAGCTAATTTGAACACTTTCAATAGAGCCTTGTCTTCTAAGTTGTTAGGCAAATAGCGGCTAGCACTAGCGCTATATTTAACTAGCCTTAACTCGCGCCTCTTAGGTTAGAAGACCTTCTTAATCGGACCTTGTTTGTAACAACTAGTATTAGCTGGTAACCGGCCCTACATACCTAGGCTGAGTTTTGAGCCTACATAAGAGGCCTCCTTCTGTATTGTAGATAGAGCACCAACCTCGTATAGCACATTGTTTATGTCACACTTCTATAATGCCTATATTGTAGGGCTCTAGTTATCAGCCTAAGCAACCGTCTTGTTATCCTATTATGCTAAACATAGCTGCCTATATTGCTATAGGTTATGTTACCCTCGGTAGCCTATACTATTACTATAGGTGGTAGTAGTGGTTTTAGTTTCCGTCCTTTATTAGAGCCGAAGGTAGGGCTATCTCTTTATATCTAACAGGTTCGGGTATGTTGAAGGTAGTCTCTAGGCACGAATAGCTATAACTAAAGCGAGGGTACGATAAGAGCCTACGATACGGACGATACCGAAGTATCTTAAGGGGCTATTACGACAAGCAGAGAAACCTCTTAACGAGGGCATCGCTTTAACCCCGAAAAGCTGCAAACCCTTAGGACTGTTACAGCTTAGGGCCTAGTCTATAGCTATAGCTAGCTTCTAAGGACTCGGCTCCGGGTCGAAGACCTATTTAGTACCGCTTGCTCGAGATAAGCCCCGCCTAAGGAGGAGATAGACTAATTACCTATCGGCCTTGCTTAGTTTGCTAAGACCATCAATTAATAGCAAATACGGCTTGCAGGTCGGATAGCCGGGGAGCCCCCTATTAATCGGGTAGGGCGATCCTAGATTCGCAGCCTCGCTTAGACAGTGCTTAGCCTTCTACTAGAAAAAGAAGGCCACCGCCCCCCCCGCCTAGCTAAAGGAGATACGAGCTAGTTTCTAGGATCTAGGTATAAATAGAGATTGTAGTCTCTCCCTCCGAGCGGCTTTTGTCCAAAATCTACTAAACTAAGCTCCTAGAGGTAGTTAGGCGACCCCTAGGAGGCCAAATCCTAATAATACCCCGGGGGTAATACTAGGAGAAACCGCCTAATACACTACTCTCTCGTATAGCAACATTACAACAAACCAAACAGACACTAAAAATACATTCATACAGCATTCCATTTCAACTTTATATAGCATTCTATTTTAGCTATTTCAACTATTTTACAACAATCGAATAAGCTCTAGCTCTAGCGAAAACGAACATCGAGAATTAGCGGAATCCTCTAAATCCGAAAACGCCCCTAATCCTATCAACGAAGAAATTAGGCAGCGACTAGTCAATATAAGTAAGCCTCCTGCGCCCTCTACGCTAGAGGCGCTCTACAATATTATTATAAAGATAATAGAGAAGCAAACTGAACTTCTCCGTTAAAGTAAGCGTCGCCCGCTAGAACTAGGGAGCACTACAAATCCCCTATTTGAAGGGTAGAACGCTATAGCACATATTGAGCGCTTTAAGGAAGGCTTAGTTGATTACGAGCTCGATAGAGAATCCGACTAGTACAAGATTCGGTCCTTTACGAGGACTACCTCCTCTAAGCTTTACTAAACCCTTAAAACCCTAGTTAGCTACCTAGAAAGGGACGACAAGTCCGATACCAACTAGGAGACCTTTAAGATAGCCTTTATAAGGGAGTATCGGGAGCGCGATAGCCGTCGTATTAAAGGTAGTCGTGCGTAGCTCGAGTCCCTCTACTTAGTAAGGCGCACTAAGGATAACGACCTAAAGGGGTATATCCGCGAGTTTATCGAGTTAGCGGATAGCATCGAATAGAGTAACCTCGAAAACTCTTAGAGAACAAGGCTGCTCCTCTAGGGATTGCCGTAGCCTATAGCTTAGCGTATCTTCCGTCGCTGCAAGCTTAGCGAGTCCGATCCTAAGAGTTTTAGGAAATACAAAGAGGTCCTAGTGTGTGTTAAGGCCGACATTAATAGTACAGCCGATGCGAGGAAGTTCATCTATAGCGAAGACCGGAATAACCTAGCGCATAGGTTAGGAAAGAGGCCTTAGGAAATAAGGGACCTAAGTTCCTTCCTAAATCGCAAAGTGGTCCTAAGACCGTAACTCCCACTATTACTAAGTACTCTTAAGACGTTGCGGACTTAGCTGAATCCCTAGCCTAACTAAACCTAAATGCGAAAGCATTGCAGCGAGTTAGGGAGGTTATTAATGCTACTATACTAGGCGATGTACCGCTAGTCTACTAGGTTTTAGATCCTAACTACCCTAAAGCCCCTTTAGTAGATGTCTACGCTATGCGGAAGATCTATTCTAACTTAGATAGTAAGTGCTAGATATATAGCGGGTTCAAACATGTCTAATCGTCCTACCCTATCTAGAAAGAGCTTCTTAAAAGGAAGCTTATTATGCAAGTAAATGGCCGATTCTACTATATAGATACCGGCGACAAGATTGATTTCGAATAGGATCGGAGAGCCCCGAAGCTGCCTTAGCTAAAGACCCTTCTAGAAAAGAAGTACGGCGGCAAGATCGAGTTTAAGGACACTAGGAACAGTACCCTCGCCGCTATTACTAAACGAGAAACTTAGAAGGTTAGGGCAAAACAGGTTGAGGAGCGAAGCAGTAACGGTACTACTAAGCCTGTCAAAGTCAACTTTGTTTCTTAGGATCCGGACGCAGTTACTAATGTTTACGCGGTTACTAAGAATAGTGTAGATGTCTACGCTACTATACGGTCTTAGACCTAGTCCTAAAGCAAGGGCAAGAGCCCTTAGAACCCTACTCGCCCTAGTACGGCAGCCCCTACTAGGGTACTAAAGAACAAGGCGGCCGACAAGGCTAAGCAATAGCGAGAGTTAACCGCTAAAACTAAGACTCTCTAGACAGCTGCAGACCGCGCTGCCCGATCTAGCACCGTACCTAGTACCGCCCCTAGCACCCTACCTATAGAAAGCCTAGTCGTCCTAGAGACTCTAGAGGTCGATATAGAGGATATTACTACCGACATTAGTGGTACCCTAGGCCTAGCTAACCTACCTGCCTACAAACGGAAGTTATCCGACCTAAAGAGCTTTCGCTTTAATAGGTATATAAAAAAGTATAGTACTAGCCTAGCTAACTCCTTAGACACGAAGGCAAACGCTCTCTTCTAGGCTTTATAGTTCCTAGACCTTAAGTCTAATGTATCTATAGGAGAGCTGCTAGTATACGGTTTGCCTACTAACCTGTTCTAGAGCCGAATCCCTAACGATGCTACCTTTATAAAAGACCTCGCTACCCTCCGAAGGAAATAGGGACGAGAAGACTATATCGACGTCTCTTCCCTGCAGTTCCTTCCTGAATTTTCAGGTGCCTAAGAGTTAGCAGAAGGCGAATCGGTGACCTACGAGAACTAAGAGACTATCGATAATACTAACGAAGAGGGAGTTAAGGAGATAGGCCGAGGGGATAGTAATAATCCCGACCCTACTCCGGTTTCAGTTTCTATTAAAGCTATCCGGTTTACTAGCTAATAAATCGGTCGAGTAGGACCTCCTCGACCTAAAGAACTTTACTCTATCCCTAATAATATAGACCTTTCCGCAGTTACCCGTTCCTTCGCCGTCGTCCCTACTATCTATATTTAGGTTACTATCGGGAGCTATAGTTAACAGATGCTAGCAATGCTTAATAATAGTTCGGAGTTACTTATTATAAGTGAGCGTTAGGCTAAACAACTTAGGCTGCTAATAAACAGAGACATTTCCCTAGGTATATAGGGAGTAAATAGGGAGGTTGCGCTAGTAGGTGCTTGCTATAATGTTATAGTAGACGCCTTCGGCATATGCTTTTCCTTTACCTTCTAGATTGCCGCCGACCTAAACACGCCGATTATTCTAGGTCGACTATAGTCTCGTATAACTCGAGGTGTCTAGCGCAACTGCGACGATGGTTCCTAGGAGGGAACTATCGCTAACTAGAAGGGCAACCGAGTCGTATTCACTAGTTATATCGGCAATACTAGCTACAAATCCTACGAGGATATCCTTACTGCTTCTAGACGGTCTTCGGGAAACGCTACGGCGCGGTTATAAGACCGGCAATCTGCGCTATAAGTTAGTATAGCTTAAATAGGTCATTTCTAGAAGTGCGCCGCTCCGTACGTTAAGGCAAGTTTCTAGGCTCTATACTAAGAAGACGAGTGCTCGAAGCGATAGCGAGTATAATATAACGACTACCTAAAGCACGAGTTAAGGTAATAATGCTATCTTATACGTCGTCGCCGGAGGCATTACTACCGGACGCGGGTCTACCCGAACTAACCAATTAGAGCGCGAGTCTAATGCTACCCCGGGGGTGTTATTACGAATCCAACGTTTTCGCCGGCGTTATAAATTAGGACTACTAGTTATATACCTATCGACTTAAGGAAACTTCTAAAGAGGTTTACGCGCTATTTTGTTACGCTAATCTCTAGGCCTAGCGACAAAGAGAGAGAGCTCGGGTTCGACAATCGATTAGTATATATACCCTATATAAGAGGGTAGCCGATAAGATTAAGCCCGTAAAGGGTAGCGTATACATTACCGATAGGTTAAATCCTAGCGGAAATCCTAACTAGCGACAAAAGTGCCTTGATTAGGAGGCGATACTACTACCTAGGGATGGTCCGTACGATTAGAAATACATTACCAAAAAGTTCTCTACTATCCCTAGGGGGTTAAGGCTAATAGAGGAGAGGCTTGCGAAAATCAAACCTAGCATCGAGCTTTCGGATCGTAAGCTAGATTTGCTATACGAGCTTCTGTACAATCGCGAGGCCGTATTAGCATATAACTTCACTTACCTAGGCAGAATAAATCCGGAGGTTGCCCCTCCGCAGAAGATCCGTACGATCGAGCATAAGCCTTAGGCCTATCTAGGTTTTAAGCTAAACCTAAGCCTACGAGGTATAGTTAAGGACATAATACGACAGCGTGTAAAGGCTAGCACCTTAGAACCTTCCTATGCCTCGTATCGCAATCCATACTTCCTAGTTTAAAAGAAGATAGCTCCTAGGGAACTAAAGAAGTACCGTCTAATTAACGCTATACAAAAGTTCAACGTAGTTACGATTAGAGATGCTAACCTTCCCCTAGAGACTAATAGGTTCTCGGAAGCTTTTACTAACTATATTGTAGCCTTACTAGTTAATGTTTTCTCGGGCTACGACCAGATCCCTCTCTATCCTAATAGCCGCGACCTTACTAGTTTCGAGATACCTCTTAGGCTGTATAGACAAACTACCCTCCCCTAAGGGGCAACTAACTTAGTGGCCTAGTTCGTTCGCATTATAAACTAAGTCCTCGCGGCCTATATCTCCTATATAGCGATGCCTTTCCTCGACGATATCGGCATTAAGGGCCCTAAAACCAGATACGACAATAAAGAAGTAGAGCCTAGTATCCGTAGGTTCTTTCTCGAATACATTTAGAACCTCGACGGTATCCTCTACGACCTAGAGCGAGCTAACCTAACGGTGTATAGGGAAAAGCTTTAGCTCCTATACAAACGAATGAACATTGTCGGGTTTATAACTAATAAGAACGGCCGCTATCCTAATAATATACGGGTCCTAAAGATAGTGTCCTAGCCGGATCCTACCTATTAGAAGGATGTCCGAACCTAGCTTAGAGTAGTCTCCTACTTCCGTATCTAGGTCGAGAACTTTGCATTAGTATACAAGCCCTTATACGCCTTACTTAAGAAGGATGCTGAATTCGAATAGACCTCCGTTTACTAAGCGGCTAAGGACACGGTAACTAAGGCGCTCGTTAGCGTACCTGCACTAACATCTATTAACTACTTAGAGGGTGCGGGTTTGATAATTGTTGCTATCGACTCGAGCGGGGAAGGCTATAGCGAGATACTAATGCAGTGTAACCGTAAGGAGCTATCCTTGCGTTATCCTATTAGGTACGACTCCGGACTATAGAAACCGATCGAGGCCCGATACGATACTAGCAAGCGAGAATGCCTTAGAGTCTATAAGGCTCTAAAGAAGTTCCGGCTATAGCTCTTTAGTGTATTCTTTCGTCTAGAAATCGATGCTTAGACGCTAGTCTATTAGCTTAACCGTATAGCCTCCGACCTACCAAACTCTACGATAGCTCGGTAGGTTGCCTAGATCTATTTGTTTAACTTCGACGTCTTCTACGTTCCTAGGAAGAAGCATACTAGACCGGATAGCCTTTCTAGGAGGCCTGCTATAGAAGAGGACATTGCCGAAATGATAGAAGAAGAAGATATCGACGCGGTTATTAACCGCATCTTCTTCGCTACCTTCTATATCAATGCTATGCTAGCGATTACTAGGCCTACTGCCGACGACTAACCTAGCGACTAACCTAGTAACTAGCCCGACGAGAGCCCTACTGCTAACGATAACGACTAGGCTAAAGCTAAGGCGGATAAACTAGAGAGGGATGATATCCTTAATAGGGTCTACTCCGACGACTCCTATTACATCGCCTACTTCCTAACCTATACGAAGAAAGCGCCTAGCCTGTTAAAGAGTTAATACCGTCGGGTTATTCGCTATTCTCGACGATTCCTAGTTAAAGATCGAATCCTTTAGCGACAAGCGATAGTTAATGCGCCTCTCTAGCGTGTTATTAACGACCTAGCAGCCCGACAAGAGATCCTTCGTTCCGTTTACGATAAGCTCGGCTACCGGGCGGCGGAGGGCACCTTCGATGTCCTTCGTCGGCGCTACTAGTAGGATAGCGTATAGGCCGATGTCTCTCGCTACTATAAGAGCTGTCCTAAGTGCAATTTTAGGAATAGCTACCGTCGGCTAGGCGAGCTACGTATCCCCGCTGCCTAATTAGTTAGTAAGCGATAGTACGGTAATAGGGTTTATCTAAGCCGGAACAACAGCCTCTATATTATTCGGGAAGGTCTTTCTCGATAGCCTAAAGCCTATTATTTCTATAAGGGCTACGGCGCTATTAATGCTCGTAACATAGCTACCTTCCTATTTAAAGATCTCTTTTGCCGCTAGGGAACGCCCTACGAGATTATCTTAGACAACGCTACGAATAACATAGCTAAAGAAGTTTAAGCACTGCTTGTTTCGTATAGGGCGAAAAACGTTCGCATCTCCCCGTACTATCCCTAGTCGAATGCTATTGTTAAACGTAGCTATCGGTCTTTAATTGATGCCCTATCTAAGATAACTAATAGAGGGGACAGGTCGGTTCCTATCTCTACCCGGGTCCCGGCCCTTCTCTAAGCGGATCGAACTACTATTATCGACACGACTAGACTTACGCTAGCAGAGCTTATAATTAGGAGGGACGCCGTTCTTCCTATTAAGTTGTACTATCGCACGTATAGCGTTTACGATTAGGGGTCTATTCGTACTAGAGCGGATCTCCTTACCCTACGCGCTAAGGCTCTTAAGGATATAACTACTACTTCTTAGGAGGGACTTGCTCGACAACGGCGCCTTCGTAAAGAGGCTAAGTAGTATTTTGATAACTATAATGCTATTAATTAGGAGCCTCTAAAGGTTAGCGATATAGTTCTCCTATACCGGTCCGAGTTAGAGTACAGTTACTCCTATAAGCTAGCCTTTAAATAGAAAGGGCCTTATAGAGTATAGGAGGTCCTTTACGATGGTTCTGCGTACCGGCTTTAGGAACTTAATAGTGCTACCTTAAAGCACTCGCACCCCTGGGCTAACCTAAAGAAGGTCGTCGAGTTGAGAGAGCCTACCCGTCCTCCCCCGACCGAGGAGGAAGTTAATACCTCTATAGACCCTCTACCGACCTTAGATGCCTATCGAGAGGAGGATCCTACCGCGATTATAGATCCTATTCTGCCCGACAACTATACGCATCCCTAGATACATCTTAGTAAGCTATTAGGAATGACTTATAAACAAAGGGAGGGTTATATACGTATTAATTGCGCGCAGAGCATTTCCGATATTGATTCCGATAGTAAACTAGACTTCTAGCTATCTAACTCTAACTCCGAGGAGGAGCTCGACTAGTCTAGCGACAGAGACCGCCTAGAATTATAGCTAGATCCCGAGACTAAATAATTGCTTGCTCTTCCTTGCCTCTGTCTACCTCTGCTACGTTACTTCCTTACTCTTATCAATCGTTCTCCGCGCTATTAATGTAGTGCCGCCCTATAGCTTTAGTCCTTACTACTTGTTCCTACGGTGTTGATACTTATAGTTATTGCCCTCTTTTGCTTTTACTTTGTCTATTGTTTTGCTCTTTAACCTTCGAGATGTTGCTATAACCTTATTCCTTTGCTCTTGTTTCCTTAGATAGAACTATACGAGGCGTGTTTTCCTAATAACACCCTAAGGGTAGCATTAGGAAAACGGCCGAACCTAACCCTCTCCCTTCCTAGCTCTTAGATAGATATAGCAACCTAGGCCGATAGCCTCTAAGAATAGGGACCTTAGGCTATTAAGCTTAGCGTTTAGAAGAAGGAAGAAGGAAGAAGGTAAACGCACAGACTACCTTTACGTGCTTGCTAATATAAAAGGTGATGCTACATCTATAACGGCAGTGCTATAGGCTAACGCACTAACGAATTAGCTGCGCTAGGCCTAGGCGACTTGCTCCTCGTTACCGAGCATCTCTAGAGAAAAGCCAATGCTACCCCGGGGGTGTTATTAGTCCCGCTAGCTTCACTACTATAGATTTCTACTAAGGACTCGAACTGACTAGTTACATTTCGAGTGCGCGAGAATCTACGATAGCTAAAGGTTAATAAAGGCGCGTAGTCGCTACTAGCAATTAGCTAGATCGATTGTTAAACTTTAGCCTACCCTAACAATAAAGAAGCCTCGTATATAGCTTTACTTTTACATGTAGCCGTTATCCGTTTGCTTTACTAGCGCGGAACATACGGACTACGTTACCTTCGTACTATATTTAAAGCGAGCTTCCTAAGCTCCTTCTTCTACTCGGTTACTAACTAACTCGCTATCGCCTAACTACCCCCCTTCTATCCGAACCCTTTAATTATTATTGTTAAGCAACGAATACACTTGCAAACTCGTTTACAACCTACTTCCGCTTCGGTCGACTATGTCTTCCGGCGCCCCGAATCCGCTAGGCGCTAGTAGTAGTAACGACCTACCTACCCCTATTAACCTAAGCCTAGCCGCCCTAGTTCCGATCGAAGCCCTATCCGACAGCGCCTTAGCTACTGTAACTAGCCTCGAGCACTGCTTCTAGATCGTTACTGCCCTTAAAGACCCTTAAGAGAAGATCTAGAACGCTCGTACCCTGCTACGCGTTATTAATAGGAACATTAAGAAGGCTGCTATCTTAGTTACGTACGGTATAAACAACTTGCGTTAGTCTATCGGTAAGCGTATCTTTAAGCGCGAGGTTCTTAACGATATAGATATTAAACAAGCCTTTCCTATCGTCTATAGCCTCGAGACTGCCGGTACCTAGATTCGCTTACGCTTTAAGACCCTCGACTAGGCCTTCGAACATTAGGGAGGACTAAGCAGTCTTCCTAAGAGCCTTATTAACTTCGCCTACGGTAGATAAGAGCGTACTAAGCAGGTCTCTTCGTTCGTTAATAAGTATAAGGTCCGTCGTTAAGGCGCCGAGTATCTTTCCTGTACTATAATCTATCGCGTATCTACCGCTAGCAAGAAGGTAGGCAAGTAGCTACTTAACTTGTCCTTTGCGCTTAACGACTTTACGACAGCCTACTAGAAGAAGTACTACGATGCGATTGTCTAGGTCGATCTTAACGTATAGACAACTAAAGATCTACTAAAAGAGAAGGGCTGTCGCATTAATAGTATAGGCTTTATTGTTAAGGGTTAAGAGGCTCCTATCGTTAATGTCCTTAAACGCAAGGCTCTTCGCCTAGAAACCGAGGCCGATACGGCTACTAGTCTTGCGCTCGCTATAGAAATACAGGCTAAAGATCGTCGCTCGACCCGTAACCGCAAGGTCCCTTAAGAAGTTCAAGACGAGCGCGCTAAGGCCGAAGCAGCGCGCAAGAAGGCATTGCATACTCGCTAGGCCCTCCGTAAGGCTACTAAGAAGTATAGCACTCCTTCTAGTACCGACTAGGGTACTAACTATAGTACTAACTATAGTGACTCGGATATTAACATACTAGATACACTACTAGAAGATGTCTCCTCCGAAGGCTCCTTTAGCGAGCGTAGAGATAGAGGCCTCTCGCCGATCCTATTAACTAAGAATATCTATAGTTCTTATAAGGGCGACTCTATTGCGTACCTTATTACTAACATCGATATAGTTCCTAAAGCCGATATAGGCAAAGCTCCTGCCGCCCTATCTATCTGTTAACAGCTCGACGACCTTAGCAAGCTAGGTAAAGAGCGGTTCACTATATATGCTAACTATATCAAGAAGGCTACCAAGGTCTATAGTCTCTATGCTAGTACTAAGGCGAGTGTCCTCGTCGGTCGCCTATTAAAGATTAGTCGCGAGGTTGCTAATTAGGATGCCTTTACTACCCTTAAGACTAGTTATGCTAACTAGTTTCCTAGACGTCCTACTGCCGCCCCGACCTCCCTAGGACTCTACGTATTTAACCCTACTAGCACTATTACTCGCGATCTTACACTAACTAAGCGTCGCTACAAGTTAATTACTAGCATTCTCGGATAAGGCACCTCCTTCGACCGCTTTCGTTAGACTAGCAATGCTATCTTCCCTCGAGTCTTCGGTTAGATATAGTCGCCTCGTAGAGCGCACCTTCCTCTTGTCGTCGACCTAATATAGGAGGAGTTTCGCATATTCTTCTAGCATATGCGTAAACTGCCTAAATCTAAGCAGGAAGGCCGTAATGCCCTTTAGACCTATAGAGTAAGTAACTAAATCGTCCGTTAGTATCCCGCCTTGTAGCTCTTAGCCGTTGCCCTTCGACCTGATTACGTATACGAGCTTATCTCCGTCCCTAAGCCTGCTAAGTACTTTAAGGTAGGTAATAGCGGTTATAAGAACTGCCCTACTAAGGAGACTTCTCGTCTCGGACAAGATATAGTTAAGCTCGCAGCTAGTAAGGGTGCTAGCTATCTGCGTATTAAGGTTTCTCTTATGTCTAAAGATAAGACCGCCTGTTTAACTGTTGTCGAGGGCATATACGAACTAGAGGTCTTCGAGAACTAGGTTGAGAAGCTCAATGCCCGTAGCCTAGTTCTACTAAACAAGATTAGCAAGCTTACTAACAAGCACCTTACTAACGACGACCTCGGCTATATATTCGATAGTTAGCCTAACGAAGGCGAGGCAGCTTAGTAGATCCTCAACCCTCTTAAGGAATGCGAAGTCTCTATTTAGATGCTATACCTTCCGTATAGCGATCTAAAGCCTAAGAGCGACCGTATATCAATCGACCCTAGCTACTCTCGTATTATCGACGGCACTAAGATTAAGGGCTACGACAACTTAACCGTCGCTAAGGTTGCTAAGGCGTACCGCAATCTAACCGCCCTTCTAGGTTCTAACACCTTCGTACCGTTCGCCTTCCCTACCGCTATCTTAGTCGAAGGCCTTAGTTATATTTCCGATGCCCTAGTCGGTAGAATTCCTTAGTCAAGTTACGTTATTTAGAACGAAGTTGAATAAATCCTCTAGTTTAGTAAGGAGGAGCTTAAGGACTATCTACGCGAGTAGGAGAACGCTATATAGGAGAAGGCTACTAATCTCCTCGTTAATCAAGCTCGCTTCGAGGTAGAGTACTTTAGTGCTAACAGCTTTAATACCTACGGAGGAGTTTAGGACAGTCGACTAGCTAATAAGGTTATTGCTAGTAAGGATTACGGTGCATTGAAGTAGTAGTAAGTTAGCGTAGTGGATTGGATGCTTAGGAAGTTGTTTTTACATGTTAATAGAATCTAGGAACAATGCTACCCCGGGGGTGTTATTGCGGAGTCTCTAAAAGATAGCCTTAGCTAAGATGCCTAAGGTTACTGTATAACTGTTTGTTTTAAGCGCACAATGTGAAGCGTGTCTAGTCAGATACGAAGAAAGGGAGGGATATTGGCTAGTAACCGGCCCTATATACCTGGGCTAAGTTTTGAGCCTATATAAGAGGCCTCCTTCTACATTATAGATAGAGCACCAACCTCGTACAGCATATTGTTTATGTCACACTTCTATAATGCCTATGTTGCAGGGCTCTAGTTATTAGCCTAAGCAACCGTCTTGTTATCCTATTATACTAAACATAGCTGCCTATATTGCTATAGGTCATGTTACCCTCGGTAGCCTATACTATTACTGCAGGTAGTGGTAGTGGTTTTGGTTTCCGTCCTTTACTAGTAAGCGGTCCGGTCTTATAGACACTACCTAGAAGCAACGGTAGAAATGGCTTAAGTAGTAACTATAAGGTACGCCTAAGAAGGGGCTTCTTCTTATCCTTATTGCGGCCTCTTCTAGTTACTATAGTGCCGATTGTCTTCCGCTAGCGCTTATAATAGACCTTCTACTGCTTCCTTATCTTCGCCGCCTTGCTATTAACTAACTTCTAAGCCTTCTTAATAGCTGACAACTCGCGGTAAGCTATCCGCGACTAGACCTTATAAGTATAGGCTATTCTAATCTTCTACTATTTGCCGGTATTAGCTTTCCGTGCCTTACGTACCTTAGTAGCTATCTCTATCTCTAAGAGGTCGTAAAGGGCTTATACTCTAGTATTAGCATAGAATAGCACCGAAGACGTTACGCCGTCGAGAAGACCTTATATTAGTAACGATAGCGGTCTATGCCTATTTAATCGCTCGTTAAGTGCGTTAACCTATCGCTTTATAGTGCGGATAGTTAAGGCTAGATTAAATAGGCTTGTATCTACTAGAGGCGGCAAATCTAGTAGGTGTAAGACCTCGAACAGCTTGCCTATTTCGTAGGCCTCGCAGAGCCTGTCTAGGTCCTATACTAAGAGGTCCGCCTTCTCGTTAATTTTACGCTTTATATAGGCGACTATATACGTACCGTACTCGTCTCGGAGGAAGTCGAGCGCTCGTTAAGCGCTTATAGGGGCAATTCTAGTCTTCCGGAAGGCCGAGCGAATGTTATCGCTTTTAAAGGTCTTCCGCCGGATAGTGTTAATAGCGTCTATAAACTAAGTCACCCTAAATTCGCCTATGCCGAGCCTAGTATATTATATTACTGCCTAGCGGTAGTAGTGCTTATAGACCTAGAATAAGACTATATCTACTAGCTATAGGAAGTGTAAGGTATATAGTAGAAGGGTAAAGATTAGAATGCGGTGTTTCCGAGCGAAGTTAATAAACTTAAAGAACTCGTAGCTTCTAAAGTTGTCTATTATTAGAAGCCGATATTAGCCTTTATTAGCAGGCCTTATTAACCTCTCGAAGTGCTTAATCTAGTGGAAGGCAAACTCGTCGTTCAAATAGCTACTATCTATTACACTAACAAGATAGTATGCTAGCAACTTATTAAACTAGTGTTCAAGAAGGACCTTGCCTTATACTAGCAGTATTAGCTTAATAAAGGCTCCGTAGGCATTTACTGCTTCTACCGAGGTTATATACTTCCTATTAGTATTAGTTGCCGCCTATAACCGCCTCTTTAGATCTATTATAACTACCTATTCGGCGCCTCTAATGCTAATCCGGAAACCTGTCTTATCTATATTCTAGCAGTTCTTAAGGCTAATCTTATAGACTTGTATCAACTCGCACAGCTTATTAAACTACGAGCCGATAAACTAAGGGTCGTGTGCTTCCTTCCTTACTAACTCGATAGGCTTCCTTTTAATCTCTTTAATATTATACTTCTTTATCTACCTCTTATGCTACTTACTACTTAATAGTGCTAGTATTTTACCTTCCGGAAGTAACCGCTTCAATATCAACTTAGCCGTAGCGCGAATAAGTAACGTTAGTAGCGACAGGTCTATTAATTCTCGAGATCTATAGTACTCGATAAGGGCGATAGATTAGGCTTTAGAGAGGCGAGAATGCGACGATTTACGGTCGGTACGGCTCGTATTGCTATTGTATCGTCGATATAATCGATAATAGATATCGTTATAGTAGTGTTCGTTACACTATCGTCGTAGGTTAACTAGGCGGTAGTGTATATATTCAAACTCGCGAATTGCCGCTATCTAAGTAGCTACTCGAGCATCTTTAGTAAGGTTTGTAGCCGTGGATTTATAGACGGCCTTTCGTACGTGTTTCTTCGACTTCCGCTTTCCTAATAGCATTGTAATAGTATTAAATAATTAAATAAAATGGTCTATATATGCTATTGTAGATAGGTATTAGTTACTAAGGCTATTTTATAGATAGGTATAGACCGCTTACAAAGTAAGCGGCGTGTAACTCTACTAAGCCGCGGATAGGGTCGAGAACCTATACTAGAACTTAGAGTGTGTGTCTAGGAGTTAGGGTCTATTACGTGCCTAATGCCTAAGGCTGCAACTGCCGCACTTCGTCTTTAGACTTTCCGTAGATAGTCCTTCTTCTAAATACATTAGTTACATTAAGTAGTTATAAGCCCCCTACGTTTCTAACGCATTCTATACGTTTTTTTTTCTAATAGTTAATCCGACTACTACGTAGACAGCGCTCGTTACTAAAAATTGCGCCGATACTATTATCGTCGCCGCTATCCTCGCCGCCCTCGAGTATTCTAGTAGATACTAGACTCGAGTCGGCTACTATTAGTGTTAGCTATCCGCTACACTAGTTTCTAATATTAGTGTTAGCTATCCGCTATACTAGAACATAGGCGCGCCTATCGGCCGCCCCTTAAGATAAGGTCTATAGTTTCTATATCGCCGTCGCTGTCCGTAATAGCTCCCCCTATAACGTCTAGCGCTTATATAAGTAATATTCCTAAGCTAAAGAACAAAGAGAACTACCTATTATAGTTATATGCCGCTAAAGGCGCCCTTAAAGGTATATCGGTCTAGCGCTATATACAAGGCACCCGCTAGCGACCCCTTTCTAAGGCCTCTAGTAAGTCTTCTAAAGAGTTTGAAGACCGCTAAGATAAATAGGACTCTAAAGATCAAATAGCGCGTATCTAGATCTTTGCTAATTGTATTAGTAATATTTAACAATTACTGCTTAGTCTATCTATATCCTAGGAAGTATAGGACTTCCTTAAGAAGAAATATACTAGTAAAGGTAGGTCTACTGAATTCATGCTCTACTAGGAATATATCACCCTTCGGTATAATAGCAAGGACATTAAGAAGTTCTGTAATAAGTACAAAAAGAAGCTTAGTACCTTAAAGGATACTAAATTGGCTATTAGCTAATACTAGGCTGTCTATATATTTATTATGCAGATCTCTCTATTCTACGAGGCTTTCGTATAGATGCGCCGAGAGTAGATACGCGCCTCCGAATATACTATTAACGATAACACACTTGATAACATTATCAGCGCTTTGCTTAATAAAAATGTAGCTTAATTAAACTAGGCCTAATATAACGGCTTCTTTAGTCTTCAGCGCTAACTATAATAGCAAGGTAGCAATAGTAATAATAGCGGTCGAGGTAACTCGAACCGTAGCGGTCGTAGTAGCCGCGGAAATAGCAACAATAGTCGTAGTCGTAGTAGAAACAGCTAGAATAGTTAGAATCGCGAGAAGTGCTTATACTGCTAAGGCGCTTACCTATCCGATCGGTACTATACTAAATACCCTTACCTAAAGGAAGAAGACCGTCTTTGTCGCGAGAAGCAGAAGGCTAAGAAGCAGCAATAGCAGCAGCGTAGACTAACTGCGTAGCAATAATAGCAACAGCCGCTATCTAGTCAGAATAGTGCCTAGGGCCTATATACGGCTAATGCTACCCTAGGGGTGTTATTAGACCTAAGTAGCAACTACGCCTTTAATGCGATCACTGTTAGTAACGCAGCTTCTATAGCACTCACTATAGCGACTCGTACTACTAATTAGGTTGTCGACTTAGGTACTAGTATACATATAGTTAATAACCCTTTATTGCTTATTAAATACGAAGGATGTTACATTCCTATCCGGTTTGGTAGTAATACGAAGCACGCTACGATAGTTAGTATAGCTTAGACTGAGGTTGTTAATAAGCGTAGTATAAGCAGCATAAAGCTGTCTAATACGCTATATGTTCTAGGTCTAGTAGCTAACCTTCTGTCTACTAAGAAGCTTACCGACAAGGGTTGTTTCTACCGAAATGATAAGCGTATCCTATTTACGATAGTAGAGGGCAATAAGGTCACTGTCGCTTAGACATACCGTAAGAATAGTCTTCCCTACCTCTATATACTAACCTCTAGTCTAGATAGCTAAGTTGTTGCGCTTCTATCGAAGAAGGGGGTACTAATAGGTACGATAGAAGAGTAGCATCTACGATATAGCTATATTTATTACCGCAAGCTATTACGAATAGAAGCTAAGGGTTAGATTGTTATTACTAGAAACAAGACCGACTTCCGCAACTGCATTGCCTATCGCATAGCTATATCGCATAAGGAATATAATCGGCTACTACGCGTACGGCTATCTACGATCTATTATATTGTCTGTATAGATATAGTTACTATTACTAACCCTAGTCTGCTACAAGAGCGCTATTTTATACTGTTTACATGCGCTAAGTTAGGCTATCGATACGAATATACTAGCTTACTAAAGTTAGGGGCTGTAGTAGCTATTAAGGATTATTGTATATACGTCCGTATACAAACTAGCTATTCGATCCTAATCTACCGCCTCGATAGAGAGGGTAAATACGGCGGAAATTAGCTATTAAGCTAGGCTCGTAATTAGGGCATTATACTGTAGGTTATAGCACCTTATTCTTCTACTTAGAATAGCCTAGCTAAGGTTAGCAACTATATCGTATATACGACCGCTCGGAAGATAATGCTCTATACGAATTTGCTAAAGGCCCTATAGCCGTATACAGTCGCTACTGCAATACAGGTTCTTAATATTACTCCTAGAACCTTAGAAGGCCTTAGTCCCTATACTATTGTAGCTAGGGAGCTCAATTAGTCTCGGAAGTAGCTACGCCCCTAACACCTTCGAGCCTATAGCTATACGGCTATTATCTACGACTATAGTGTAGCTCGTAGTAAGAAGTTTAACGCTCGTAGAAAGCTTAGCAAACTAGTCGGTTATGCGAAGGACTTAGTAGACTCTAGCAAATATATAATCTACTTGTCTAACGAATACAAGGTTGTTGCCTCGAAGGATGTCTAGTTTATTAAGTTAGAGGACGACAAGTTGTCGCTTCTAGAGGGTATAAACCTATACGCTAATCCTAATAACCTAGCTAAGAACGAGTTTGTTATACTCGAGTCTATTATACCGGCTCTGTTTAATTCTATAAGCAACGAGGCACCGTCGCTATAGGAAGCCGCTAGTATAGTCTAGCAGCTTCTAGCCTAGTAAGAAGAGCCTCTAGACGAGCCTACTTAGGACATAGAGGTAACTAATAAGGTCGCTAGTCCGTTGCTACTCGATAATAACCTACTAGACGTTCAACTACTAGCTTTAAGTAATAAAGATAGCTTTTAGTTAGCCGAGGAAGAGCTAGTATATAATCCAAACGCTAAGAAGGGCGAGCCTAGCTAGCTGCCTAAGTTTAAGCGACTAGACAACGTTAGTAGTCGTTCTATACATAAGATACGAAGCAATAAGAGCGTACGAGAGCTATTGCGTAGATACCTAGCCGACGCTAGTATTAATCGATCAACTCGCCGTAGCCTAGCTAATATACTAATAGCCTATATAAAGGGCTTTATAGCTGCCTACTACATTGCTAGGCAGAGCGATATAGAAGACACTATTCCTATTCCGAAGAGCTATAAGGAGGCGACTTAGTTACTATATTAGCTATAATAGAAGGAAGCCTATAAGGCTAAATATAAGTTACTAATAGACAACTATACGTAGGTATATGTTTCTCGACTAGAAGTGCCTAGAGGTCGCAAGGTTGTCCGTAGCCGATAGGTGTTTACTATTAAGCGTAATACTAACGGTAAGGTAAGCCGCTTTAAGGCTCGTTAGGTTGTCCGTAGCTTTATACAGGTTGAAGGACAGGATTATAACGAGACCTATACGGCTGTTGCTAAGCCTTGCACGCTTCGAGCCTTGTTTAGTCTAATTGTATACTACGACCTAGAGGCTAAGCAGTACGACATTCTAACTGCCTTCCTTAACGCGCTTATCGGGGATAAGTATAAGATCTACGTCGAGCAGCTATATAGCTTTAAAGACCGTAGTAGTAAGGGCATAGTTTACCTGCTGCTAAAGGCCCTATATAGTCTAAAGCAGTTACTAATGCTATAGTATAAAGAGCTTCGGAAGTACTTAAAGAGCCTAGACTTTATTCTAATAATGTCCGACGTCTGTATGTTTAAGCACGTTAGCGGCTCGATTATTGTTATCTACGTCGATAATATAATTATTATCGCCTACAGCCTATTAGCACTAGAAGCTGTTGCTTAGTTACTAAAGGAGCGCTTTAATATGCGAGAACTAGGCGACCTTTACTACTATCTCGGTATGCGTATTATCCGCGACCGTAACAAGCGCACTATCTACGTTGTTTAGGACGCCTACTTAAATAGGCTCTACGAGAAGTATAGTATACGTAGCCGTATTAGACTAGCTACTCTAATAGCGCCTCGTTACGTTAAGACATCTATTTAACGCGTACCTAAAGGCTATATAGCTAGTGCCGCCTTTAAGACTTAGTATTAGGAGGGTGTTAGTAAAGCCCTCTAGCTAGTAATAATTACTCGGCCGGATGCTTGCTATACTGCCGGCCTATTGTTACGATTTATTTCTAACCCGACCGAGGAGCATTATACTGCGCTTCTTTAGCTAATTAAGTACCTAGTTAGCACCCTTAGCCGTAGCATGCGCTTCTAAGGCAACCTAAACGAAGACGACCTCAAGTTCGCTAGTTACTATAACGCCTTATAGGCTAACGATCTAGTTACCCGCCGCTCTATAGGCGGCTTCTACTTTACTATTACAGGCGGACCTCTATTGTATAAGTCCGGCCGCTAGACACTCGTTATACTATTATTAACTAAAGCTAAGTATGTTTAACTTACTATAGGGGCTAAGGAAGCAGTTGCCTTAGCTCGCTTATTAAAGGAGATTAGCTATAAGGGCTATATTCTCCTAGTAACACTCTACGAGGACAATTAGTCCGCTATCGCTATTACTAAGTCTACTATTAATAGCTATACGAAGTATATAGATACTCGTATCTACTATATTCGAGAGAAGATTGCTAATAGTACTATTATCGTCTAATAGGTTAGTATATATAATTAGATAGCCGATAGCTTTACTAAGCCGCTTAATAAGACTAAGTACGGCCGCTTTATTAAATAACTAAACCTAGTAGATTGTAAGGCCGCTATTAAGAGCGCTACAAAACTAGCTGCTAAATACTAAGAAGAAAGGGTCTTTGTTTACTTTGTCTGTGTAACCTAAGAGTAGTCTAGTTTGTTTACCTGTTTCTGCTTACCTAATACCCCTGTTTGCTTTGCTAACTGAATGGCTATTGTGTTTAGTTTGCTTCATTCTATAGCGATATACACGTACTAAGGGGGTGACTTAGAGTATGTATCTGGGAGTCAGGGTCCATTACGTGCCTAATGCCTAAGGCTGCAACTGCCGCACTTCGTCTTTGGACTTTCCGTAGATAGTCCTTCTTCTGAATACATCAGTTACATCAAGTCTAGATTCCACGGCAACTTTCGATCAAAAACAAGCCATACTTCAATCCTGCCTCTCCACCCACGTCTCCCTCCCCAACCTCAGATACAAAGAATCACACCACTCCTCGCCAAGCAGCAGCGTATTCCGAACCATGCCACTCTCCACAAACCCACAACTCTTCAACAATCCAATGCTAGCCGCATTCCTAGGATCAGTATCAGCGGTAATCGAAGGGTACGCCCACCGACCACGAATTTCAGAATCGCTCAAACAATTATACCCCGGACCTGGACTAGGCTCTGAAGGCGAAGTAGAACAGTCCATTCTCTCGAGAGAAAAAAGGTAGCCGAGAAGAGCTTTCAAAGCCTCTTTCGCCAAACCCTGTCCCCAGAATTTTCTCGCGAGAAGGAATCCGATTTCATTTGAAGGACGAGGGTAAAAGATTCCGATTTTTCCGATGACTTGGGATGAGTCTTTGAGAACGATCACGAAGTCTGTTGTCCCGTTCTGTGGGGAGGAGAGCATTGACGATAACCATTGTTGGGTGCGTTCCAAGGTATGTGGGAGTTCGCTCCTAATGCAGGCATGGTGAGCGAGGAGGATGTGGTTGACGGCAGGGAGATGATTACCAATATCGCATCACTTCGGAATCTGAGAAGGCTTCGTACAGAGAGTCTGCATCTTCAACTTGAGCTGCGCGGAGGAGTAGGCGTGGTGTCTCGATTGATGTCTCTTTCGACATTAGACTCGATTGTGGCAGCTGGCTGATTAGTCAATGTAAGAAGCAAAGATGCAGGAGCATCAGCGATCTACAAGGCCATCCAACGACCAGGAAGTAACAGAAGGTTATTTGTTTCTTATTGTGTGCTAATTGCACTCGCTGTGCCAGATTATAGATTACGGTGTGACGTTTTTGTTCCCGGGTTGCCTTGCCAAGTTTCAGGGTAGGCGGTAGGCGGTGTCGATTATAAGGCATGCTCACTTCAGCCTTGCATTACCGCAGGTATCTCTTATCTGGTCCTGGGACTGATGATACTGACCGAGATTGAGGGGACGCAAGCAATGCTGGATTCATCTGAAGGTACGCAAGTTTTCAGGCGAAGACTGAATGATCCATCAGGGGCACTTCACGCCACCCCGCCAAGACGTTAGCAGAAGGAAGCAGCGCGTCGTTGAATACCTCTGCGAATGTTGTGCAAACACTGATCGCGAGCCTTCCATATGGCAAAGTCAAGTAAATGGTCGGATGATGCTAAGATGGACATGATCAAGAAGGGGACTTGGAAGCGTGAACGCGTTTCGGCTCGTCGACTTCACGAAAGTGGATCTGCTGGCCCGTGCGTGGGCTAGTTGTTTATCTCCTTTTCATCGACGCCCACGCTTCTTCAACTTCCTCACAAGGCTATGTCTTGCAGAGAAATCCGACCGTGGAGCACAGGACATCATTGAAATAGTACCCCCAGCCTGCCCTTATGCCTGTTCGACCGCATCAACTCCACCATCTTAGGAAACTCCTCGAGCTTGAACTGCGTCACATGCGGCTCTATGCCATGCTTGTAGCTGAACTCTACGCACTTCTTCAGCCTCGGCGTGGTACCATTGTTACTTCCTCTCACACGGATTCTCTTCATGGACACATCCATCGCCGAGAATTGGAGCGGCTTCTGGGGGATTCCAGTCACCATCAGGACGCCATTCATCCGCAGCAGTCCGACAGCGTTCGAATATGCTGGTACAGAATTGGTGTAATTGATGACGGCGTGGCAACCTTTGCCTCCTGTGATCTGTCGCACTTGATCGATATAGTCTGCGCACTTCATTGGATTGAAGACGTGGTCGGCACCCTGTGCTAGAGCCTCTTCAACAGCATCAGCGGATAGGTCAATACCAATAACTTTATAGCCGAAAGCTTTGAGGTACTGGATGCCGAGGTGACCGAGTCCTCCACACCCGACTACAGCGACCCAGTTCTCCTCTGGGATACCTTTCAGCTCCGCGATCGTGTCTGTCACTGAGTTGAAAGCAGTGCAGCCTGCGCAGAACAGAGGTGCCAGATTAGCCAAATCCATGCCATCCGGAATGTGAGCAGCATTCCTCTGAAACGCAAAGGGTACAGGGTCAGCAATCGTCTAGGACATGGAGATGTCTCGCATCGACATGACTTACCCAGTTGATGGCAGCATATTCTTGGAAATATCCATCGACAGTCATGCCTTGCACTTTAGAGGTACCTTTCTCACAGTAAAGATTATGGATTTGGCACTCTTCGCAGTCGTAGCAGCAGTCGACTATGGGTAGCCAACCGATACGATCACCTGGCTTGAAGTTATCGCCTACTTCCGAGCCAACCTCAATGATTGTGCCACACCCCTCATGGCCCTACAATTGTCAGCGTTTCAAGCAATGCAAAATGCTTAGCGATACTATAACCATACCATGGTGAAAGGCTCCCCACTTCCAAGCTTCAAACCCTGCTCGTTCTCTTCGAACAGCATCAGGTCACTGTGGCATAGTGATGCCGCCTTGACTTTGACGAGGATCTCGTAAGGCTTGATAGACGGTACCTCGAATGCTGTCAGATAACAATCAGGCGCTATAAATCTCCTGGTCTTACCGGAATCTCATTGATGGACACGGACTGGTCGCTGGGGTTGAATTGAGCTGCCTTCTGCGTAGCGGGCACGCTATTGGATCCGTTGGTAGTGCTAGATGCCATTTTTGGCAAGTCTGGGTGAACACTATTGCACCTTGATGGCTTTCAAGCAGTCAATATGCTTATCGGCTGCTCTGCTGAGCGCAAACAAGAACTAAATGCATATTATATAAGATGAGATAGATACTGTTACGATATTCCACAGATGCGGAGATGATCGGAAAACGACATCCGACCAGCACACTTGGCTGACAGCCTCAGGAGAAGTCGCGCCAGATCACTTCTTGCCTGTCAATATAAAACGCAGTGACCATAGCTTGCACTTCTGCGAAAAAGCCAATGTTGGCAGAAATAAAAGGCCGGTTCCTTACTGCTTTCATAACTTCCCACCTTCTGCAGCTCCGTCTTCCACAACAACAGCTCCTGCAAAATCCTCCAAGAACTTCCAAAACCCATCTTTCCTCCATCCTCTCTTCTTCCAATCATTAAGATTTCCTTTCGGCCATTCATCAATCACACCCTTCAAACTCCAATCATGCGCTAAAATCGTAAAGACATTCTCATTCGCATCAAATCCTTCAACTTTTCGTACACTCCTCATAAGCTCCTCCCGATCATACATGATCGAGAATTTTCGATCCTGCTCACCAACACCTTCTCGTCCTTCAAAGGGATCGATGAATTCCAGAATATGCTCGGACGACGAACCGTTTCGGAGAAGTGATGAGAACATGCCGCCAGGGCAGGAATAAGGATGTGCTTCAGGCAGCGGAGACGGATCGATCAGATCCGGCATCGGGATGTATTCGCTGGGTCTGATTTCGCCGCAATGGTGTGCCGAGTCACCACATAGATGAAGAAACTCCGGTGGAGAAACTGAGGTTCTAGCCAAAGCATTGACATGTCCAATCGCATGTCCCGGAGTATCGAGAATGTAGAAGGATCCATCACCGAAGTAATCAAAAGCACGAAACTTGCCGATATTCAAACCACCACTCTCGGAAAATGGTACTTCGACCACTTCCCTCCCCTCAAAATCCGATTCCAGCGTCCAGGCATTCGGATCGATAGGATATCCAGGCATGAAATTCTCCTTAAAACCTTCCCCAACGATTAATTTCGTCGATACGGGAAAAGTGCTCATATCTCCCGTATGGTCGAAATGCCAATGCGACCAAATCACGCCCTCAAACTCCTTGGGATCAACTCCATTCTCAGCTAGGATCTCAGCTACATGTTTCTGCACATCGAAAGACTCGATGATTCCGTCTTCACGAAGCTTTTTAAGACCCCACCCGGGCGATGTAGTGTTGATGGCATCTTTTCGAGATCCGAGATCATAGAGGAGTTTGCGACCTGATGGAGGATGTTCGATGAGGAATGACCAGCAACCGGTTCGTACACGACCGAAACCTTTGATTGGTGGGGAGTACATGTATTCGGTGTCTACGCCGGACATCCATAGTGTGGAGTCGATGGCTGAGACTGTTACTGCGGTTTCGCCTGGTGGGACGTTGAGGGCTGGAGCTGGAGTTGGTGATGCCATAGCTTCCGTAGGGTAGATCGGTGATGGCGCATGAAGGTGAGTCGAGAGCCGTGGTGCGAATAAATGGTTCTTGTCAACCATGCCGAAACTCCGGCTGACCAACTCCGTCCGCGGACGGTTTGTCCGATGTGGCACAGATCACCGAGGTTACCGTTTCCAAGCAGTCGGCGAAGTTCGTAATCAATGAATGTCTGTTTGCATAGTTATGATTTGAAGCCTGTCTCGATAGAAGACTTGAGAAGCTGTGAATTCTTTTGCGTGCTGCCGGCACACCCGCCGAAAATGGACGTTCCCATCGTTCCGGGAGTCGGTAAGGACAATTCTTGTTAAAAAATCAAGTCCAAGAGACTGTCCATCTTACAGATCGAGCGATATCTTGGTGCTATTATCAGCGGTCAGTCTTCCGTCGGTACCGAGCCAGTCGTGGACCAAAAGCTAGCTCCAGTTTCGAGGCTGTAATCTCTTCTGGTGGAGGGAGCGAGGCTACAGAGTCAGTATCACCAGTTGATTTTCTGCCAGGCCTTGGTTCCAGGTTGAAAAGCCTAGCCTCTAAGCCCTTCAAGTCCTCTTCATCTTCTTCCAAAAGCAGATGGCTTCTCTGTCTCAATTGAACCAGCAGTCTGCATGCCCGGGCGAATTGACCAGCGTAGGTATAGTAAACTAGCAGAAGAGATTCGGCGTGATAGCGGCTCCTGTCTGCTGTAGACAATTGACGACTCAGAATCTCCACGACCGGCTGCTGTCTTAGTATTGCTCGTGTGAAGTCACTCTGGAGGTAATGTGCATGAGCCAGGTCCTGCTGAGAGCCCAATAAATCATCATGCTCAGGCGGCATTGCGTGCTCTCCAATAGCCACGACATTTTCCAAGAATTCCACTGCCTTCTGAGGTTGATGGCCACGGAGATATGCCCTAGCCAGTCTCTTTTGTGAATCTAGTCGAGCTTGGTGTGTGGGTGGCAATACCTTCTCCCGCATGGAACAGAACTCTTCAAGTATGTCTATGGCATCCGAAGTCTGACCGACGTCTAAGTAGAGACAGGCAAGATTATGTTGAGTTGTGAGTCGCAAATGACTCTCGGGCTTGAGACTTTGACGAGTGGTGACGACGAGTTGCTCAAGTCGTTTCTGAGCCTCCTCGTATTGTGCAGTCATCTGATAGTTGAATGCCAATTGATGCAGAGACGCCATTAGCGAATGATGGTCTGCAGGCAGCAGTCTTTCGCGGACTTTGATGACCTGAAGAAGCAGCTCAATAGAATCATTGTGCCTCCCGGCCTCTGCGTACGCAAAAGACAGCTCATGCAAGGTGAAAGACCAACCCAGCGGGTCTAAATCTTGGAGTCCGTCTCCAGTGCGTTTCAGGTCCTCAAGGAATTCTATACCTGCTTTCGTGTTGCCAGAGTTGATAAGAATCTGTGCTAGTAACTTTTGCGCCGCCCTAGTCTCGCAGTGTGCCTCTCCAAGGGAACTTTGAAAGGCGTTAAGGACCTTGTTTTGCAACTCGATGGCAGTAGTATAATTACAAGCTTCCTGATTGCACATTGCCTTGAGGATGAGAAGTTGTGGATATGTTTCTGATCTTTCGTCGATGTGAGGCTCAAGCAGTCTGGTAATAGTATCCACCACTGTATAAATGTAATCACTTTCAGCCCGGTACAGCTGGGTCCAGAAGAGGTGTAACATGGTGCCAAGATCGAACAAGGGGATGGCTTGTTCAATATCAGGCGTAAGTAGATCAAAGCAGGCCTCAATGTGCGGGCGTAGATGCATTGTATAGCTATGCCAGTGGAACTTCATGTGGGAGGAAAGAGTCAATGTGGCAGCGGCAGTGCTCCACGACGCAGCCTTCTCCACTATCGAAAGGCGATTTCTTGCCCATGAGTGAAGCAATGGATGCATGGCAATAGTTCCGTCCTCGGAAACCAGAGAGACCAGAGCCAAATCCACCAGTTGGCCTCTTGCCTTCCGAAACATGGACAAGTCGTCGGAGGAGGTCCATTTGAAGTCCAGCGCCGTGTCAAGGTGCCATTCAGACAACATCCTGATACTAGCAAATTTTTGCTGGGTTTCGTGGTCTTTCTGATCTTCGGAGTTGAATTGGTGGTCCCTCTGGAAGACGTCGTGGTAAGCATTCGCGTCCAAATACCCATGCCCTGAGGAAAAGCTCCTCTGTCACTGCGGCTCGATCCAGATACGCGCTCTAGTGCATGCCCTGCAGAATCCTCGTTAGAATCTTCCAATCGCTGAGCGGAGACCTCGAAAGTGGCATGTATCGTCCCATACGTGGACTGCGCCTGTTTCGGTTTCGTTTTCAAAAGTTCAGACTCTGTCCGTGCAAGAACTTGACCATATTCCTCCAAGGTATGTATGCCAGTCTTGATCACAGAGCCAGCCACAATGATTGCCAGGGCATGATAGCCTACGTGCGCGACAATCTGCTCGGCGGCGATTCTGCGGATGTCAGGCAGCACCGGCAATTTTGCTGCTTTTGCAAGGAGCGCCACGCTGTCTTCCACATCCAATCCATCCGATCGGCAGTATCCAAGAGTACCGTACTCGAGCTCCAGGTCCAGTCTCGAGGTCATAATTGTAGAGCCTCTGGGCCCGTTCGGACAGTAAGGAGCGTAGTCGACATCTGGGTCATCGCAGTTGTCCAATATCAAGAGCCAAGTCTCTTTCGAATTCTAGCAAGAGCAAAGGCATATCGTCAGTACAACACCCTATAGGGTGGCTCGAGGCCGAAGTCGTTGGTGAATGTACAAGTCGGTTGCTCTCATCCGCATACCAATCCAAATATCCCATCTGCGCCTCCCTATGATCATCCTTTATAGCATCAATGCCCTGAATTTGTATGATTCCGAACCAATTGAACAAGACATCGAAAGCGTCAAAAGATCCAAGGAGTGGAATGGCGGTCAGGTGAAGACCGAGACCGTTGCCCAAACCGGCGATGAGGCGGCCGAGGACAGTGCTGCTGATGTTGCTCAGAGGTAAGACGGCTTCGATGAGGTAGTTCCATTTTGGGACTGGGTGCATGCCGAGGACTTGGTGGCGTTGGCATTCGAAGCTGGAGTATCCGAAGATTGAGGCTAGGCGTTCCTCGATTGCTATTTTCTTAAGGGCTCCGCTCCGCTCGCTGTCTAGCCTGATTCACCGCAATGCTTTTGGGTAGAACGATTCCTGATTCGTGTCAGTCAGCCTGGTTCGATTCTGCCGACATTACCTGCTGTCCGGTGATTGATCGGAGGCCATCTAGCCTGATGCACTCACTTCCGAAAATCCAGCACAATTCTTGAATAGTCACCTTGGAATGCCCTAGTGCGGCCAGGGCGGCTAGGGAGGTCAAAACTTTCTTTCATGCTGTATGTAAATTTACAGAGGCGCGCCCCTAATGTTTGTGCCCGGGAACGCCTCGCTATGGATATTCATTGAAAGTCGCATCTTCGTCGTTCATTCATTCAATCATTCAAGAGCAAAACCTAGGACATTCCTCTTGTCATCTGTCAGCCTTGCCCATTCCAACAAGAGTCGGAAGAAGTAGATTTCCATGTCTTCTTTCCTCAAAACCGTTTCTGCCCACTTCTTGCCTTCAGTCGCAATACGTTCCGCTTCTTTCTGGCGTGCAGGTACCTTGAGCTCCTTACCACTTGCGCTACTCGCATCAATCCCAGCAAAGTATGCCAGTGTGGCCCAAAAACCATGCCCTCTGAGATCTAGAGGAACGAAGTGAACCCAAGGAGTGACACGATCGTCCCACCATTCGCGGAACAAGGCTGCTTTGAATGGAAGTGACCTGCTCTGTAGGAAAGAAAGAAACCGGCCTGAGAATCCCGCGCCATCCAGGTCAAGGAGATATTTGTATTTCCAATGATCTTGAAAGTCAGATGGCGGCACTAGTGGAGCGAATTCTCGGGCCTGGTCTTCGCAGTCGCGACCGAAGCAGCGTGCGATACCGTCCACAAAGTGTACGTCGGTTGCCAGTAGCGTTGTCAATTTCGAGGTCGGAAAGTACTTGTATTCGAGCATGCCAGGAATCTTCTCGCTCGGTAGTAGAAGTGGCATGTCAGGGTTCGTGCCATTGATATCGTTTGCCAAGTGGACGAATCGCTGCCTAGTCATGCCACGCCATTGGTCGACATTGCCATGCGAAACGCCTTCAGACGTTGCACCACGCCAGAACAGTTTTGGCTGCTTCTCAGAGAAGTCCAAGTCTGGATGCTCATCGTTCGGCGCATACTGTGCTTTGTCCATGTAGTTCCAGGCGGACGGATACAGAATGTCATTGAATCCTCCAGCTTTACTTTGTGAGAAGATCGGATAAAGCTGGCGAGAGCCTTTGAATGCTGCCGGCGAGAGATACAAGCCATGTAGATCGGCGAGGTCTGGCTGATGACATACATCGGCAGCCAGCGTCCAATTGGCGAGGAATGCTCCGAGTGAGTGGGGGTAGGTGCACGATGTACAAAGTGAAGACGTATCCCATTTGCGATCATTCCGCGCAGGAGAGTTGGCGGGACATGCGTTGTTGCCGAATCGATGGAAGATCTTCTGCCACGACAGGTGGGCCAGCGGACTCCATCTCTCCGGATCGTCTGGCAGTCGATCAGGGATAGGCTTCCACTGCTCGGCTCGATCTGGCGAGTACGTCCTTTCTGGTTTCGGAATTAGACCGAACGCTTCGCCTTTTCTTCGCATTGATTCAATGTGCTCGTGCGGGACGTTGACTCTGCATTCGTCGTTGAGATTGAACGCTAAATCCATATCTGGCAGGTGCTCTGCGAACTTCTTGATCATCTCGATTAGGCCGTCAAGCATCCACTGATGGGTCCCAGGCACATTCGGCGCGACTGTAACTTGATGATTACGTACAATGATGCCTGCAGCATCATTCCAAGGAAGAGAGATCATGGTCCATGTGCGTTCACGAATCTCTTCTGGAGTGAGCGCATAGAACGGGAGCAAGTCTCGGTGGATGCTATCAAAATCGTCTATGACAGCCGAGCTCCGGTTGGTCGCGTACTCGTACCAGGCGTCGAACCCGGGTGGAGGCTGTCTGTGATATCGAACTCGGTAGTTATGAACAGCTTGAGGCAAAGTCGTGCTGGTTGCCGACTGGTTCAAGTAGGCCTGTTGTTGGCTCTGCGCTTCGTAGATGAGCATATCGATGGGATGAAAATTGACAGCATTCTTATGCGTGACCCAGAGACCTGTCCAGAACACGAGAATCGAAAGTAAAAGCAATTGCAGCCAAGCAGGCACTTTGCGAAACATGCTTCTCGGTGGGCGCTCTTCAGAAACGGTCTCGGCTTGAAAGTATAGCTCCATGCCTAACACGGCCATGCCAATGCCTGACCATGCAAGACCGAATGAATTGGGCGGGAAAGGATGTCCATTGGTCCATGCAGATGCTGTCGTTATCGTAAGCAGGCTGGTGAACGCGGCTACAGTGACCGTAGTAAGAGGGCCGATGTGAGATATCTACGGCCATTAGCATTCGGACTGCAGTAAGGGCGATTGGTACCCACGCTCGCCAATGCGCAAATCAATGTAAATGCTGTGTACAGGCCAAGACGCAAAACGCTCCAAAAGTACAGATGGGGTATCGTAAGCAACCATTTCCGCCCAGTCTCCTGGACAACCCAATAGATGAAGCCGACGACTATCCAAAAGCCGGCGGAAAACTGGTCATGGTCAGCGCGTGTCAAATCAGGCGGAAACAGCATCGGAGTTACGGACAAGAAATGCCCAGCCCACCGATGCAAATCGCACAGCACAGCCTTTGAATCCTCGTCCTTCGTGGGAGTTCATTAGCTGACCAATGCAGGCCACAATCACGACGTCAAGAACGGTTCCAAAACGCTGTAAGTATGGGATGGCTGCGCGGAAGCTCAGCGAAGCAGCGCAGATGTATGTGCTATGCGGACTGCTCGTCGATGCCAGTGCCAGCATACCACCAACACCCATCAGTGCCACAGCGAGAGCAGCAGCATATGGGGCACGTGCGATCCCCTGGGCGCCCATTTCATAAACATTTGCGCCGGCATCGTCATGGTATTGCCTCCTGCTCTTCCTCCGGATTGTGCAGTAGTCCCAGACGGCCAAGGCCAGAGGCACAAGCGGTTCCCAGCTGCGGCCAGCGCATTGGACATTGTGAACCACCTGTCGTGTGATTTCTGCTCGAAGACATAGCGCCAGGACCAGCAGCAGCCAAGCCATCCCGAACTTGCGCAGACTGCTGGCGTATGAGACATCTTCCCTGGGCGGACTCGGTGGGCGACTGGCATGCGGCTCGCGTACATCGTCGAGCGGAAGCGCGTCGTAGTGCAGGCCATTGTACGGTTTGCGGTCGCTACTGGCCTTCGGCAACCATCTGCTGACGGCTACACAGGCTGCTCCTGCACTAGCAAATACCGAGACGGCGGAGTGGATGGGTCTGTCGAAGGCGAAACTGTTTTCGGCATGTCTGCTGAGGACGACGGTGCCAATGACGAGGCCACTGCAGGACGATGTCAGCCTGATTGTACATCGCTCGAGCCAAGAGTTCCGAGTGTGTCTCACCCGAGCGCAGGCCACTTCGCGGTTTCCATGGACGAGGCGAGGACGAGGCTCGCGCCCGCCGCCCAGGCTCACACGAGAAGTTTCACGGCAGCGGAGCTGACGCGCTCCCTTGTTGGCATGCCTCTCCTGGTAAGGGCTCGTGTAACGGAGACTATGTAATAATGTCAGTACTCTTGCAGGCGCGTACAGTATATTCTACAGTACATATACTTGGGGCTCGCGTGTTTGCTCCAGGGATGCCACCAGCTTGTGCTTGTAAAGCGTTGTGCTCTTCTGCCAACCACGGACCCCAGCCCGACGCTCCGGTTTGGCTTTCTCGGCGGGCGCCGGGCGCCGGGCGCCAGACGGGCCGCGCGCGAGCTGCCGATCGGTGGGGAAAGCGTGAATTTCGCCGTTCGGTCGACTGGCGAAATTTTCAATTTTTGCTTGTGAGACTCTGCCTCTCGCACAGCAACACCAACATAGCGACATCGCTATAGCACAGCGGTCACCCCACGGCAGTGATCGCGCTTCCCCTCTCAGAGAAGACCGAATGATCTAGGCTTGCGATCTCGCACTCGCAGCATCTCTGAACCATCTCCTTCCCCGCCCTCGTTCCCTACTAACCAAAATGCCCAAGAAAGCCATCGATGCGCGTATTCCTGCCTTGATCCGCAATGGCATGCTGGAGAAGAAACGCTCCTTCTTCGTCGTTGTCGGCGATCGCCAGAAGGACGTCATTGTCAATCTGTACCACATTCTGCTCAACCTCGACATCAAGCTAAACAAGTCTGTGCTATGGGCCTACAAGAATAAGCTACTCGGGTTCTCGTCGCATCGGAAGAAGCGCGAGAAGAAGATTAAGAAGGAGATCAAGCGAGGCACGCGCGATGTGCATTCGGAAGACCCCTTCGAGCTGTTCGTCAGCACCCAGAATATCCGATATGTCTACTACAAGGAGACTGAGAAGATCCTCGGAAATACATACGGCATGTGCATCCTGCAAGACTTTGAGGCCATCACGCCAAACCTGCTCGCGAGAACCATGGAGACGGTGGAAGGTGGGGGGCTGGTTCTGCTGTTGCTGAAAGGCATGAACAGCTTGAAGCAGCTCTACACCTTGAGCATGGACATCCATTCGCGGTACCGCACTGAGGCGCATGGAGATGTGGTGGCGAGATTCAACGAGCGATTTATCTTAAGTCTGGGAAGCTGCGAGAGTTGCTTGGTCATCGACGATGAGATGAATGTGTTGCCCATCTCTGGAGGCAAGAACGTGGTGGAGAAGCAGCCGAGTGATGAGACGGAGAAACAGAAATCGAGCAAGGAGCTGGAAGAGATCAAGGAGACTTTGGAGGACACAAAGCCGGTTGGCGATCTGGTCAAGATTGCCAAGACGGTCGACCAGGCTAAGGCGCTCATGACCTTTGTCGAGGCCATCGCCGAGAAGACCCTGGCAAGCACAGTGACTTTGACTGCCGGACGCGGTCGTGGCAAATCCGCTGCGCTTGGTATGGCTATCGCTGCAGCTATTGCGCATGGCTACGGCAACATCTTCATCACCTCACCGTCGCCTGAGAATTTGAAGACGCTCTTCGAATTCGTCTTCAAAGGATTCGATGCGCTTGGCTACCAAGATCATTTGGATTATACTATCATCCAGTCCACCAACCCGGATTTCAACAAGGCCATTGTCCGTGTCAACGTGCATCGTTCTCATCGTCAGACTATCCAGTACATTCAGCCTCAAGATGCCTACACTCTTGGGCAAGCCGAGCTCTTGGTCATCGACGAGGCTGCGGCCATTCCTCTGCCACTTGTAAGAAAGTTGATGGGTCCATATCTTGTGTTCATGGCATCCACCATCAACGGCTATGAGGGGACTGGTCGCTCACTTTCGCTCAAGCTCATTCAGCAGCTGCGTGAGCAGTCACGAGGGGGCATCAAGCCAATCGGTCAGGGCAAAATAACGAGTCGTGAAGACTCGAAGAAGGAAGATCTGCCACCTCGGACCTCTCGATCACTGCGTGAGATCACTTTGGCCGAGCCAATTCGTTACGCAGCTGGCGACGGCGTCGAGAAATGGCTGAACAAAGTGCTATGCCTCGATGCGACCCTCCCACGCCAGACCAATCTTCAGGGCACGCCACATCCATCGAAGTGCGAGCTTCTGCAAGTCAACCGAGACACGCTGTTCTCGTTTCACCCGGTCAGTGAGAAGTTCTTGCAGAACATGATGGCGCTATATGTCGCATCACACTATAAGAACACACCCAACGACTTGCAGCTCATGTCAGATGCGCCTGCACACCAGCTATTTGTTCTCGTGCCGCCAGTGTCAGAAGATACCAATCGGCTTCCGGAAATTCTGTGCGTGCTGCAAGTGTCTCTCGAAGGACAGATCAGTCGCGAAAGCGTGCTTAGCAGCCTTTCGAGAGGTCAGAGAGCAGGTGGAGATCTCATCCCATGGTTGGTCAGCCAGCAGTTCCAGGACTCTGATTTCGCTGGCCTCAGCGGCGCGCGTGTGGTGCGGATAGCGACGAATCCAGACTACGCCAGCATGGGATATGGTTCTAGGGCTTTACAACAGCTTACCGAATTCTACGAAGGCAAGCATATCAATCTTGACGAGTCAGAAGCCAAGGCTGCTATCCACGAGCAGGAGATGGTCCGTGTTACAGATGCGGAGCTAGAGCAAGCCAGCCTTCTTGCAGACAATGTCAAAGTCCGTGACATCAAGAGCATGCCGCCATTATTTGCTCGTCTTTCAGAACGCAAGCCAGTGGCACTTGACTATCTGGGCGTGTCATATGGACTTACTCAGCCGCTGCACAAGTTCTGGCAACGAGCTAGCTTCGTGCCCGTATATCTTCGCCAGACGGCTAACGAACTGACCGGCGAGCACACCTGCGTCATGCTCCGCACTCTCCAGACTGGCTCATCCGACCCAAGCTGGCTAGGCGCATACGCAAAGGACTTCCATCGCCGCTTCATGAGCCTGCTTTCCTACCAGTTTCGCACGTTTGGCAGTGTCCAAGCACTTGCAATCGATGAATCGGCGAATAAAGGCGTCGCTTTGCTGGAGGAGTCTGATAAGGCTCGTCCACTGACGAAACATGAGCTCGATGACCGCCTTTCCCCATTCGATATCAAGCGCCTAGACTCCTACGCAAACAACATGCTCGACTACCACGTCATTCTAGATCTCATGCCAATCATTGCGGAACTCTACTTCTCGGGCCGCATTAAGGATGAGAATGGAATCCAGCTCAGTGGTGTGCAGAAAGCGCTCATCTGTGCCATCGGGCTGCAACGCAAAGTTTTAGAGGACTTGGAGAGAGAGCTTGGTCTCTCGGTCTCACAGCTTTTGGCCATGTTTGTCAAGGTCATCCGAAAGGTGAGCTCCTACTTCCGACAGCTACAGACTGGAGCTATCGAGGCCACTATGCCGAAAGCACAAACGAATGGCGGTGCGAGGCCAGATCGGGACGACCACGATGGAATTGATCCCGATGAAGTTCGCCGTGAGCTCCAAGCTGATCTTGACGATGGTGCCAAGCAGTTTGATGAAGATGAGCGTGAGCGAAATCGGAAAATGATCGATAGCCTTGACATGGAGAAGTATGCTATCAATGAAAAGGCAGATTTCGGTGACGCGGAGAAGCAAGTCGAAGATGCTACGAAGAAAGGAAGATCGATTTCGAACGTGGCGGTCAAGTCTGGCAAAGGCGTGGAAGAGAAGAAGAGGAAAGCAGGAGAAGCTCTTGCTGAGGCGCAAAAGGAGGCCGAAAGGGCTAGTGGGAAAAAGATGAAGAAGAGCAAGCGATGATAGGCTTGCTTGAAGCAACTCAATTCCGGCTGCAAAACTTCATAGAGGTAGAGGAGATTTGGCATGTCGATACCCTGTAAATGTAATGAACTTTGATGGAGCAGATTAAGAGCGGCAATGTCACAAAAATGATAAAATATGGTTCCAGCCTCGTTCAAGTGATGTCCAGATGTCTTTTCAGGGAGCCTGGCTCGGACCAGCCCCCTCCCGAAGTCAATCGGCTCGTATCTCCCTCGCCACTTCCCCGAGCCCCAGCTACCCGCCCGAGCCCTAGTAGATATACCAATGTAGAATCGTCCTGAATTAGATTACGTGCTGTTTCCACCTATTATATATTATATCCGTTCTTAGATGGTGTTGTTAACAGGCGCGGAGGTCGCGCCTCGAATTCGCGCCTCGAATTCCACCGTAGACCCAAAGTTCGTATTTCTTCCCCCTTTTGCAGCAGATTACCTAGTAACTACCGAAAATGGCTGAATCTCTATCCTACGACGAGTTTCTCGATAAAGTTATCGCCGGCGGCGGTAACGGCGCGGCGGCGGCGGCGGCGGCGGTGGTAGAAGGTGTAGAAGGCGCGCTCTCGGCGGTGGTTATTGAGTCGCAGAAAGAGGTAGAAATAGAGGTAGAAGGTGTAGAAGGCGCGCTCTCGGCGGTAGTTGTTAAGTCGCAGAAGGAGGTAGAAATAGAGGTAGAAGGTATAGAAGGCGCGCTCTCGGCGGTGGTTATTAAGTCGCAGAAGGAGGTAGAAATAGAGGTGGAAGGTGTAGAAGGCGCGCTCTCGGCGGTGGTTATTAAGTCGCAGGAAGAGGTTCAATTTGTCTCGGAGACACGTATTCGAGGCCGCTCGCGCTTACTATCGCTATCGCTACCGCGCGAGCGTGTTAATCTGCTAGAATATCGATTAGTATCGCCGCGACCTTAAAAGCACGAGTTTATAACGATTAAGCGCCCTCGTAGGCTATTGCCTCGCTAGTCGTCGTTTCCTTCGAAGAATACGCTCGTACGCTATATTCAGTCGTTTAGTATAGACACTGGATTCGAGTTTAAAGAGTAGAAACCTAAGAAGAATAAGGATAGTATCAAATACCGCTATCTCTACGTCTACGGCTGCTTTAGTAAGCCTAACAAACGCACCTAGATAACGACTAACAAGGCGAAGAAGAAGACGAAGAAGATTGGCTGTAAATTCTATTTCTACGCTGTTGCTATCGACCCTCGTACGCCGGATAGTGAGTAGTATATTCGCCACTCTTCTAAAGATATACATTGCTAGTATAACTATAGACCTAACGACGTTGTCTTATTAACTAATATGCGTGTCCGTACGAGGTCTCAGCAATTCCTTAAGCAACTAGAGCGATTATAGCAGTTACGAATGCCAACCTCGAAGATTATAGCCTATTTCCGAGGCTAGGGAGTTATTCTAAAGCTATACGACGTCTATAATATTGCTTTCAACCGCAATACTATCGCTCGAAGAGAGTTAAACTAGGCCGAGAGAATGGTTAAGCTACTGGACGAGAATTCAATCTTCTACGAGATAATAACTAATCCTAAGAATAGTACAATTCGGTCAATAGTTGCCCTCTATCTACGGTCGCTCTCTGCCTATAAGGACACGCTATATATTATCTGTTTGGATACGACTTACAGCACCAATTTATATAACCTCGAGTTGCTAGATATTGTCGCCGCTAGACCGATGAATAATACGATTGAACTCGGTGTTAGCCTTGTTAAACCGAAGCCTAACAAGGCGGCCTTTATACAGCTATTATAGTTAATCCGGAATAGCTTCGAGAAGCATAGTTGTCCACTACCTATTATCTTTAGCACTAACCGTAAAGCGGCTCTTATATTAGCGATTAACGAGGTATATCTAGAGTCTAAGAATATCGTCTGCGACTAGCACCTATAATAAGACATATTAACTCGAGTACGCAAAGAACGAGGCGACTTTGTATAGGTGAAGGCTAACGATAGCTCGTAGACTAATAGTCTAAGGACTACTCAGTTTATGAAGCTGTTTACTTATATAGTCTAGAGTCAGTCCGAGGAAGAATTCAACGATAAGGCTTATAAGCTAGATAACGTGTTTCTACAGTTTAAGTCCTATTTGAACAATAACTAGTAGTGTTATAAGGAGAAGATTGTCTACTGCTGGACTAACTAAGTAATGCACTTTGGCTGTAAAACAACGTTACGAGTCGAGGTAACCTACGGTCGGATTAAGGAGTAGTTAAACTATAGCAGTCGGTACGATATCTTCACCCTCTTCGAGTCGCTTCTTAACTAGTAGCACTAAGGCTACGACCGCCGCCGAGCTGTACTCGCTAACAACCTAAAGCGCTGTTCTAAGGCCTTAATCGGTCTATTCTAGTCTTCTATAACTCGAGTTGTTAGCGACTATTGCCTTCTCGAAGTATAGGCTCTACACTCGCGTACTAACTCGCTTTTGAAGGCTACAGTTAATGCTAATAGCAACGAGATTAAGCACTCGGTATACTCGTATTCTTGTCTATAGTGCCGCTACAACGACTACCTATCTAAGACCTATAGCCATCCGTACCTTTACGATATTATAAAGCTTCTAGAGACAGAGGGCAGCCGTGTAGTACTATTGCCTTCTCACTTCTACGCTTACTAGTTTGTCGACTTTAAGAAGGCACGGCTCTTTGACTCGCACCGTATTCGAGAGCTATAGGTAATCTATAGCAACCGCAAACCTCTTACTAGCGGAGCGACGTTGTATACAACAAAACGTATAGCAACGGCTCGAGAATTAGACGACTTGAATGAGATAGCAGTCGCTAAGAAGTAGAAGACAACAATACCAAGAATAGCGGCCTTCGTACTCGAGCCTAGCGTATCGCTTACTTAGTTGCGGACGACTATTGAGCACTGTAAGTGCGTAAAGAGCTAATGCCGTACTCAATAGTGTCCTTGCTAGAAGGCTGATCGACTATGTAGCTCTGCCTACTACCCTTCTAGCTTCGAGTGCTATAATCTACGTTAAGAGCCATCACTTCCGGTTGAACTATAACTACAACCTCCTTCTAAGCTAGACCTTCTACGGCAAGAGCTTAATAACCTTCGAGCGCGTAAAGAACAGCGCACTCAGCAACAGATTGAACATAGCCGACAGCAGGCGGCGTTATTTAAACAGCAGCAACGACAGGCTGCTTAGCAACACCAGCAACAACAACAACAATAGTCACTTACACAGCCAACAGGACGGCCACTTCATCACCAGGTGCTGCAGCAACAGCACCATCAGTTCACTTAGCAGCAGCACTATCAGTTCACTCAGCAGCAGCACCATCAGTTCACTCAGCAGCAGTATCATATGCAGCAACAGGCTAGCCAGCAGGCTAGAGACCAGTATGAGCCAGCATATATAGCCTCGCGTAGTTACAAGGCTGCAGGTCGTAACCCGCTTAGACCTGAGTAGATAGCAACCAACAACACCTTGAATTTTGCTATACCACTGATTTGCTAACAAACTTTGGCTTCATAGCTAGCAGCAGTGGTTGCCCGGTCGGTAGTGGTTGCGGGGATCCGGAAATCGCTTCCCCACGCGATTTTGTTAGGAACAGCGGATTCCATAATCCACTGTATCACTGGGGCTCGGGCGGGTAGCTGGGGCTCGGGGAAGTGGCGAGGTCGTATCTCCGACCAAGGGGACTCGCTTCGGCGTAAAGAAATCTTAGCGGGGCAAGTCATTGCCACAACATTGATGAATATATGGCAACATCTGGGTTATGATAGGGTTAGAGGAGAAGAGCACACATCTGCCGTCGATCAACGAGTAGGAATATGTCCGCACCTTTCGGACGAGCCGTGAGCAGGCATTTGCATTTGCATTCCGCCGGATCACAAAGCGCACATATTACGACCACCTGCAGGCCCAATGGCGTCTTTTGCAGGAGACCATATCTTACATCTCAGAGCACCAGAGCCTTCGCGAGTACATCGAATAAGATGGCCGACCTAAAGCAGATCAAAGCCAATTGCCGAAAGGTACGTAGACACATCAGCTGACTCTGAAGCATTGGAGGAATCTCATCAGTCACTGATGCTGACACTTCTCGACGACTCCAGGTAATTTGTATCGGCCGCAACTACGCCGACCACGTCAAAGAACTCAACAACCAACGCCCCAAACAACCCTTCTTCTTCCTCAAACCCCCCTCCTCAATCCTGCTCCCTCACGAAGGCCCAATCCTACGCCCCGCCGGCGTCAACCTGCACTTCGAAGTCGAGCTCGGCCTGGTCATCGGCAAAACCCTCCGCGACCTCGACGAAAACGACTCAACGCGCTGGCTCGACGCCATAGAAAGCTACCTCCTGGCCATCGACATGACAGCCCGCAACGTGCAGGAAGAAGCCAAAAAACGCGGTCTCCCCTGGTCCATAGCCAAAGGTTTCGACACCTTCCTCCCCCTCGCCGGACCGATTGACAAGAGCAAGATCGCAGATCCTCACGATGTGGAGTTGTGGTTGAGTGTGAATGGGGAGGTGAAGCAGAGGGATAGTACGGAATTGATGCTGTTTAGGATTGGGAGGCAGTTGGCGGATATTTCGAAGGTTATGACGTTGGAGGAGGGCGATGTTGTTTTGACGGGGACGCCGAAGGGGGTGGGGACGGTGGTTACCGGGGATGTTATTGAGGCAGGGTTGAGGATTGGTAGGGAGGAGGTTGAGGAGGCGAGGATAAAGGTCGAGGTTAGGGATCGGGAGGGGCCGTATTTGTTTACGGAGACGTATTAGATAGATAGACTTAGAGATAAGTAAAAGGGCTTGTGTTAGAGGGCATGTGAAAGGCATGTAACCGGCTGAGTGAAGCTAGGGTCTTGGTGCCTTAGGCAGGGCTTTTCGCTTAGCGCTAGCCTAACTTCCTAACCTTCCTCTCCCTCCTTCGTAGACCTTATCGAATACTGTACGCTTTTAACTGTACTATCTACCTGCTTATATAACCCGTATCATAGTCGCTCTGCGCCTTCACGCCAAGCGTGTTCTGATCTCACTTTTCGACAAGACCTACCAGGTGAATCAATACCTGCTACACCTCCACCTGCCTGAGCATTGCCCTGACTCTAGAGCCATTAGTATATTCTTGCGGAAGCAACAGCGACCCTGAGTCTTCAGCAAGACTCTGACCATGAGCATAGAGATGGTAGGTGTATTGAAATGCCCAAGGCATGACTCTGCCGCCTTGTCGCACGCTATGATCTGCTCTCACACATGCTAATTCTCATATCCCCCGCTTTTAGCCATGTTCTTTGGCTCGCAGAAGATTGCTAACTCGGTGCGAACCTGTAGGTGCAAATTATTGACTCATGTGGTCGGTCCCTGCTGGACATTATCAATAACCTCCCCGAGCATGCTCATGCATCTGCTGAAAAAGATACTGGTCGACCGAAACTGAGATCTGGCCGCCGTGGGCCCGTGCTACGAGGCAGAGATCGCCTACAGACACTGTTCAAGACCTTTCCATCTTGACCGAGGAGGTCTTGCACAGCATGCTTCACAGTACGCCAAAGCCCGCAAGCAGTCCGAAGTCTCCTATTTTCGAATCGCCAAACAATCTATCGTTACATTCAGAACCTATCAAAGTCATCCTTGACATGGTCGTTCACGGGCTACCTCCGTCTGGCTGGAACTTCCGCGTCAATGCTGGAGCTTACAGGAGGATATTGTAGAACCTGGCGTCGAACGCCATGGCGCGTTTGAATATATCGGAGATGGGTGTAGACGACCAGCTTCGACGGACCTTTTCGCCAGAATTCAAACGACGCTCGGTGCGGGATTCTGCCTCCAGCGTGCTCGTCGTCGATGACGATCCAGTCAACCTGACTTTACTCGAACGATTCATGAAAAAATCGAAGCGCACTTATTGGAGCAGTCAATGGCCAAGAAGCTTTGCATGCATATAGGAATAACCATTTAGCTAGACAACAGCCCAGCCACTCTACGCCGACTTCATCCACACCACACGTAAACTCACGTATATTTCCTATTTCTGTGATATTTATGGATATCACAATGCCTGTGATGGATGGTTTGGAGGCTGGCCGGCGAATTCGAGCGTACGAGCGAGCGGCAGGACTACAACCTGTTATGATTGTAGCTCTTACAGCGCTCGCTAGCCAGCATGCCAGACAAGAAGCGTACAGCAGCGGCATCGATTTATTCCTGACGAAGCCTGTCCGCTATAAAGACATCGAGAAGATGTTTGAAGATTAGGAAGCAGAGATTGGATGATATGAGGGAATAATGAAGAACGACAGATAATAAATATATGAGCAGCAAAGGACATGAGATGAGTTGAATGAACATGAAGAAACGCATGCAGGATCTTCACTACTAATTGACCTGTTTACAGGCTACTGGGGATATGGATGGTTTCACAGCTTCATCATATCATGCCAGCGTCCTGATGTGGTTAATTGCGCCCCGCTTCCACCAATGATTGGCTAACACTGAAGCGGAAGGAGGAAGTGAATGTGCATTAGGCCACGGCATCGTGCATTTTTAGTGCCCAAGCTTATTTCCCGCACGCAAATCGAGGACCACTCTGCTTCGAGAGGTGCGCTGGCGGCTGCCCTTGCGGAAGCGCAGATGATCATGAAACCCGATTGATTTCTGGCCCCTAGCGGCATGAATTGACACTGTTGCAGCACTAACTACACACAACTTCTGGAAAGGTTTGCCGCACTACTGACAGATAATGGCAGATCGGCCTTCCGACTAATGTAGCAGGTCATGAGTCTGGCATTTATAAGAGATGATAAGGGCTTGGAGTCTTGACTGGAAAGCTTCATCCCTTGCTTCGCCATTCCAATCCCTCTCTAACATCCTCTGAGGTGCCTGTAGAATGAAGGCCGTTTTTGCGTTTGGGCTTGCTGGACTCTCAGCAGCAGTGACTGCTGCACCGTTAGACGATCGTTCAGACTATGCTGTGCATAGCTCTCATTTCGTCCCGGGTGGATGGGAACAATCAGGCAAACCAGACCCTGAGCATACCATCAACCTCCGAATTGGTTTGAAGCAAGGCTCCTTTGCCGATCTGGAGAGACATCTTTACGAAGTCAGCGATCCAAATCATTATCGATATGGTCAGCATTTGTCGGCCGAAGAGATTCGTGCCTTTACGGCTCCATCTGAAGAGGCCTTGAGTGCCGTTGAAGATTGGCTTCAGGTACTATTGCAAGAATCCCGCGAAAAGTGGCATTTCAGCTAACTTTGACCAGAGCCATGGCATCTTCAAGGAGCAGGTAGAATACAGCCCTGCAAAAGACTGGGCCGTGATCGCACTGCCTGTCAAGCAAGTCGAGAAGCTCTTGGATACGGAATATCACCAATATCAAGATGGCAAGGGAGCTCAAGTCGTGCGAACGACTGCATACAGTCTTCCAAGATCCCTCCATGGTCACATCGACACCGTGCAGCCCACAAACTACTGGGGAAAGCCAGAACTTCACTCCTCGGATCTGAAAATTGTCGATCTTTCTGCTACTAACAAAATTGCATCTCTCGCTGTCCAGGCTGCACCGGCAGCTTGCAGCGGAACGTCTGTATCTCTGAACTGTGTGAGGACCGTCTATAATACAACCGATTACATTCCCAAGGTTCCTCAGAAGAACTATGCTGCCTGGACGAATTACCTCGGTGAAGTGGTATGTGTTAGACAAGCGGCTATGGAACTCGTACTGACATTTGTAAACAGCCGTCCGACTCTGATTTTCATCAGTATATTGCTCAGCAACGTCCTGATGCCAATCAAAGCTACGCATTCACCAGAACGGTACAAAATTCTTAGCATATTTTATACAAAGCGTAGACTCGGGCTGATATGCAGATAGATCATTGCCAATGCTTCCAACGACCAGACTAATCCTGGCGTGGAAGCCAACCTTGATTCGCAGGTATGCTCGTCTTCCTCGCTCTTTTCCTTGTCTTCTGACTTTGTATGCAGGCTCTGGGTGGCTTCATTGTTCCCACCAAGCTTACCACCTATTCCACCGGTGGCTCTCCCCCATTCACCCCGGACATCAGCACTCCTACCAACACCAATGAGCCGTATCTGACCTGGCTCGATTACGTCCTAAAGCAATCGAATCTGCCATACGTCATCTCCACATCCTACGGCGACGACGAGCAAACCGTACCGTTGAACTACGCCCAAAGAGTCTGCGCCGAATTCGCCCAGCTCGGAGCCAGAGGCATCACTCTTCTGCTATCCAGCGGCGACAACGGCGTCGGCGCCCCAAACACATGTCTATCCAACGACGGAAAATCCACGCCCAAATTCCTGCCCGCTTTCCCAGCTTCGTGCCCCTACATTACCGCTGTGGGCGGCACCCGAGACTTTTCCCCTGAACAGGTCGCTTTCGACACCAGCAATGGCTATGTTGCGGGCAGTGGCTTCAGCGAATATTTTTCTCGACCGGATTACCAGGCGCCCCAGGTGAAGAAGTATCTCGCGTCGATTGGAGGCTTGAATAAGGGACTTTACAACCCGAATGGGAGGGCTTATCCTGATATTTCGGCGCAGAGTTATAGGTTTCAGGTTGTTTATAAGGGAAGGACGGTTGCTGTTGATGGGACTAGTGTTGCGTCACCTATTAGTGCTGGTGGTAAGTTGCTCTTTGCCAAAATGAGCAGCCTTCGTGGGTGCTAACTAATACGATCCAGTTCTCACACTCGTCAACGATGCTTTGATGGCAGCTGGAAAACCTCCACTCGGATTCCTTAACCCTTTGCTCTACTCTAGCAATGGTGCAGGCTATACCGATGTCACTGTCGGCAATTCTACTGGCTGCAATACGTAAGCGATCTGATTTCTGCTGAAATACGATGTCTGAGGTTGCTAACTCTTTTGCTCAGTGGCGGGTTTCCCTCTGGTGAGGGATGGGATGTTGCAAGTGGATTCGGCACACCAAACTTCAAGGCCATTCGAGCGGCACTTGGAGTATAGAAATGTCTACGCCGAGGATTGTCCTACCTAGTATGTTCAAGAAGGTGTAAGGCATCTATGCATCAAATGGCTGGGCATCGACCATCGCTATTGGCTGGTTAGCCGCCACAGTTGTCAAGTCGAATCCTTCTATGCATTCAGCCGCCCGTGCTGAAGATATCGTTTCTTTTTGCAAGACCAACGATCATCATGTTCCCTAATAAGCTGTCGCTTTGGAACGAAGAGTTCTATGAACGTGCGACCTTATCAGAAGCACTATGCTGAAAGCTTTCCACGATGCGCCACTCCACACATCCGCTGATAAGATCCAAGCAGGGCACTTCGCATCTTTGGAGGCATACAAATTTTCACATGTAGGGCAGGTGTATCACCTTCGACAACCTCTTCGTTGATTCATGTTTCAGGAGACAGACTATCCCACCTACAGTCTGGTGATCAAGGCTATCCCAGAAGCCGATGTCGAGGACTGGGCATGGCAGAAGGGCTACTACTCAACACATCAACCACAGCCAGAGTCAGGCGAACTCGAGGGCGGTATTCGGCTGCTGCTTGCACAATCTAAATCTGGGTTTAGAGAAGCCATTCCTGGTCGACTTTTATCAGCAAGAGTCTTGGAAGCGTTGAACCTCGCGCCTTGCACTTTTTCTTCTTTTCAACAGGCTTCTGGGGTGTTCTCTGCCCACAGTGTGTCTGAGAAAACAAAAGATGCAGTAAATGACGCTTACCGTGAGTTCGCTCCGGGCAATGACAGGCTCACCATGTAGCTGACACTTCACAGGACTGATCTTCCGCACGCCACAGAAATGGGAGTGTTCGACCGGAGGCCTGGCAACCGCACATGACTTCAAAACCGGCATAACCACAGCCCTGAATCTTGGCTACGCCTTCGATCTCGACCAAGTGAAACATGATATTCCATCTCCCAGCCTCAAAGCTTTCGCGAAGCAGCTCGTTGATTGTCAAGCTTACTGGTCACATCCACTCCTGCTACCTTGTCAATTCCTGGTTGCCCATACGCTCCGAACGCGCAGTTACGTGCTCGGAAAAATCAGCCATCAAGTCGTGCTCCTCGAACACAGTGTCGGAGTCACGAAAGCCGGTCGCTCGCAGCGGAATTACCTCGATTTCCCCGACGAAGGCGAACATGCCGATGATCAACGCCTGTTCGTCGGCGAGCACTTACAAAGAGAACATGCGAAGAAACTGATCGTATCGATCAATGATCTTTCCACTTGGATCATTTTCGCCAAACGTTCGCCTCAATGGGATATCGATTGTGCGGAGTTCTTGCTTGGGATTCTGACCAGCAAGAATAAAAAAATCTTGGAAACTCAGGCCTCGTCGCAAAAGGTTTTCACAGAGACGCTGGATTACATCCGGAATTACGCTGAAGCTTGTCTCGAAGTGACGCAGACGTCAGAAGCGAGAATGCAGCTTCAACTCAACATCCTGTACACGACCATCGCACAAGACGACGGGCAGACGAGTGCCCGGATCGCGGCTTCGGCTGGCAAGGACAGTACTTCGATGAAGATTATCGCTCTGATCACAGCTGCTTATCTCCCCGGCACGTTCGTGGCGACGCTGTTCAGTATGAGCATGTTTGTCTGGCAGAATGGTGAAAATTCTGAGGAAAGCAATGTGTCCCCTGACTTTTGGGTTTATTGGGCTGTCACTATCCCTCTTACGATTTTTACGATTGCCGGGTGGGGGGTTTGGTGGAAGTTTGAGGAGCATCGGTTTGATAGAGATGTTCAGCAAGCAGTCAGCGATCGGCCGAAGCCGAGGAAAGGGATAAGGATGTGGTGAAGGATGGAGCATTGCAAGCATGTCGACATCCCGCGCTTGAAACATCGTCCTTTCCGGTCCCGGAGTGCGATTTGACGATTCGTCAGGCCTCTGCGTGCGGCAAAAGTTCTTCACAATGCAATGCATCGACGAGTGAGGTTGGGTCGTGGCCGAGCGGTCTGGCTTTCGGCTGGAAGCTCTCGACCGCCCAGGTCCTTTGAAAGCTATGGATCTATTGGATACAGCATCTGAGATATTCACTACAGCCACTAGTAAGGCTCTTCACCTACCGCGGATCATTCACAATCGTAGGCTTTGAAGTCAATCTCTTCGTTGAATCGGCCTTCTGGACGCATTCAGTGATTAGCGTTGCTCGACAAGGGGATTGCTGTCCACCTAACCCGGGTTCTATCCGTTGCATCAAGGTCGTCCGGTGCCAAGCTTTCATTGGCCATGTTGGGTGGTCCTTCTAAGACGCTACCTACTTCGGCCTCCTAGCTGGAGCATTCGACCTTTTAGCAGGCTCATCGTTGCAGAGATATGGAGATGCCAATGCTGGGCTTCTTGATCAGCGATACGCTCTTCAGTGTGTTCAGAAGAATATTGCTAAATTTGGTGGCAATCCCGATATGGTGACTGTTATTGGAGAGAGCGCTACATATCGAATTCGCTTGATTTTATCAAGCCTGGCCGACCACATTTACTAATTCCGTTTTGGGTCTGATATATGGCAACACCGCTTTCCGGTGATGAGTCCTTTGCTCATAAGCATACGCATAACCGACCAACGTCTCCTCACTCCACCGATCACCCATGAAAGATAAACCAAACGGTACATTCGGCCCTTTTGCCACAAGATTGCCAAAGCCATTCATCGAAACATTCCAGTTGGATGGATAGAATCCCATGGGCACTGTCACGACTGGACTGCCCACAAGAGCCGGAATGCTAGGACTCAGCTGAGTAGGCAACAAGACAGCGGTGGTATTCGTCCTCTTCAATGCGCCAAGAATGCCGCCCTCACCACCATAAAAGATATTACCCATCTGGTATGCAGGCCAAAATCTAGGATCTGTATTGTTCCAGCCCTGGTTCAGCGCCGCATCCCATTCGTTGGTATCTCGCTCAGGCCAATCCTCGATTGGATGCGAATGCGTCCAGCTCCGCTCGCCGGCTAGATCGGTGATGCTGTACGGATTATACGAGAGCTCGGAGAAGTATTGGGCCAGGTTTGAGAGGAAATCGGCATTGAAGACGAGCCTGTTGTTAGTGTCGGTCTGCCAGGCAGCGAAGGCAGTAAAGTTGGCATCGACGATTGTGGCTCCTGCTGCTTCGATCTGCTTGATTGCCTCGTCGAAGGCATCCAGTACAGGCTGATCGGTGTACTGTCGCCATATCTCAAGGACATTTCGAGCCACGCCAATGCGAGCGCCGGCCAGGGAGTTGTAGTCGCAAGCAGAGACATAATCTGGGACACTGTGGAATGGGAAAGCAGACGTGTAGTTGTCGTAGTCATCCGGTCCCGCGATAGCTTGCAAGACCGCCGCAGCATCTTTCACAGACCTTGTCATAGGGCCGACAGTGTCTTGGTGCTCTGAGATTGGGATCACCAGAAAACGACTCGTCAAGCCGACGGTTGGCTTTATACCTACCAAATTATTGACGTCTGAGGGACTCAAGATGCTTCCACTCGTTTCCGTGCCGAGAGACGCTAGCGCGAGACCTATAGAGCTCGACACACCAGAACCACTTGAGCTCCCACTTGGATCTTGCTTAGGATAATAAGCGCCATATGTCTGGCCACCATAAGCAGACCAGCCATTACTGGAGTTCTCGCTGCGACAGTTCGCCCACTGCGAAAGATTCGTCTTTCCCAAGATTACAGCTCCAGCCTTTCGCAGTTTCGCAGCGATAGTCGAATCCCGGGGTACTTTCGCTCCCAACAAGGACCAGGATCCTGCAGTGTTATTCATCTCATCGGCTGTCGCGATATTGTTCTTGATCAAGATCGGAATCCCATGAAGTGGACCAAGGACCGTGCCATTCTTTCTCTGAGCATCTAGCGACGCTGCTATAGCCAAAGCATCCGGATTAAGCTCAGTGACCATATGCAGAGTGTTATTGACCTCTAAAATTCGAGCTTGGTACGCTTTGACCAAATCAACACTAGTAAAAAGTCCTTTCTCCAGTCCAGTTGACAAATCCTCCAGATCCGCATCCAGTAGCGAAGGAAAGGTCGCAAGAGAACTAGATCCAGTATACCATGCTGTCGGTGAAGCTGCTTCTCCCAAAGCCAAAAGGCCCGTAAGAAGGAGGAAGAATGACCGCATCCGCATTTCAATTTGTCCGACGTAGAAAGCGAAGAACGTCGAGACTACTTCTCCAAGACCATCACGTCCGAATCTTGTCTCATAAGCGATCTTGTAGTCGTGGGTAGCCGAGACCGTAGATAAGATGTTCTGGTTTCCTCCTGCCTGATCAAGGACTTTGCTGTCCATCTTATGTGCGTCGTATGTGTATTCGCCATATCATGATCGTCGGAGCTGAATGGCGGAGTATGCGGGTTCAAGACCGGGCACTGCATGGCTTCAGCCTATCGTAGAGGTCGTGTATAGCGATAATCCTTGTTGAGATGTCACGGCAGATAGCATTAAGATCGAGCTTCCGATTTGGGCGTAGCGTAGATTAGTTATATGGGCAGGGATTTCTGCATTAATACGCTTGTTCTCCTTTCACTCGACCTCTCTTCCTGTCTCAATAACATAACACAACACAAAGCATCGCTGTCAACGTCGACGGAATGTGCGTGCAAGACTCTGCTCTGCGGAAACGTAGGATGCCTTGTTCACAACGTGTTCGGGCTTCACGCACTTGGTCTTCGTGAAAGCCTTTTGGTGTTATCGAGATTCCAGCACGATACATTGTCTTGACTACAATAACATCGCGAAATACCATTGCAGCAGTCTTTGACGTGTTTCTCTTTGAAAGCTACTATGGCTCGTTCAAGCGTCTCGCTGAAAACGACGTGGAGGCTTCCTTGATTCCCTTCAACCTGTTGGCTGACCTGGCTGGACAATGCGAGGTGGAATTTCAGTGATGCATCGACAGTCGTGCCGCGTGGTGGGCATGATGGAAGGAGGGATTCAACTTGGAAATGATGCTCGACGTGATTGGAGTGACTCGCCACAACATCTTCATGCACCGCTGATTGCTCCTCCGATCAGATCCAGATTCGCTTACACAAATCAATGGCAATCCGCATCACAGACGAATGGCCTCCTAAAATATGGAAGCAATGCACCATCGCCACAGCAACTACTCCGCGTTCATCATCGCCACTCTCAAGGATTCATTCGTATACCCAAGATTTTCTCTTCCATTCTTATAGCAATGCCTCTCCCGCTGTATCTTGGAGGCATCAAGATGTGCTGCAAGTGGTCAGCCGAACAACGATACAGCGGCTGCGGTCACCGCGCAAGACATTCCTCGATCGAAATCCACTGCGCCCGAGCCGTCAACATGATGTCGTACACCGGACGCTCTCCCTTTTACTGTGGCTTGATGCCACCGACGACACTGATATCAGGACACTGCGAGAGCTGTCGACAGATGATATCCAAGCAAAGGCCAAGACGTTCGAGCTGGTTTTCCATACCACGACCACCATAATAACGATGCTAAATGGAAAAAAAAAGTTCGCTGGACCACAAAACACAATGGGAACGCTTAGGCCTTTATGTAATTCTTTCCCCATTGACCATCCCTCCAATCCTCTCACTCCACAGCCTCTAACCTCTCGCAATCCCCAAAACGAACGTTCTTCTCCCTCTCAATCCCATTCATCACCCCCTCGCATCACAACCAGGACACTTCCCGTCAACACGCTCCACCTGCCGAGGAGCATGACAAGCAGTCGGCTCCTTGGAACCCTGAGCGCGTGCCTGCGCTGCCGCCATACACAGCGTATGCCGGTAGCCTTTCTGCTTATAATGGCCGCAGATGTAGGTGATGTCGGGCAGATAGTGACACATGGCGGACGAAAATTTGATTTTGGTGTCGCGACGCAAATTCTCAAGGAGTAAGTAAGGATGGCTGAATAGCAAACTTTGCTCCATTGTGTGGAAATTGCTTGGGGGTTCTGGTGATGTCTGTGAGTTTCAGTGAATATAGCTTGCTAGCAAGTTATGCCTTTTCTTACATGCCGTGACGGTCTTCTCCTGTGAGTTCAGGAAAACTGATTGCAGGCTCATCTCCATTGAATGGTTTACTTCATTCTTCTTAATGACCATTTCTGTCACCCTAATCCCCATGCTTTTGTTCATGCAATCTAAGTACCTTCTAATCCCAAACACCTCTGCTGAACGCTCAAATCTGATAACGAGGTTAAATCTAGTTGTATGAGATGCTCTACTTGCGCTTGATACGCCTTTGCTGCGTGAAAACAGCGATCGCGAAGCAGACTCCGGCACAGACGATGCTTTGCACTGGTAGTCATCAGTCATTGTTCGGTTGCTGAAGCATGAGACTTACAATTGACTTGATGCAATCCATAGACATAAGCAGGCATAATCAGCTCTCGTATCCTATCACTTGCGTTCTGCACGTAGCTGATATCAGAAAGAGCCTTCCGCATGATCTCCGCTCCATTCTGCACTCCGGACAAAGCGTGAGCAAGACCAGTTCTGAGACTGGTTTGGTAGACAGCGGCTCCTGCACTGGCGCCAGCAATTGCGCCGAGGTTGAAGAAAAGGTACAGGCCAGATGCGGTGAGGGCCATGTCTTCTTCCCGAACTCCTGCCGCAAGACCAACGAAGACTGAGCTTGATACCATGCCTGAAGCCAGTCCGCCTGGGAGTGTAGCCAGTGAGCCAAACACGGAGGTATCTCCATTCCAAGTGAAGTAGCAAAGGCACATGCAGAGCACTGCAAAGAGCGGCGATATGACCGTCATCGGCTTGTAGAGGCCTGTCTTTTTGATGAAGTAGCCCGATATGAGACCTCCGATGGTGTTTCCTGCAAACGCCGGGACAAGATAAGCGCCGGCCTGTGCGGAGTTGGCTTTCTTCGTAGCCTGGAAGTATAGTGGCACCACGCTCATCAATGAGAACTGTAGCAAAACCTGCAAGAAGGCAATGAGGTAATTTGTGATGACGGCATACTCAAGTAGAAGGCGGAGCGGGAAGATGGGCTCTACCACTACATTCGCGGTCACGACGAAGCCGAGGAGCGATACAACACCTGCAATAGCCGTGATGTAGATGGGCTGGGAGCGCCAGGGATACCTCTGACCACCAGTGTCGAGAATGAAGCAGGCACAGAAGATCAGAGTGCATAGGAAAATCGAGCCCAAGAAGTCAATTCTGCTCAACTTCTGCCATTGTGTCAGGCCTGAAGTTGGTCGGCGTGGCAAGTGCAACCTCTTCTGCACAAGTAGCATGGCTGCGATTGTAGGAGGCAATTGGATGATGAAAGCCCATCTCCAGCCAAAAGCGTAGGTCAACGCGCCTCCAATCACGCCACCACAACTGCGACCAGTCGTTTGCAGAATGTTGACGTAGCTTCGCAGGGTCGCGATCTCGTGCAAGGGCACCAAATCGGCGATGATGATCGATACCATCGAAGTCATGCCGGCAGAGCCACAGCCTTGAACTGCTCGCCAAACGATGATTTCCAACAGTGTGCGACCAATTCCGGTTCCTAGCGTGCCCAGGGCGAAGAGAACATATGAAGCCTGGAGACAAGCTTTCCGTCCATAGACATCTGCCAGCTTGCCATACAGCGGTTGAGCGACGCACTGTGCGAGAATGAAAGATGAAAGGATCCAAGATCCATTTTCCAGGTCCCCGAAGGTTGAAGCGACTTGGCCATACGTGGCGAGAACCAAGCTGGCGTCGACGTTGGCGAGGAAGACACCAAGAAGCATACAGGAGATGGTCGCGTAGATTCCCGTCGAAGCACTTTCGGATTTCAATTCGTTCTTCGCGAGCTCGAGGTCTGCATCGTCAGGAGGGAGATCGCCAGCGCCGATTTCTCTCTGCACAAGAAGCAACTTAGCATCACACACTCGCTCAAGTAAGTATCCATCAACTCACGCTAATGGTGCGGTATAGCAATGGCCGTGCATCGGCACCAGGTAAGAGCGGTGCATTCTCATCCATAATGGTCTCAATTTCCTCCTCGTCCAGCGTCCTTATTGAAGATCGACTAGACTCTTCAATCGCTTCAGCCGGCGCCATAATGAAATGAATCGACCGTAAGAGTCAGTAGCAGTGAGGGCAAAGAAAATATGAAGTAGGGTCCAAAGAAAGCTAAGGTAGAATATATCAGCACGGCCGAATCACATTCACGAGGCTCGGCAAGGGTACCACGCTTGCAGCGCCGACTGCGGCGTACACCGCGATCGTGCAGCTTACCGCGAACCATATCGAGAGCTGCGGCATTTTAAGCTGCTGTGCCCACAAGCAATGATCGGGTGTGCAGAGATGACCAGAAAGACATGTCTTGACGAAGAATGGACTTCTGGACAATTGCAAAGACGAGATTATCATTCATCGATACCATGTGAATGTCGTTGCAATTTTGTCGCCGAGATCGTGAGCATGATGGTGCGTCAGCGAAGCTGCATACATGTATCCTTGGGGGCGACAGTCTGACAGGATCGACAAGCTCAAGAGCATATTCTAATGCACGTCACATGGCGCCTCAAGTCCACCAACTCCAGTGGCCTGTGTAGTCGAACGTCTTTTGCTTGCCGTAGTCCGGGGCGCTTACGTCCTCGACGTCGCCAGTCCATGCAGTGACTTCTTGTGGTCCTTCCTCGCCGACAAGATGACCAAGCGGACACGACGAGAAGCCGACCTTGCTTTGCCCATCATAGAAAGCATCGTACCGGGAGCTCAAGGCGTCTTTCAAAGTTTTGACGTGGCCATTCGGGTGCAATGTCTCCCAAGGTCTTCTGCAAGAGTGTGCTTTGCACGACTTCGTCACCATGAGCAGCGAGTCGAGGCGGTCAACGACATGCTTAAAGGGACGACCGGCAAGGCTATAACGCTCTGCAAGTCGGGCGAAGTCCGGGTCTAGGAGGTTCTCGATCTGGTCGGGGTCGCGATTGAGGTCGTAGTATTGCTTATCCCCAGTGCACCAGACAACGTATAGCAGATTGTACCCATCGCCAATCAATCGCAAAGCCTTGTACGTATTGTTTCGAGCGACGATGGGTGGCCCACCGGTGCGAAAAGTAGAATTACCCAGCTTGCCGTATTTCCCCTCTGGAAGGGCTTGACCCCAGAACTCAACATTCACATGTTCTCCAACGTCTGGGTCTCTTAGCTCTTCTTCGGTCAGCGGTATTGGACTGCCGTCTAGGTCACGTGACTCACGTCGATCGCTACCAGCAAGCTTGAGGATAGTCGGTGTGAGATCCGTGTGCGAGGATACGACCCCTGCGACATGACGAATCGGGACTCCTGGTCCACGAATGGCCAGGGGAATATGAATGTCCGTTTCAAAGGGACATTCCTTCCCTGGAGGCAGTCGATGGTGACTGATGTGGTAGCCGTTGTCGGTGGTGTAAATTACATAGGTGTTGTCCAGCAAACCCTTTGCTTCGAGTTTACTGACAATCCCTTCCACCATTTCATCGACAGCCTGCAATGCCCTTATTCTTCCTCGCTGGAATTCGTCGTTATACTCGATCACGGTGTCATTTAATCGCTCAAGCTGCTTTGTCCAACCGACGCCGGAAGCCCGGGAAGGATTGAAGTTGGCAGTACGTGGGATCTTGTAATCCTTGAAAAGGTGTTGATGCCGAGCCGCGGATAATGGAATTGACATTTGCCTTCCTTTTCTCGGGTCGGCGTCGGCGTGCGGTGCGATGGGAGCCACTCCGATGAAGAATGGATTTGCGTGCTGAGATGCCTCTTCTAAAAAGCCATATGCCTTTTCGGCGATCACATCGGGCGAGTATAGACCTTCATAGCTGACGGGAGGCTCGAAGTTCCGGCTCATGTAGGACCCATAGTAGGAGTATGTATATGGATCAAGAAGGAAGTCGGATCCATTGAAGCCGTTGACGGGAGGGTCGTTGTAGTTGTCCACATTGTGTGAGTTGAATAATTTCCCAGTATAATAAGTGTTGTAGCCCAGCTGCTGCAGGAATACTGGAAGCCAATTGTCATTGAGGCCCTCTCGTACGAACTTTGGGTAGCCGCCATATGGGGGGAACAAGTCCGTCACATTGGTCCTGTGTGCAGTCAAGCCTGTCCAGATGTTCACTCGACTGGGGCAGCAAATCGATACCGTGCAGTAATGGTGGTCGAAAAGAGTACCCTGGGAGGCGTTAACAAATCTATCATTCCAAAACTTCTCGTCTCTCGGACCTCCTGAATAATATGTTTATGGAGCAACGGCATGTAGTCCAATGAGTCCATATGCAAGTCCTGATCATCGGTTAAGATAAACACAAAGTTTGGTTGCTTTGCTGCTGCCACGATCCCGGTCCAGGCTGCTAATACTGCCAAAGCGGCCAGTTTTTCCGTCCAACCCATATCGACAATTCCGAATTGCTGGAGGCTTTGCACACCCAGCGTCCCCTTTATTCCAGACTCTTAAGGAGGACCTGATTTCGGAAACGAATAATCTCGTGCTGTTGTTGCGTACGACATCGGCCAGAGATTGCAGGGATCTGGGCACGCAATGCGGTCACTGCCGTTAATGAATTCCCGGTCGTTCAACCTTTGCTCGCCTCCGGTGGCCAGATATGGCAAACGTTTTGCATAGTGTGTAGTTTTAAATCAAGCGGAGAGTGAAAGATTCACCTTAATGAAGTCAAAGTCAAGAGGTGAAATTCGAGCTCGGACCAGTTCTGCCTAAGGCAGCAAATTCTAGGGCCGCCCTGTAAGGCTGTGAGAATAGACATAGTATCAATTTGAAAAGGCAACCTTTCGGTATAACTTCAAAAATTAGAAAACGATGTGATAAATAGCCATAGAAATACAAACCACTGCCCCAACCCCGAAAATTAACAAACATTCTCTCGCAGCTAAGCACCACCTTCATTCGGCCTGTTTGGACGCGGTGGCAAAGGAGGACTCTTCGCCCCAGACGGTCGACCAAAGCCATCCATCATACCACCGACCTTACGCGGCACTCCTCGAGACCACCTTGGTACTCCTCTCCAAGATCCCCCAACAGCAGGACCCTGCACGACCTCCGTTGGCATCTGAGCAACCTCATCAGGAATGCCATTGCGACAGTCCTCGAAAGTCGTGCCAGATCCTTGTAGGTGATCGTTTGACGAACTCGGGCTGTTGGAACTTGCTCCTCCTCCGTTCCTGAGCGAGCCATCTTCACCGACTTTCTTTCGAACACCTCCACCCTGCTGGTAGCTACCAAGTGCGCCGTCGGGACGGTGATGTCCATGGACGGTTCTGAACCCGGGACTGGTTGGTCCCGAGCCTGAACTCATCTTGCCTTGGGACAAGGGTGGACTTGCGAGGCCGTGATCTCCAGAAGGAAAGCTTCCTGGCCAGATTCGCATCGTCTCCTGGGATACACCAGAGGGGCTTCCAAGACCATTTGCGGCAGTGGGAGGATGATTTCCCAATGGGTTTGTTACATGTGGCTCGGAAGTGTCATCATCGACGGCACTGCCTGCTCTGCTCATGGGATTGCGAACTTCCTGTGACGCGCTGGCTGCGATTTGCTTGCCGCTGAGTGCATCTGCGGCCGCCTTCACCGTCGCCATAGTGGTCTCCATGTCATCGCGCTCTTTCTCAAGACGCTCGACCTCCGACTCCAAATGCTTTGAGTTCGCTTTCTCAGCATCAAGAGCTTTGAGCAGATCCATTGCGTCGGTGTGAGTTCTGCTGGCTTTATTTTCCATCGCAAGTAGTCGTTCCTGCAAGCTTGAGATCTGAGTCGTCAACTGCTCGCGCTCTTTCTCCCGTTCCTGTTCATCCGCACTCGACTTCTCTAGCATAGCCTGCTTTTCAGCCTCGAGAGCCACAATAGCGGTCTTCTTTTCTTCCAATGCCGTCCAGCCCTCTTTTGTCCTCAATTGAGCAACCCTTGCCCTTTCATCTTCCAGTCTTTTCCGTAGATCGGCAGCCGAAGCCTGCATGATTTTGTACTGGCCTTTCTCGGCATCAAGTTGTTTCTGTAACTCGTCCCTCTCAAACTTGATAGCTTTGATCTGCTGATCGACAGACTGATAAGTCGTGCCTTGCAATAGACGCTCAGAGACCAGCCCGTCTCGTTCAAGCTTATGTTCTTCTATTTGCTTGTTTGCCGTGTCCAAGCGATCGTTGGTCTCTTCAATATCGCGTTTCAGGCCCTCGATGATATGGTCTCGGTCGAGCAAGTTCGCTTTTGCAGTCTCAAAGTCCCTCTTGGCTTGTTCGTGGTCGTATTTCACTGCAAGAATCAGCCCACGTCATTTCTAACACGAGTTTCAACTGTCGAGTCTTGCCTTTCTCCCGGAATTCCTCAATTGCGCCACCCATATTCTGAGCCAGCACTTGAGCTGACTGGGGACTAGACCCTTGAGCAGCAGCTTGAATCGCTAGACCGTAACGTGGGCTTTGGTGGGTCACGTCTGCACCCTGCTGACAGAGAACTCTAACACAAGTCTCGTTGCCCTTGAGTGCAGCCATTATTAGCGCTGTATCGCCAGCCGTGTTCTTTGCATTGATGTCGGCATTTTCCTTGAGCAATAGCTCCACACATTCAGTCGGCATGCGGGTAGCAGCATTGATCAAAGGCGTTGATTTATCGCTTCCTCCAGTCACATTCACGCGGATGCCTTCGGCTTTCAGGAGCAACTTCAAGATTCCAGGTTCAGCTCGTTGCGTCGCGGCCGTTATGGGGTTGCTAAGCACACCCCCTCCACGATTCGGGTCCGCGCCATGCTTGAGAAGGACCTCAACAACAGCTTCGCGGTCGTGATCACAGGCCGCCTGCAATGCTGTGACGCTGTAGAACTTTAGCTCTTGGTCATCCTCCGCTTCTTTGTTCACTTCTGCGCCATGAGCCAGCAGAAATTCGACAATGTCCGTGTGCCCTTCGCTGGCGGCAAGCTGGAGCGAGTAGCCACGAGGACCATCAATCTTAGCGTTCTTCTCAAGGAGCGCCTTCAGCAGCTCGATGTTACCCATGCTAGCTGCAGCATTCAAGGGATTCCCAAAGTCCGCAGGCGGTCCCACATCGATATGCTCCAGCAAATTCGGCCGATCTGCGTTTGTGTTTGCGCTGGCGCCACATGTCTCCAGCAGCCAAATGGCAGTGGCATTCTTCTTCAAGATGGCAGACTCGTACAGTGAGAAGTCTAGGATGTCCGGATGTATGTTCTGTTGCGTGAAGGCCCAGATCTTTTCGAGAACGTCCATACGCTCTTCCCTGGCCACGCAAGCGAGGTAGAAAGGGACACCCAACCCAATTTCCGCGTGGTCCTGTCGGTCGGTGTCGTTGATGGTGTAGTCCAGCAGTGCGCTCACGGAAGACCAATTTTTCTCCTGCGCTGCGGAAAGTATTGCATCTCCAAGCGTGTTGTTGGTATACACATGCTGGAAGTTTAGTAGAATGCGCAGGCTCTCGAGCCGGCCTCCGTACGAAGCCCTGATCAAGGCTTGATCCAGCAGCTTCACGTTCCGCAGCCACTTTTCTCTTCCAGTCTCAAGAATATCTCGAAACAGACTTGGCTCGGAGATACCTGCAGCCAGGGAGATAGGCGATTCAAACCTGGTGTAGTCGAAGTCGAACCGAACCTTACCATTCATAATCTGCTTCACGGCATCCACAGTTCCAGAAAGGATTGCGGCGTTGATCACCGGACCGTATTTCTCGCTGATAGCGTTAACACAGGCCCCGCGTTCAATGAGCCTACTCATGACGTTGCAATGGCCTCGCAGTGCAGCGAAGTGCAGAGCGGTGCCCACATTGCCGTGACCGGCTTCAATGTTAGCTCGAGCTCTGATTAGAGTCTCAACAACGTCGGCGTGATTGTTGTACGCAGCAACGTGAAGCTAGAGATGTCAGCAAACGCAACGTTATATCGCCAGTATGGGGACCTACTGCAGTCATGCCAGCTTCGTTGATCCATGACAAGGCCGCGTCGCCATTTCTGCTAAGCAGAGTTGAGACGACCTCCTTCGCTCCTATACCAGCCGCAACATGCAATGCAGACATGCCAACGACGTGGAGGTCTCTCAAATCCGAGGTCAAAGCCTTGAAGTCTTTTAGCCATTCGTTCCTGAGATCTGAGTGAAGTCCCCAAAAGTTTGGATCGTCTTCATACAGCTCCTGTGCTGCATCTGGTGGCGCTTCGCTCAGATGTCGGAAAAGATACTTCACGGGATAGAAAGAGGATTCCTCAGAGGGCAGACTCTCAGCCCGAGGGCCGTCTTCCAGATCATCATCTTCGTTGACGACCTCCATGACCTTATTATCCTGAGAAAGCCTGGCGGTGGTAGTCAAAGTCCTTTGTAACGATGCAGATGCTTTTCCCGATCCATTGCTCAAAGCAGGATCGTAAGCTGATTTGATATGTTGGAAACATCTCAAAGCCATTAGACCGTGGAAGCGCTTCTTCAGAGCCGACTCTTCATGACACAGCATTACCAAGTTCTCTTGGAACTGGGCGCTCCCAAAGACGATTCTGTCCTTGTGCTCATTCCAGTCCCCTCGTCGGAGCAACGGAGCGCATCTTGCAATAAGGTCTTCTAAGCGCTCGATATCCTCAATTTGAGTAAGCACCGCCAAGTCGGCCAGCGTCGGCGGTTCATAACAGATTGTTACAGCCTGGAGCAATTCCTCGAGTTCCAGTCTCGCTTCCCCATCTCTTGCAAGGATCTGGACAAAGTTAGCATAGCTAGGAGCACTCGAGTGGAAGGCGGATTGGGTGACTCGGATACGTACAGTATTCCAGGCGTCGTCAACCATCTGATGAATGCTGTAAAGTCCAATCTCTCTCAGTCGTTTCCTGATTGCCAGATCACTGCTATCAGGCGGCATAGCGGCAAGCAGTTTGCAGAGCACGTCAATCCATTTTTCGTCCGCTGAACGACTTTCCAGGGAATTGCGAATATAGTAAGCGAGATCTGGACTGTACTTCTTGGAAGATCTCAATTGCAACACTGCGTCTTTGGCGTACTTTTGTCGAAGAGCCTTAACAAACTACTCTAACACTACTTTCCGCACTATAGAACGCCGTAGCTACGCTATAAAGAAAGAGACTATAATTTAATACGAAATCTATAGGCGAATCGGCTCGAGATCGACGATAGACCTAGCCTAGCGCCGCGGCGCGCTTTACGCTCCCTCTATTAATACCCTTACTTACTAAGGGTAGGAGCGGCAGTTCGGGTTAGTAGGAGCTAGGTACCTAACCCTCCTAACTTCCCTTTTCGCGGTATAAGGACGTAGGAGGTTCCGACTACTCTTACGGTAGCTGCTACGCCTATAACTACGGTTAATATCGAGACGGTTCCCTACTCTACCTCTTAATAGCTACGTTACGGTACTAGAGCCTATAGTATCGAAGGACCGGGAATCTTCGAACGACCCGCCGCCTATAGCCTAGTAGGATTGTACTCTTCCCGAATTAAAGGAAGATAGATACTACCTAGTTTATATAGCATATACGCCATTAGCCTTCTCTATATAGCCGACGGCTACGGCCTCTTCTACGGTTATTGTTACTGTTCCTATTATTAGTACTATTGTTTTAGTAGGAACCTTAGTTTCCTCCGCGGGCACTACGGTTGCCGCGGTTAGTACTAGTTAGTTAGATCCTCGATTCTAGTCGTTGTTAGAGCTAGGTAGCTCGTTTAGCTGTTTCTACCTCGACTATAAATTAAATACGTATTAGGTTAGCCTATTTAAATACGCGGCGACGGTCCAATTCGAGGATAAGCTCCTATCTAAGCTTTAGGCGTATCTCTAAGATCTATATAGAATTAGTCTTAGCCGGAAGGTTATCCTCGAGGGTCTTTAAATAGGCCTCGAATAAACGAGCCGATTAATTAGTCTTCTGTTTAGCTCGAAGATATAGGTCCTAAGCATATTATTGCCTTAGTATAGGGTTTCTAAGGGTGTCTAATATAATAGTTTTATAGGTTTACTACTAAATAGCGGTCTAATTATCGAGGGAATTAAAATAGTTATCCTAGGTGCGCTTTAGGTCTCTATTAATGTACTGTGTAGTATAGACGACTAAGGAATAGTTATCTAGCAGCGCTCTTGGTATATTACGCTAGTTAAGCTCGCAGTTACGAATATAGTCGTTATATTGTTTCCGACTAGAGCTATCGAACACGGTGCAATCCTTAAGTTTAGCATCCTTCTTTTGAATAGTTAGTAAGGAAGGCCCTGCTGTTAGTTTGGTTGTCGGGGCTTCCTAAAGGCGGCGAAGTTCGAGGAGGTCGTCCTTTAGCTATTATTCTTAGCGTAGGGCAGTAAGCCTATTTTAAGTAGCCTCTTAAAGTCTCCCTACTAGTTAATAACTAAAGGCTAGTTAGCTATATCGACGATTAACAATATTGTTAAGAATGTCGTCGATGGGCAATTCTAGGTCGTTACCTAGAATTATAGGTTCTTTAGCAGACTTAGTAGTAGGCTCTTCGGTAGGAGGCACTTTAGTAGGTGCTTTAGTAGGCACTTTAGTAGGCACTGTGCTACTAGCGTTGTTATTGCTAGCGCTACTAGCGGTAGCACGGTTGTTGCTTCGTAATAAGCCGGCTATTATAAGGGGCGATACTAATAATATATTATTAGCCCCTAAGATACGGATATAGCGGAATTAGTAGATATCGGTCTAGTACGATTGACTCGGTATAATAGGCCGTATAGAAGGCCTTGCTTAATGATTAGTACGGTTGTTTAATAGAATAGTACGTATAGGTCCTATTCTTCGGGCGTAATATAGTTAGATTAGTCTTGTTCGTAGCTATATTGCTAAAAGCTTAAAATAAGAACTATCTAGCTACTACCCTTAAAGGGTAGATCGAATACTATATAAGAAGGGTCTGTTAGTAGGTAGATAGGGTAGTAGTAGGTATAGGTAGTATTCGATAAGAAGCTAGAAGGAGAGGGAGGAAGGCAGGCAAGTTAGCCTACTACTAAGCGCTAAGCCCTACCTAAGGCATCGAGACCCTAGCTTCACTCGAGCCCGGTTATATACCAATTACGTATAACCTCTTTAGTCCTAACAAGCTACCTCCTAAAACCGCCTTCTTTCTACTCTTCGGAGGATATAGCCGCTCGTAGTATACAGAACGCGCTTAAAAAGCTAGACGACGTTCCTATAGACTTAAAGTCCTTATATAGTATTAGATTCTTTTAGGAAGACGGCCTTATCTACTACGTCGACCTAGTTTTACTTTACTTTTAGTTATATATTCCTTTTGCCCTTACTTACGAAATCTTTAAGATAGCGTATAACCTAAGGCATTACGCGGGGTTCTAGCGTACGCTCGATCGGGTTAACGCTAGTTTCTACGTTAGAAACTATCGTCGGCATTTAGAACGATATATCGATTAGTGTAATATATATAAGGCGAACTAATCGACTCGGTATAAGCCTTACGGCTAGCTTAACCTAATAGACTCGAAGTATCGACTACCTATAGACGTCTAAACGGTAGATTAGATCGTAGGACTCCTACCTACTAACGAAGGTTTCGATACGCTCCTTATAGTTACCTATAAGAAATCTAAGCGAGTTTTGCTTCTTTTCGGGAAATATTAGTAGACTATAGAAACGTAGGCAGCCTAGTACCTTACGGCTATCTAAGAGCGATCTTAGCGAGTCGCTAAAGTCTTTATCTGCGATCGAGATCCTAAATAGCTATCTAAATTCTTTACTATAATAATAAAGCTACTAGGTATATCAATCCTCGCCTCTATAGCCTACTATCTATAGATAGACGGCTAGTCTAAGCGTATAAATTAGACCGTTAAGATCGCTATACGGTATTTTGTTACGGTAAATCTAGATATATAGTAGATAGACGTCCTTCCCTCCCTTATATCCTATCTCGGGAGTGTTAAGAATACGAGCACTAGCGTCTCGTCCGATAAGATACTTTTCGGGTTTAATTTAAATACCGACGCTTTTATCGGGCTTCGAGAACTATAGCTAAAGGATTACGCAACGCTACGATAGCAATTTCGTAACGTAGCCGAAGAATCGATAGCCTTCGTAGTAGTAGATATAAAATACCGCTACGACGCTAAGCATTAGTATATGTTTTTTACGGATAGATAGATTAGTTAGATAAGACTATCCCTAATATTATAAAAGCCTACGTAGGTCGCGCCGATAGTAAAGCGACTCTAGTCCGACGATACTAAAGAGGAATAGCTACGGCGAGATACGTAGCCTATAAGACGCTAGCTACTAAGAGGAGGTAGAAGGCCGAACTACGCGGAAGATAGCGACCCTAAGTCTATTAAGAGGGTTACCTAACCCGACGCCTAGGAAGTATAGATAGGTTAGTCGGCTACCGATATAGACCCGAACTAGCTAAGTCTACTAGTAAGCAAAAATACTACGTTAGGCAAATCGATTAGCTCTAACGTATATCGCTCCTACGATAACGAGAATTACGACGCCTAGAAACAGACTAAGACCTTAGGTCTACTAACCGTATCTAACGCTAGATCGCGTAAACTAAAGGCTAAGGCGCTTATCCTAATAGTAAGACGCCTTACTAAGGAGGAAATCTAGCGATAGAGAGATACTCCTACCCTACTAAATATATAAGTAGGGGCGCATCGTAGAATCCTATATAACGATACCTTACTATTCTTTTTTACTATACTATATTTCCCTCTAATTACCGCGAATCGGTACCTCGACCTACGGCTATAGGTTTTTCCCCTATTAGAAGAAATCTAAGAAGTTTTCTAGGAAAATTACCTAGACAGATCTTGTACGTATTATAGACCTAGATATCGGGCCTAAGACGCTACTCTATCCTTCTTCCGTACCCTTACTTTCCGACTATTCTAGCGCTTTCTATCTATTAGATATATGCGGCTAGAATAAGGTTTGCGTACCCGCGCGACTGTTATTAAAACGCGGTACGCGGAAGCTCGGACTATATCGCTAAAGTAACATTTCAACTATCGCTCGAATTAATAATAATAATAATAATAATAATATATAAGCATATATAGCTACGAGGCGTATAACTATAGCTATCCGCATTATAGTAATATTAAAACAAGTATTATAAAGAAGCATTACTACCGATATAGCCGGCGGGTCGAAGCTTTAGTTAAAGCGCGGCGCGACTATATTCGGTTAGGAAGATACGCCTCTACTAGAATATATGCCTCTACTAGGCGACACCCCCGAAACGCCTCTATCCGGCTAGGTAACGATATTGCTATAGCGCGACGAAGATCCTAAAGGAATAGGAAAGAGTAATAAAGCTAAGAATAGAGATCGGAATCCTAAGGCAATAGAAATAGATAGAGAAGATAGCAATAAGGACTATAAGGAAAATAGAGGGTAGGAGCCTATTCCCGAGAATAAGGAGAACTAAAATAAAGAAGCTAAAAACGAAGAAAATAAAAATAAAAAAACGAATAATAAGGAAAGGGAGCCTATTCCTAGAACTAAGAGTAGGGATACTACTAGAAATAGGGGAAATCCCGAAGATAGTAGTCTACTACTCTAAATAATAGAGGAGTAGTAGCAACGGAGGCGGTACCTACCGATAAGAAAGATTAAGGATAGGATAACGACGAGGCTAAGGAAGATATTTCTAATAACGGCGGAAAAGAAAAGCAAGGTTAGAAGGCTACTAAGAGATAGGCGCCTAAGATAAAGCGCCTTATTATCGCACTACCTAAGCCGGGCGAAATCCTACGTATACCGTACCTAGACAAGGTGCCGAGGTTCTCTAATATACTCTCGTATATCGATAGAGCCGGCTATAAGGCTAACGCCGTCTTAGACATACTAGGCATACTAGTACGTTCTATTAACGGTATAATACGACGCGAATACAAACTCCTACGTAAAATTGCAACGAATAGTAGGCCGGAGAAAGCCCTAGTACTATAGTTACCTATAGCTCCTATCTACGCCGAGCGATATACGGCCTTCGGCACTCCTCAAATCGAGTATACGGCTATACCTTAGGTCTATAAAACGATTAGCGCCTTAGGAAATCGCCTATATTATACCTTAGAGACCGGCTATAACGCCGACGCGCCGTACTATTACGATACCTACGATTAGTAGGGCCGCGAACGCCTCGACCTCTACGAGTAAAAGCTTCGCGACGGTATAGAGACTAAGGCTAGACGCTAGGTCTACTATAAGGAATCGAGAGAAGAGGGCCTTAGGGAGGAGAACGAGAACTATAACGCCCTATAGATCGAATTAGAGATAGAAGCTAAGCGCGCTACGCGTCTCGCCGATATTAAAAAGGCCTTAAAGGCTAAGCTCGACTAGTATAAGAGGAAATTTAAGAAGAAGGACGATAAGGACTACGACGTATATAGCAACTGCCTCTAGCTAGACCTCGCCTTTTTTAAGGATAAGTATAATTTCGACGCCGACGAGGAGAAGCCTATCTAAGCTAGAAAGAAGGCTATCCTCGGCGCGCGCGCGGCACTATAGGCAGATTAGCTTATTAGTATTTTGCCTAACGGACTAGAGGCATACCTCGTATCGGTCTAGCTATTATATTTCGGCCTTAACGAGTTTAAGACAGCGCTTATTAACCTAGATTCTATATACGGCTCCGAGAAGTACGCAAATTAGTAATACGCCCTACCTAGCGAGTAGTCTAAGGCGATTTAGAAGAGTATAGGCGAGATCTACTCTCCTAGATAGATAAGGAAAGGCTAGAGCGGACTAAGGAACCCTTACTATAGCGCTAACGTACGCTTACTCGAGTAGGCGACCGCTAGTAACAAGCTACTATACGATATTAACGAAGATAGCTTCTCTACGGATAACTCGATCTTATACGCCCCTAAGGTTCTAAAGGACTTTATAATACCAGACTACGCTATCCTAAAATACGAGCGCAATAGTCTTACTTGCGTAACGGCTTTTTAGAAGATTTACTAAGGCGAAATAACGCCTATTGCTATCGCCTACTACGCGTTAGTATATTAGGTTACGGAAGGAGTATACTACCTCGTAAGCTATCTAGAGGTAGTAGATTGTTTCGCCGGACTAATCGCCGATATAGTCGAGCGTTATAAGACGGATCTAAGACAAAGAATAGCCGCCGACCTCGAGTCTATCTACGACATCTTCCCTAAACCCTATCCGGCGCTAATTCTTTAGGGCAAGTAGCTAAAGATATAGCGCTCGATATATATATAGCTAATTATAGCGCTTATAGACGACGAGAAGTAGCAATTAGAATATAGCGATATTACTAAGGATTTCGAACGCGTTATTCGCAACTTTTAGATATAGCTAGGCCGTTTCCCGCTAGGCCTACGCGTCCTACTAATAGACCTAATATTTAGTCTTATATCGGCTACCTAAGGTATAATCTTTTAGGATATTCCTTTAGCCTACTACGAGGAAAAAGCTAAGGTAATAACGAAAGACGGATACTAACGCCTAGCGACGCTACTATATCCCGACTATATAAAGTAGAAGAAAGCAATCGACTAGAGGATATCTACGTAGACTAAGAAATTTAAGGCTAAACTCTAGGTATAGAAGGCTTAGGAGTAGGCCGACGTAAAGGCTTAGAAAGCAGCCTAGAAAGCCGCGAAAGTATAGAAGGCCGCCTCTGCCTCGATAGCTAGAAAGCGTAAGGATGCGCCTACGTCGGCCCTAACCTCTACTAAAAAGGCTAAGTCTACTAAAGCCGACAATAGTAAAGCTAACCTACTAACTGCTACTAAAAGGGCTAAGTCTACTAAAGCCGACGATAGCAAGGCTAACCCGGGTACTAGAAAAGGTAAATCTACGAAGGTACCCGCCGGGAAGGCTATAATAGCTAGATAGGCTAAGTCTACTAAAGCTTAAGCTACGAAATCCGCGGCGGCGCCGAAGAAAGCGACCGGTAAGGGCAATTTAGACTCGAGCAAATCTATAGCTCGCGTAGACGAGGAGATCTCGCTATAAGTCGTAGACGCCGCTATCTACGTAGGTCTACCTCCCTAAGGACTTCTAGCCGATTCGACGATCCGCCTCCCTATAAGCTATTTCGACTTTCTAAGACTAATAATAGCCTTCCGCAATACGGACTTAGAATAGGTACTATCCGGTAATAAGCTACGCCTATTAAAGAAGTAGGAGAAGGATTTTATCTATCGCTCTGTATCCTTTTACAAGCTTAATATCGATAGTAGCTAGCTTATTTTCGCTATATTCCTAGAGAAAGAATAGAAAGGCTACCTCTACTATCTAATACTAACGGCGTTAAACTTTAACTACGAGTATAGAAACATTTACTTCTAGATCTTTTAAATGCTAGTATCCGCATAGAATAAGATCGAGAAAATTAACAAATCCGACCTATCTCTAAATCGAGATTTTATTATAGGCATATCTAGAGACGATAGAGACGTAGATATAAATATCTTCCGTACCTAGGCGAACTAGATACTAAGCTACGCCCTAAAGCAAATAATAAACGTTATTTAATAAAGCGGCGACCGCTTAATCCTTTACCTAATAAGTAAGCTCCTTATATCGGCGGTGCCCTTACTACTAAAGGCCGCTGTCCTTCGGTACTAGATAAGGGCGCTCGTAAGTCGTCCTAATAGACCGGAATAACGAGATCTATCCTATGCCCTAGGCGACTATTGTTTACTATAAGGGAGATAATAACGTTAGATAGCTACTTAAGTACTTCGCGCGGGAACTCGACGACTAAAGCGGCAGACAGCCGCTATAGAAAATCGCGACTAGGGTTAACGGATACTCTAGGTCTACTATAGACAACGCCTTTCGGCCCCCTAAAGAGGACGTTCTCGATAAGCTCGAGGCTATAAGACAACTATATTTCGAGGAGCTAATATATACCTAGCCTATAAAGATAGTCTAGCAAATTCCGCCGGAGCCTACGTCTATTAATGATAGCAGGCGCTTACTAATCTAGGCGCTATAGGAATATAGATAGGATAATAATGCTTTTCGAGAAGCCTTAGCTACGCTATAAGGAAATTAGTAGGAAGATACCGACTCGTAGGAATTTAAGCAATATATCGGCCTTCTTATAAGAGCCGTCGGCGACGCGCTCGAAGAGAATAGTTACAATTAAGTTCTAGATAACGAGGAACTTACCGAGCTAGACGCCGACGAGAGGTCGTAGTACGAGAGATATATCGCATTATATTAGACGTTCGGTACCGCGTTTGCCTAACTACTAGAAGAAAATCAAAAAGAGGTTGTAAACTATAGCAACTAATTCGACTAGGAAGGCACCTCCTAGTAGGGCAAATTCGACCCTACTAACCTCGAGGATATCGTAGAATTTATAAGTATACTCGCCGATTACTAGGAAGAAGACGGCACTATTAACTACGATAACAAGCCGGCCCTAAGTCTATCCCTAATTATCGACTCTATCTAGCGTATATCTAAAGACCCTAACTCCGCTACGAACGCGATTAAGGCTATAAAAGACCTACCGCTACTATAGTACGTTAGGCAAGAGGAAAGCGACCTTTTTAAACTGCTTACTACGCTCTATAGATCGGTACGAGCGAGCGGCGATAAAGGCCTACGTAAGGCGCTCGGAAAGCTTACTATAGAGACTTTTAATAGTCTATATCCTACTAATAAGAAAAAGGGTATCCGCTTTCTAGAACGCTACCCTCTATAGTAAGGAGAAGATAATAACGAGTACCCTAGAGACCCCGCAGTTAGCGGATAATAGTGTTTCTTACACTCTCGCGCTATAAGGACCTAGATCGAGGAAATAGGATATTAAGCATTAGCGGATAGGGAACAATTAGGATAGCGAGACGAAAGATAGGGGCGCATAGCCTAAAATTTCCTTTATTATATATATAGATACTAAGTCTACTATCCGCGTAGTCGCGGACATTTTAGGACTAGGGGATTCTATTACGAAGGCAGGCATAGGCATAGTGAAGGACGGAAACCAAAACTACCACCACTACTAGCAGTAATAGTATAGGCTACCGAGGGTAACATAACCTATAGCAATATAGGCAGCTATGTTTAGCATAATAGGATAACAAGACGGTTGCTTAGGCTAATAACTAGAGCCCTGCAACATAGGCATTGTAGAAGTGTGACATAAACAATGTGCTATACGAGGTTAGTAATCTGTCTACTCTGCAGAAGGAGGCCTCTTATATAGGCTCAAAACTAGCCTATAGGTGTAGGGCCGGTTACTAGCCAATAATAGGCTAGGGCTCCTACCGCAGCCTCCTATAGTACATACTTCTCTAAGCCTAGATAGACTTAGAATAATTATCTACTTTATAATATACGATATATAATATAATCTCGGCTAGGATTATTTCTCGTAACTAGAAGGCTCGTACGGAACGTAGTCTTCTACTCGTCGCCTCGCTTAATATAGATATAGTAATATATATCCTAAAGGTCTAAGGACGTATACTATTTAGCGTCCTTAAGCCTATTAAGAGTTTCGCTAATAAGAGGCAGGGGGTAACGATTTTAAATAGTAATCTCGTTTAGCCCCCTATAATCGACGTAGAGTCTTAGACTACTATCCTTTTTTAGTACGAATAGAATCGGCGTATCTACCTCGCTTATACTAAGCTAGATCTAATCCTTCTCTAAGGCCGAGCTTAGGTAATTACGAAGGTCGCTAAGCTCTCTTTCTAAAGAATAGTAGAGAGGTTTGTATAGCGGCTTCGTTTTAGGGATTAGGTCGATTATATACTCTACGTTATCGAGGAGCTTATATCGCGCTTTAGGCGTTATAGTAAAGACGTCTTCGAAGTCTTTAAATTCTTCTAGTAAGAAGGAACCCTTAGCGATATCGTAGAGCTAGCGAACGCTAATCGCGTATACGTATAGGGCGTTTCGTATATCCTTCTAGAATTCCTATAGTTCCCGTACGCCTATCGTAGTAATAGTACGCGCTATAGCTTCGGTCCTATAGGTCTAGGTATCTATCGAGCTATCGACGATTACCTTTTAATCGCGCCTCTAAGGCCTACTAAGAATAATTTCTAGGAGAGGCATTTTGAAAGCGTAGAACACTCCGGTAGTAATACGTTCTTAGCCCGTAGAGTCGGCGATCCGTAAGCGTAGGTAATACGCTCTATAGTAGTATCCTTAGTTGCTGTAGAAGCTATCGGTACTAGATATAATAGTATTAATAGTCCGCTAACGCTAGTATCGTAGAACGAATCCTTAGGATACTATATTAATATTAGTAGGAAAATCTAGTAAGTATTCGATAGTAACTTCCCTTTCTTATATAACGATTACTCTACGTACGCGCCCTGTAGGTACTGCTGCTACTAAGCTACCTTATTAGGATTTAGTACCTATCCCTAGCTTTTAGCATATACCTTATCTTTTCCCTTAGTCTTTGAGTTATTTTTCTTTTCTTTAGCGTTAGTAGCGACCTTATATACCGTAGGGTTATCGTCTTTCTAGAGATAGCGGTTTAGGTATATACTCTTATAATAGCCTTTCTAGTAATAGCTATAATATTCGACCTTAATAATATTATACCTACCTTATAAGTTATCGCCCTTCGAATACTTTCTACCTACTCCGCGGTCGCGATTAGATTATAGCTTATAGGCGTAACTATTAGATCGACGCTTCTTATCTTTACTATTGCTAGTTTTATCGTAGTCGCGATCTTTGCGTTTACTAGACGGCTTATTAGGAGTCTCGATACGCGCTATAAGCTCTACCGTCTACGAGTTTGTAACGCGTTATTAGTACTACGTAGTATTTAATAATCGCGCTATGAATCGCCGGCTAGAGTTTAACGAGGAAGTAGTAAATCCTATACTCCTCGCTATAGTCGCTAAGTTAGTCTTTAAATACTACGAGCTTTAAGTTAAAGGCAAAGCTTTAGACTAACTGTCCCTTATACTAATAGGCTACCTTATACTTAAGAGTTACGTCGAGTATACGGTTTATAGGGTCCCCGACGTAGTCCTAATAGAAGGTTTTAAAGTCCTTATAAGTATAGTTCTATAGGTCCTTAAAGCTGTTTTTATTATACTATTGCTCCTATATATCGCTTACGAGATATATAATACTATAAAGCACCTTACTTTCGTCTATATAATTATTATAGTTCGAAACGTAGTATTAAAGTATAATAATTTATATTAAGTCTATCTAGCTACAGAGGAAGTATATACCTATAGTAGGCGGCTAGTAGTAGCGGCTAGGTATCCCCTTCCTCCTATAGCTTCGTAATAATAATAGGTAGCTAAGTAGCTCTAAATAGCGTAAAGGTAATAGAAAGTTCTTAGAGTATATAGATCTAGTTACTAAGTCTAGACGATAGGTATTAGGTCTATATAGACTGCTTTACGATAAATTAACTAGACCGCAATCCGGATTATTTAGGCGTTCGTAGGATTAAGCCTAAGCGGAAGCGTAATATAGCTACGTACGATATAGTAGAATACTAAGGAAGCGAAAGTAAAGGCTAAACCGATACAATCTATAGATAGAATCCGAGCTAGGCTTATAGGAGCATTGTTCGGTTTACGTTTAGACTCTGATTTCTTTTTTTTTTTCTTTTTACTTATGCTTTGTTATTGTACGTAGGAGAGCCATCCGTGTTACGCCTATAATCAAGCTGTAATTAAGGTACATACGCATCAAGCTCCTATCGCCTGCTTCGCTAGCTCCTACTACTTATAGTGATTCGAATCAAGCTGCGATTAAGGTATATATATAACAAGCTCCTATCGCCTACTTCGCTAGCTCCTACTACTTGCAGTGATTCGAATCAAGCTGTAATTAAGGTATATACGCATTAAGCTCCTATCGCCTATTTCGCTAGCTTCTGCTGCTTATAGTAGTTCGAATCAAGCTATAATCAAGGTACATACGTATTAAGCTCCCATCGCCTGCTTTACTAGCTCCTCTTGCTTGCAGTAGTTCGAATTAAGCTGTAATCAAGCTATAGAGCCAAATCAAATAGTAGTGCCGCATTCTCTCCGTCCTCCTCGTCGGTGTTGTCTAGCGACTAACGCCTGAAAGTCCTAGGATTCTATTGAAGTCGGGAGGCTCTCGGTGTCCGGAATCTGCCTAGGCCTAGATCCCCTAAGCTATTATTACTAGAATCATCGTCATTACTATAAAATGGACTAGGCTTGCGTATAATAGGCTTCTTTATCGGTAATCCCTTAGCCTACTTAGCATCTGTAGACGTACTAAGCTTTTGAGTGAACTTGCCGATAAATTCGACCTTATAGCGGATATTATACTCGTACGTAAGGTCTAGGTCGTACATCTTCACTACCTCAACTACCTATTTCTTCTCGTTTCTAGTACGTGCTTCGCGGAAGAAGCGAGAAACGGCTTAGATCACCTCGTTAATTATCTATATAGGGTCGACGAATACGACTATACTGCCCTCGTATAGGTCAATGCCGGTACTATAGATAGGTATAGTCGAAAAGATCTACGCTAGGCTACTGAATTGATCTTGCTAGAAGTCGTTAACCAATTTCTAAAGGGAATCATCGCTAGCTCTAAGGAAGACAACTAGCAATCTATCTTTCTAAGCTTTAAGGGTAAAGATTTTTATAATTAGTAGAGAGGAACCGAAGGCTGTACCCTTTCTGCCGACAGTTTCGGGGTCGGCTTTTTACTTATCTAAAATCAAGGACTTTAAAGCCTTATATCTCTCGCTGCCGGCGACTAATTTATCGAGATGCTTAATAATCGGGTTGTCTTTCCTGTCATTAAACAAGCCTAGCATCTCCGCTTAGTCTACGGTAAATCGAAATCGCTAGTCTTCCTCTTTGCAACTAATAAGAATCTTCGCCGAGTTTCCTTTAGTATCTTCTCGCGTTTCGTAGTGTCCGGCATCCTCTAGAATCTAAGACTTCTTTGTTGTAGACGCAAGATTCAGTATAGTAAGTGAGAACTCTATATGAAATTTGTCGTCTAGAAGAGATAGGAGTAGAGTAAAGACGCGTAGTATAGTTAACTCCCGAAAGTATTAGTATCTGCTATCCTTCGCTTTCGAGAGTAATAACTTCGACATCTTATCCGCCTCGCGCGTATTAATCTGCTCGCGGTATTCGAGCGTTAGGGGGGATAGCTAGCCTTCTTTTAGCTTATTCTTATCGGGCAGGTTTATAAGGAGCTCTCTATTGAACTAGGTCGTAGAAAAATCTCTCCGAATCATTACCTGCTTAAGGTTACCTAAAAGCTTATCTGCCTCTTTATCTAGTTCCTTGCCTCTACTACTCTTCCTTAGCACTACTAGACTCTTTACGCGCTTATCGAATGCTTCGATAGCGAGGTTCTTTAGAGTTGGATAGGAATTCTAGCTTCTCTCCTCGTCGATGTTGCTATCCTTATCGCGTTCCGAAAACTGCTATAGAATCTTAAGTAGGCTAACTAATGCATACATACCACTATCGTAGAATGTGCCCGAAAACGCCTAGAACTCTGCATTGCCGAGCACATATATATTCAGTCGCTCTAAGTGCCTTATAAGGGCAGTGTCTGTTTAGTGGTTCTAGTGAATCTCGTCTACCGCGACGAAGTATACTAGGATAAGAGTTCGTATCGCATTATACTTCTTTGTCTTAACCGTCTTATTGTTTTTCATTAGAAACTCGTTAGTCTTTGGTTTATTCGCGACGTGCTTTCGCACGTCGATCTACGCCCGGGAATAACTCAAACCCTCGAGCGCGGTACTAAGCGTCTTACTATAGCTGTTAGTAAAGAGGACGTATTTGCAAAGACCTAGGGGTGGGTCTATATACTAGAACTCTGTATACTCTTTATACCTAGACTAGTCTTTTAGGTATCTATTGAACATTCTAAACCTATCGCGAGCTTTAGTAAAGGTCTACTTCTTATGCTAATTATGCGTAAGACCGTGCTTCTCCGCCTACCTCTTATACTCTCGGAGGTAGCGCTCGTTATAGAGAATTATCTCTAAGTCGGCTTTTTCTAAATCGACAGCTATCGGGAACTTATTTATAAAGTTCGTGCTAGAGAGACCTTTATATAGAAGTACTACTTCTTAAATGCCTTCTAAAACAGTCTAGCGCTCCGCTATGCTTCCTAGGCAGTACGGGCAACCTAGGCCGTCCTCTAGTCGACCTCCGGGGCATAACTTATACTTCGGGTGATTTGGAAGACCGGCTAGCTAATACGCAAGTTCCGATAATGCTATAAGGGCCTCGATAATCTCTTCGGGCTCCTTGCTATCGAGATCTTCGCGCGTATCGATCTTATTCCTCTATCTCTAGATAGCCTTATACTTCTTGTATTAGCGTCGATTTAAAACTATAAGGAAGTAGGCAATAATCGATTTGCCTCCGGACATAAAGTCGCTATAAAAGAAACTATTTAGATAATCCTAGGCCTCTAGCAAATACCGAGCTACAATAACCTAGAGCTGCGAGATTCTAGGCTAGTAGGCAGGCTTGAATGCCTAGAGTAGTACCTTAAATCGCGGATCCTTAAGGTCATTTACCTTGTAGCCTAAAAAGTCGGCTATTAGCTAGAGGTACTTTTCATCCGCGTAGGTGAGTTTTTCCTTCGATCGATTAGCGAAACTCGCGTAAAAATCCTCATCTTCTATGTCCTCGACGCCGCTATTTCTCAAATTAAGAAATTCGGCATCCTCCTTATACTTAGATACTCGTATAAACTCCTCTTCCTCTAATAAGTCTATCGGCTCATCTTCTGTCCCGGTAGTAGCTAACATTAATCGGGAGGGTAGACGTAAGTGCCTACGCTTAGACACTAATAAGGACGTCGGACTATAGTTATCCTAATTGTTAGCATCTCCTATAATCGTAGCAGAATGAGACTCGCGACTCGGGGCGGGTCTAAGGGGATGCTTACTCCCGTCCTTATCTAAGTAAGCCTCTCTACTCTTATCTAGCTTAGAGTTATTGCTATCGAGCGGCCTAATTTCCTACGTCGACGGTTCTTCTATTATTACGTCTTCCGTTTAACCTTCTTCTAAAGCGTACGGCGAGATATATCGGGCATCGTTCTCGCTAATCAAAGTCTAATTAAGCTCTATATTCGATATATGCTCTTCTAAAACTCCGGGCTGTTGTCCTATATTGCGCGCTTCGCCGATTAAAGTCTAATTAAGCTCTATATTCGATACATACTCTTTTAAAACTCTAGGCTCTTGTCCTACATTGCCCGGTCCGCTAATCAAAGTCTAATCAACCTCTATATCCGATATATACTCTTCTAAAACTCTAGGCTCTTGTTCCGTATTGCCCGGTCCGCTAATCGAGGTCTAATCAACATCTATATCTATTCTATGCTCTTCTAAAACTCTAGGCTGTTGCGCTACATAACCCGGTTCGTTAATCAAAGTCTAATCAAACTCGTTGCGCGTCCTATACTCTTCGAAAGCTTGAAATTCTTCTATTCCAATATACGGCCGCTAAGTTATATACTCGGATAAGATGTTACGGAACAAAGGCCGACGTGTAGTCTCCTGCTTCTTATGTAGCTACATTAGCTTGTCTCCCGACTTACGCTTGCGACGAATCGTAACCTTCGACGCCTAAGGCGCTAGAGCGCTAGTTACTATTTTCTAACTTCTACTCGTAACCTCGTTCTCTATCTCGGACCTCCTTGCCGATTTATTCTATAAGGCCTAGAGTGTCACCGTTCTATAGATAGAGATCGGTAGATTGTAATAGAGGTAAGACACTACGGACTAAAGGTCTTCGTTATCTAAGATCGTAGATAACCTGCTATCGCGAGGGTCGCACTAGATTAGTATATTAGTCTAAGCATTGAACGCAATCCTCCTTAAAGCCTTAGTCTTAAGTTTAGTAAGATCTAAGGCTATAGCGCCTTTGAAACTACCTCCTTAAGGCAATAGTGTTACGAGGCTTATTGTAAAGGAATCGGGATTTAGAGCATTACGGGAAACATTAGGTCCTATCTGCTCTTTCGTGCGCTCCGTAAGCTAAGAAGTAGCGAACACTTTAATAGACGTATATTCGTTAAAAGGGCGGCGATTAGGGAATGTTAATTCTTACTCGTCGCTATCCTCTTTATCCTCGTCGTTATCTATACTAGATAATGCTAGCGGAAAGGCATACCGCTTACGCGATCGAGGATTAATAGGAATCTCTAGACGGTCGGGCAGTTAGCGCGATGTTATACTATACCTATCTCTACCGTAGTTAGATATACGAGGCTCCTATCTATCGTTGTCGAGCGTACCCCGTTCTAGTAAAGTCGTAAACTATATAGAGATCTTGGCTATACTGCGGGCGCGGAGGGGTAATATCGCCCTAGTTTCGGTTTCCGTACGAAGTAATAATATTTCCGAAGCGGGAGGCTGCCGGTCGTTAATGTCTATAGCAAAAGTAGGATTCCTAAGCCGGTTAGCGATGTCGCTATACAATTGAAGGTATTTAGTCGTAGGCGGTGTAACTGTATTATGCTAGGAGTTTGCGACGCTAGGTAGGGTCACAATCGGCGTAGAAATGGCAGAGACCTTGCGATCGCTACGAGTAACGGGCGCATCTAATCGCCTAGCGGGGTTAGGGGAGTCGACGTCGCCTTTCTAATTTCTACGAGTCGCTGTCTAGTTCTAGGAGTGCTTCGTTTATAACTATAAGTACGGAATAAACCTATAAATCATCTTAACGTAGTCTGCCTCTTCGAATTTACTATAGTGCCGTATAATAGGCTCTACTACAGAGTAGAATTGTCCCGCGACACACGCCGCGACCTTGTCTCGGAATCCACTCTATAGCTACTTTACTACCGGAGTTTTCTCCGCATCGTAGACTCCTCTTATTCGGCTTTCCTCTATACAGGCGTCCTTGATCTATTGCTATAGGCGTTTATAATTTAAGAAGAAGGTATTAAATGTGTGCTTATAGTTCGGGTCCTATTTGTATTCTGCGAAATCGCTATTATCCGGCGCTATAATAAAAGTGCGATGCGCGAGTGTTTATAGTAAGTGTTTGTAGTAAAGAGATTGTATAATAGCAAAGTGAGAATTACATATAGTGGGGTAACGCGCGCGACACGCGCCCCGCGATATACAGGGCGTACAGACAGGGATAGCGCGAAGCTTATTTCGGCTATAAAAAAAAAAAAAGGAAAAAACAAAAAAAAAAGTATACCTACTTTGTCTCTATTCGTACCCTTCTACTATAACCAAGATAGCATACAGATTAATTAGTAACGCGCTCGCGGCCGGATTGACGTATATAGCTACCCTCCTCACTTCTACTAAAACACCGACACAACTAGCGCCTAGCTACTAAGAGAGACAGAAGCAACGCAACAAGAAGAAGAAAAAGAACGTATAAGAACACCGCAACAAGCTGTATTAAGCGTATAGAGACGGACTACAGTCGAAGTTCGAAAGAGATAATATCCTACGCCTACCGCATAATAAGCCCGCAAAAAAGAATGCTAAAGCTCGTATAAAGGCATAGCTCGACTTATTTAAGAAAGAGGTATATTATACATTATCCTAAGTAACCTAAAGATTGTTGCTCCCTGCCGGCACGACCGACGCGGGCCTTAACTTTAATTAGACCTTAATTAGATATCTAGTACTGCATCTACTAAGCCTTACTCCTCGCCGAGACGACCGACGCGGGCCTCAACTTTAATTAGACCTTAATTAGACATCTAGTACTATATCTACTAAGCCTTACTCCTCGCCGAGACGACCGACGCGGGCCTTAACTTTAATCAGACCTTAATTAGATATCTAGCACTATATCTACTAAGTTATACGCCTCGCCGAGACGACCGACGCGGGCCTCAACTTTAATTAGACCTTGATCGGACATCTAGTACTGCATCTACTAAGCCTTACTCCTCGCCGAGACGACCGACGCGGGCCTCAACTTTAATTAGACCTTAATTAGACATCTAGCTCTGTATCCGCCGACGCACTATTCTGCAGCCTATATCGTACCGGTACAGTTACATTAGCAAGATAGACATATCCGGACGTCCTACGCCATCCGGAGTATTTGTAGTTTCGTACTACTAGGAGGTTTTAGACTATTGTTTTGCCGATATAGATGCTAACTAACTACGTTGTTAGCATAACTCTCTCCTACGCTACCTATATCTAGACTTTCGCCTAATGTAGTATAGAAGCGAGTACGAGGATAGAGAGGATAAAGAGAATAAGGAGGATAATAAGGATAAAGAGGATAAGGAGGACGAGGAGGATAACGAGACTAGATAGCATTAAGGTAGTTAAGATAACATTCCTACTACCGACTACGATGTCGATAATAACAACGATATATACGCCCGCGAAGAACGTTACCCTAGGCGTGCTATAGACGCTTACCGCCGCGTGAATTAGTTAAAGCATCCGTCGGGTACTTAAGGTACGCGAGGCACTCGAGCTACTATAGAGAATCGCCTAAACCCTCTAAACACTCGACGTCCGCCTATACTAAGCCTTTATAAGTCTACGACTAAGCGACGCTAGCAGATTACCGGCTAAAAAGAAGACCTTAAGTATGCATACATCCCGGAGGGCTATATACATATATCGGAAGATAATTTCTTTCGCGATGTAAGTAAGCGCAAGGGAGAATTACCTAAATACCGCGCTCCGCTATTAAACCGAAAGCTATACAATCGCGGAGGCAATATCGGCGGCAAGCGGAAGAGAGAATTATCCGAGTATAGCGCTCCGCTACTAAAGCGAAAGGTAGATAGTAGCGGAGGTAATATCGGCGGCAGTAAGGAGAAGACTATATCGGCGAGGATTACGAGAAAGGTAAGAACTTAACACTATTACTCGTAGGATAATACTTATAAAGAACAGGCGTCGTCGCTCCTAGAGGTTTCTAAGGACGACGATAATAATCGTAGAGGCAATATCGGCGGCAGTAAGCGGAAGACTACATCGACTAAGATTACGGGAAAGGCAAGAACTTAACACTATTAGTTATCGGATAATTACTAACAAAAAAAAAAACAGGCGTCGTTACTATTATAGGCTTCTAAGAGCGATAAGGCGAAGGTGTTACATAGGCTACCGTTCGAGGACATTTATAGACGTTGGGTTTAGGCATATAGCGTAGAGCTAGAAAACGAGCTAGAGTTGTTTCTTAAGAGCACGTATGGGTTTGGTATAGCTTTCGAAAAAGCAGAGCTAGACAAGAGTTCGGGAATTGCAAAGAAGATGCATAAGCACGTACGTCGTAGTAGGGTATCGTCGGCGATAGAGACAGAATTGATTGGTATAACTAAGGACTAAGTATATACTAAGTAGCGTAAGCCGTCGCACGACTGCGTATTCTTAGTTCTAGCTAGGGCTCTTGCGCCCCTCGGGCCGCTTAGGGTCGCGTTATAGATTACGTCTTCAAACTCAACTCTACTTCCTCTTTATCCCTATTACCTTCCTCGATAAACTCTAATATTTGCTATACCAGCCGCGTAAAGCAGAAAATCGTCCTTCGCTGCTATATTTCGATGCTATTAGTATTCTAGAATGTAAAGCTCTTCTTAATAGAGTATACGCGTCTATCGAAGTTAAAGGCTCAAACTAGCTCGAGCACGATATATATATATACGCTATAGTTTCATCGAATAAGTTCCTTAACGGGAAGATCTTTCGAGGTATAGGTGTGTTTTCTTTGCTCTATAGCGGTCCTAACCGACATTTCGGAATATCGAAGCTCGTCTTAGTCGAGCACACGCATTTATACTATTTGCTATACTAGCCGCGTAAAGCAGAAAATCGTCCTTCGCTGCTATATTTCGATGCTATTAGCATTCCAGAATGTAAAGCTCTTGCTAATAGAGTATACGCGTCTATCGAAGTCAAAGGCTTAAACTAGCTCGAGCACGATGTATATATATACGCTTTAGTTTCATCGAATGAGTTCCTTAACGGCAAGATCTTTCGAGGTATAGGTATGTTTTCTTTGCTCTATAGCGGTCCTAACCGAGATTTCGGAATAACGAAGCTCTTTTAGCTAAGCATACGCATTCAGATGAGTCGACGGCTCAAAGCAGTAAAAAGAAACTTTACGTACTCTTAGACCTTATCTCTTCTTATCGAGGCTTGCCTACTTAACTACGTTAACGCCTGCTCCTGCTCTATCGACTATGTTGCCTCTAAAGGCTTCGAAGCTCAAAGTCGAGCGGTAATGGAATTTGACGTCGTCTTCTGTATAAGGTAGGGCGAAGCGCGAATGCAAGACTAGGCTATCTTGTCTCAGGCACAATCTAGGCTATAGAGGCTCGGTTTCCCATTGTATACAGCGGTATACCATTAGAAGCATATATGCCCGAACGTTACTACAAACTCTCCTAGTCGGTTAAGACTATCTAAGACGACGATAATAACTTACACGTCGACTAAGACGAAGATATCTAGCAGAACTTGGACGAGGATTCGCGTATCCACTAATACGAGGATTCCTATATCGTCTAAGATGAGGATTTAGATATCAACTTAGACGAGGATTACTCTTACCGATAGTAATGCCCTATGCCCGGTATACACCCAGTTAATTATCTTACCTTGCTACGAAAGTCTAGCTATACCGTAGTCCCTTTCATTAGACGAGGCACCCTCATTGGAATTTGATTCTATATAAGCGAGACGCTACTACTAGAGCATTGGTTCTATATACGATGTAATAAACGGAACTTAATTATACTTTGATTCTACGCCTAACTCTCTCGTCCGACATTGATTCATACTTGTAGCTCTTATTAAAGTTCTACAACCACTAGAACTTAATTCTACACGTAACGACTAATCATTCTTTAATCCTACACGTGACGCCTAACAATACTCTGATTCTACACGTGACGCCTAATAATACTTTGATTCTATACGTAACGCCTAATAATATTTTGATTCTATACGTAACGCCTAATAATACATTAATTCTATACGTAACGCCTAATCATTCTCTAATTCTACACGTGACGCCTAATCATTCCTTAATTCTATACGTAATATATAACTATTCCTTGATTCTACACGTAATGCCTAATTATTCCTTAATTCTATACGTAATGCCTAATCATTCTTTGATTCTATACGTAATGCATAATCATTCCTTGATTCTATACGTAATGCCTAATTATACTTTAATTCTATACGTAATGTCTAATTATACTCTAATTCTATACGCGACGCCCTTATTACACTTCGATTTACTATACGACGCCCTTATTACACTTTAATTCACTATACGACGCCCTTATCACACTTTGATTCACTATACGACGCCTAATTATAGTGTTATTGCAGTATCTACTACTGCTACCGTTATCGCCCTTCCTACAAATTCGACGAGGAAATAGCGCGTTCTACTAGTAGGTCCGATCTACCTTAGTAGAGACTAACATTAACTAATGTACTATAGAGAGAACGCGCTTATACGATAACGACCTCGATTTCTCTAACGATACCGCTTTTATACTAAGGATAGGAAGAAGAAAGATTCCTAAATGGCTTACTATAGAGAGAGCTTTTCGGAGGCGCGGGATCTAAGAAGAGCTAGAAAGAGAGGTCACTATAATTAGCGCCGGCGAGTGCACTTTTTGTAATTACTAGCGCTCCTAGTACAAGTGCCGGGATGTAGACTAGTTTCGAAGTTTAGACGTTACAATACGAAAGGCATTTCTCCGACGACATTTACCCTATAACGAGAGAGACATTATTAATATGCAAACTTGTCTATTCGGTCTCGTTTATTAGTATCGTTAGATTATAGCCCTTGCCTAGACTATAGATTTTATAGGAACTAACGACGGCGACATATCCGTTCCTTAGGCGTGCCTCCCTTTTTTACTCGAAGATCGCACTTTTTAGTATATAATTAGTGTACGAGGTTTCGATATTGCATACTAGCTCGGGTATAGGGGCCCTTTTAGCGTTTCGAGGATCCACGAGTACTTCGACGAGATGCAATGCTTTCGATTACCGTTTATTCGCTATCGCGTAGCCGAGCCGAGAATAAGCATCCTAATTATAGGGCCTTTATATAGGTGCCTACGCCCTAACTGTACGGTCCGACACTGCTATCTATAGATTCGAATAGTAATGCAGATCTTCCTTAGCCGACTCGATAGTCCTAAAGCTCGCTCGCTCCTATACAACTCCTCGCTCTAAAGGTCTCTAATTAGCTACTCTTATCTCGACGAGAACTCTAGCTATAGAAATCCTTCGCATGCTATATACGAGCTTCTTATACAAAATCACGGTCGGACGTCGGTATGTGTAGCTGCTAGTGTTTGCTCTAGTCGTAAGGTACATTTCGATCCTCTATGTCTCTCTACTATTTAGGCCGAAAATGCTCCGGGCTTCTATAATAGTGTAGCCGAAGAAGCTAAGATAATAGCACTCAAGCGTGCTAGGCTAGAAAGCGTCCTTACGAACCCGAGCACTTGTCCCGAGCAAGGCTGTACTTACCTCCTCTTCTAGCTAGACATGCTCTATTACTATATGCGATGCTACTTTCTACCGCTACCCTTAATAGTAGTCTTCGATCCTCTAGCTTCGAAATGCCCCGGCTGCGAGTTCTATATACACTTCGTTGATCGGTTTTATACACACGCTATAATAAGAGAGCCTAACTCGCTTCGCTAAACGCGTTTCAATCTCTATATCCTCTACTATTACTTCTTCGGCACATGTGCGGACAGTACTCTAGGATACGACTAACCGCCTAACACTAATGCCGTCTATACTGCGACAAGTTTTTCGATTGGCTTAGTTACGGACTACTTTACGATAAATCAAAGAGACCGCAATCTTAATAGTTTAGGCTTTTTTAGGATCAAGCCTAAGCGGAAGCGTAACATAGCTACGTCGGATGTAGTAGAATAGTAAGAAAGCGAAAGTAAAGGCCAAACCGATACAATCTACAGATAGAATCCGAGCTAGGCTTATAGGAGCATTGTTCGGTTGTATTACAAGTCCGTTTGTCGTTGTTCTTACTGCCTCTTTTTTTCTATATATATCTATTTTTTGCCCCTATAAGAAAAGCTTGTGCATTGTATATGAAAGGAGCTGTCGTTAGTATATCTCGAATTAAGCTGTAATTAAGTTATATGCGTATTAAGCTCCTATCGTCTGCTTCGCTAGCTCCTGCTGCTTATAGTAATTCGAATTAAGCTATAATTAAGATCTATACGTATTAAGCTCCCATCGCCTGCTTCGCTAGCTCCTGCTGCTTACAGTAATTCGAATCAAGCTATAATTAAGGTATATACGTATCAAGCTCCTATCGCCTACTTCGCTAGCTCCTACTACTTATAGTAATTCGAATCAAGCTGTGATTAAGGTACATACGCATTAAGCTCCTATCGCCTACTTTACTAGTTCCTCTTGCTTACAGTAGTTCGAATCAAGCTATAATTAAGGTATACACGTATCAAGCTCCCTCCTTCGCCTTAGTAGATCGCAATTATCGTTATTACTATAAAATAGACTAGGCTTACGTACAATAGCCTTCTTCTTCGGTAATTTCTTAGCCTACTTAGCATCTGTAGACGTACTAAGCCTTTAAGTGAACTTGCCGATAAATTCGACCTTGTAGCGGATACTGTACCCGTGCGTTAGTCTTAGGTCGTGCATCTCTACTAGTTGGACCTCTATTTCTTATCGTTTCTAGCACGTGCTTCGCGGAAGAAGCGAGAAACGGCTTATATTACCTCGTTGATTATCTATACAGAGTCGACGAATACGACTATACTCCCCTGTATAGATCAATTTCGGCACTATAGACAGGTATAGTAGAAAAGATTTCCCTGCCCGACAGCTAGGAGGGAATTATCGCTAGCTCTAAGGAAGACAACTAGCAATCTATCTTTCTAAGCTTTAAGGGTAAAGATTTTCATAATTAGTAGAGAGGAACCGAAGGCTATACCCTTTCTACCGACAGTTTCGGGGTCGGCTTTTTACTTATCTAAAACCAATGCCTTTAAAGCCTTACATCTCTCGCTGCCGGCGACCAATTTATCGAGATACCTAATAATCGGGTTGTCTTTCCTATTATCAAACAAGCCTAGCATCTCCGCTTAGTCTGCGGTAAGGCGAAATCGAAAGTTTTCTTTTTGTAGCTAAGAGATGTCTCCCCTACCGTAGCTGCTTTTTATTTGTAGTGCTATATAGTACAAGCCCTACTATTCTTTGTTATAGACACGCGATTTTGCATAGCGAGTCGGGTCTGTCTATAGGATTTATTATATAGAAGAGAAGGGAGCTAGGCAGGGATGCGTAGGGTAGTTGGCTCCCGAAAGTACTAGCGCCGGCTATCCCCCGCTATCGAGGACAGTAACAATGAGATCGTATCCGCCTCGCGCGGGTTGATCCTCTTACGGTAGTCTGCTACTAAGGGGATAGCCGGCCTTCTCCTAGTTTGCAATTATCTAACAGCTTTATCCCCTATCCCCTACTACAAAACCAGTTCCAAGTTGTCTAAGGTCCCCTAAAGGCTAATCTGCCCTATTGTATAGTTCCTAACCTCTGCTACCCTTCCTTAGCGCTATTAGGCTCTTTACGCGCCTACCGAAGGCTCTTACGTCCGAGCTTCTTTAGAATAAGGCAAGACGCCTAGCTTCTAGTATTGTCCTAGCTACCGTTCCGATTACATATATAGAACTGCAATAGAAGCTTAGGCATATATACTAATCCTAGTACGCGAGCATCGCAAAATGCGCCTAAGAACGGTAGGATTTCTATACTAGAGGGCACATTCTCGGCGAGCCGTAGCTAGTAATCCGAAAGGGTACCTAGGATACCGTCGTTTTAGCAGATCCTGCTAGTAGCGACGAGATCTGCTAAGGGAAGAATTCGACGCAGATCTGTTCTCGCATGCCGTTGTATAACCTCCTCCCTCGGCTAAGAAACTTGTTAGTACTAGCCCTGTCTAGTTAACGCTCTCTAATACGAGTGATGCATCCTTAGCTACTCAAACTATCGAGTGCGGTACCGAGCGTCTTACCGTAGCTATTAGCGGAGAGGATGCATTTACAAAGACCTAGCGGCAGCTCTATATTCTAGAAATCCGTAACGATATATGCAATGCTAAGTCTTCTAGCCGTCTATTAAACATATTCTAAACCTGTCGCGAGCTTTAGTAAAGGTCTACTTCTTGTACTAATTATGCGTAAGACCGTACTTCTCCGCCTACCTCTTATGCTCTTAGAGGTAGCGCTCGTTGTAGAGAATTATCTCTATATCGGCCTTTTCTAGACCGACAGCTATCGGGAATCTATTTATAAAGTTCGTGCTAGAGAGACTATTATATAGACGTACTACTTCTTGAATGCCTTCTAAAACAGTCTAGCGCTCCGCTATACTTCCTAGGCAGTACGGGCAACCTAGGCCGTCCTCTAGTCGACCTCCGGGATATAACTTATACTTCGGGTAATTTGGAAGACCGGCTAGCTAATGCGTAAGTTCCGATAATGCTATAAGGGCCTCGATAATCTCCTCGGGCTCCTTACTATCGAGATCTTCGCGCGTATCGATATTGTTCCTCTATCTCTAGATAGCCTTATACTTATTATATTAGCCTAGGTTCAAATTGTCCAGAGCTACGAGATTCTAGGCTAGTACGCAGAATTGAATGCCTAGAATGGAACCTTAAATCGCGGATGTTTGAGGTCGTTTATCCTATAGCCTAAAAAGGTCGGCTATTAGCTAGAGGTACTTATTATCCGCGTAAGTGAGTTTTCTTCGATCGATTAGCGAAACTCGCGTAAAAACCATCGTCCTCTATATCCTAGGCGCGGCTATAAACCAAATGTAGCAAGTCGATATCTCGCTCCTAACTAGGCTATGCTTCTATTTATCCCTTCTTGTTTGCCGTCCCGGTAGTAGCTGTTATTAATCGAGAAGATAGACGTAAGTGCCTACGCCTACGCAATAGTAAGAACGTTAGAGCAGAGTTATTCTAGCCGCTAGCATCTCCTACAATCGTAGTAGAATAAGAATTGCGACTAGGCGTAGGTAGAGGGGGAGCCGACGTGCTATACGCTAGTAGCCTTGTTTGAACTTTAATTAAGGTCGTTGCTAGATCCGAGTAGAGGGCTAGGTCGTCCTCCGCTAGGCGACCGTATTCGCTCTTATCTAGCTTAGAGTTGTTACTATCGAGCGGCCTAGGTTCCTACGTCGACGGTTCTTCTATAATTACGTCCTCCGTTTGACCTTCTTTAGAGCGTACGGCGAGACATATCGGGCATCGTTCTCGCTAATTAAAGCCTAATTAAGCTCCATGTTCGATGTATGCTCTTTAGAAACTCCGGGCTCTTGTGCTGCATTGCCCGCTTCGCTAATTAAAGTCTAATTAAGCTCTATGTTCGATGCATGCTCTTCTAAAACTCCGGGCTGTTATCCTACATTACCCGCTTCGCTAATTAAAGCCTAATTAAGCTCTATGTTCGATACATGCTCTTTTGAAACTCCGGGCTCTTATCCTACATTACCCGCTTCGCTAATCTAAGCCTAATTAAGCTCTATATTCGATATATGCTCTTTTGAAACTCCGGGCTCTTGTCCTACATTGCCCGCTTCGCTAATTAAAGCCTAATTAAGCTCTATATACGATACATGCTCTTTTAAAGCTCCGGGCTCTTGTCCTACATTGCCCGCTTCGCTAATCAAAGCCTAATCAAACTCCTTGCGCGTCGCATACTATTCGAAAGCTAGACATTCTTCTCTTCTAATATACGGCCGCCGAGCTATATACTCGGATAAGGTGTTACGGAACAAAGGCCGGCGTATACTCTTATCCTTGTTATATAGCGGCATCTCTTTCATTCTTTAATAACGCTTGTAACAAGAGTAGTTCTCTTAGCTAGGCCTTTGTTATAGAGCTAAACATTATAGTCGCAAAGGGTCTTCGTTATCTAAGATTGTAGATAACCTGCTATCGCGAGGGTCGTACTAGATTAGTATATTAGTCTAGGCATTAAACGCAATCCTCCTTAAAGCCTTAGTCTTAAGTTTAGTAAGATCTAAGGCTATAGCGCCTTTGAAACCACCTCCTTAAGGCAATAGTATTGCGAGGCTTATTGTAAAGGAATCGGGATTCAGAGCATTACGGGAAACATTAGGTCCTATCTGCTCTTTTATACGCTCCGTAAGCTAACAAATAGCGAACACTTTAATAGACGTATATTCGTTAAAAGGGCGGCGATTAGGGAATATTAATTCTTACTCGTCGCTATCCTCTTTATCCCCGTCGTTATCTATACTAGATAATGCTAGCGGAAAGGTATACCGCTTACGCGATCGAGGATTAATAGGAATCTCTAGACGGTCGGGCAATTAGCGCGATATTATACTATACCTATCTCTACCGTAGTTGAATATACGAGGCTCCTATCTATCGTTATCGAGCGTACCCCGTTCTAGTAAAGTCGTAAACTGTATAGGGATCTTAGCTATACTACGGGCGCGGAGGGGTAACATCGCCCTAGTTTCGGTTTCCGTACGAAGTAATAATATTTCCGAAGCGGGAGGCTGCCGGTCTTTGCTATCTATAAAGAGAGCAGGATTCCTATTATTAGTGTCTACCTCGCGACAAAAGAAAAGGCGTAGACGCGAATAGGCATCGCAGGATCCCCGATTACGGAGGGATTGTTATAATATCTAGATAGCAGGGAGTAAAGCGTCTAAAGTGACGGTTAAACTTAAATATAATAGGGATTTAGGGAGTCTACGACGCCTTCTAAGTTCTGCGGAGAGCAGTTTAGTTCTAGAAGTTTTTGCTTTATGAATGTAACTACGGGATAGAACTATAAGTTATCTTAACGTAGTCTGTCTCTTCGAGTTTGCTATAGCGCCGTATAAGCTGCTCGAGCGTAGAGTGGAGTAGTCCTTTCGGATTCCATTCTATAGCTCCTTTATTATAGGAGCCTTGTCTATACTGTAGACCTATCTTGCTCGGCTTTCCTCGGCGTAGGCTCTCTATATCTCTTACCGTAGGCATTTGTTGTCTAAGAGGAAGGTGTTGAAGGTAGTTTAGTATATTACGGCCTAGAGTAATGTCTCTTTCAACCTGTAAGAGCGAGGGGGCGGAGAAGCGCCGAGCATCTCCGAAAAGTATATCTAAATCGTGCGGGGCTTTTAGCCTACACATATTTATAAACTATCCTGCCCCTCGAAAAGTAGCATTACTAACATCCGGACGCGACTACTAATGTTGAATTACGAACGCACCGAGCAAGCGACGTAGGTATCAATCTTGATTATACCTTAATTAAACACCTGCTCGCGGCTAGACTCACTCGTATAGCTGCCCTCCTTACTTTTACTAAAACACCGACACTACTAGCGCCTATCTACTAAGAGACATAGAGTTAAGGCAATAAGAGGAAGAAACAGAACGTAAAAGAACACCGTAACAAGCTGTATTAAGCGTATAGAGACGGTCTACGAGGTTCGAAGGAAGTAATAACCTACCTAATTGAATATCTAGTTAACGTTAGTTATAGCTTAATTGAACATCTAGCACTGTATCTACTAAGCCTTACTACTCGCCGGTATAATAGACGCGCGCCTCAACTTTGATTAGACCTTGATTAAATATCTAGCTCTATATCGGCTAAGCCTTACCCCTCGCCGAGACGACCGACGCGGGCCTTAACTTCGATTAGACCTTAATTAAACATCTAGCACTGCATCTACTAAACCTTACTCCTCGCCGAGACGACCGACGCGGGCCTCAACTTTAATTAGACCTTAATTGAACATCTAGCACTACGTCTACTAAGCCTTACTCCTCGCCGAAACGACCGACGCGGGCCTTAACTTTAATTAGACCTTAATTGAACATCTTGTACTACATCTACTAAACCTTACTCCTCGCCGAGACGACCGACGCGGGCCTCAACTTTAATTAGACTTTGATTCTATCTATCGCCCTATATCCGCCGACGCACTATACAAGATGTCGTAGAAGGCCCTACAGTTTAGGGGCTCCCCTAGCCTATATCGTACTAGTATAGTTACATAGAATCTAGGACTAGAAGATGAGCTCCTTAGTTTATCGGAGGCGTTACTAAGAAGATAGGAGTATATAGACGTCCTACGCTATCCGGAGTCCTTGTAGTTTCGCGGTAGTAGGAAGTATTAGAGTATTGTTTTGCCGACATAGAAGGCGACTAGAGTAAAGAACTCTAGTAGGAGGGGGGTAGAAACCTGCGAATTAACTAAAGACCTTAGAATTATAATAACTCCTAGGTACATCGCACCGAAACCTACTTATATTAAGCGGTAGGTATAGGAGTATTAGCGAGTTCTAAATAAGAACAGAGCGCCTAACGATATTATAGAAGAATCGGTATAGTCCGAAGGCGAAGGTAGTAAAGATAACATTCCTACTACCGACGACGATAACGACATTAACAACGATATATACGCCCGCGAAGAACGTTATCCTAGACGTACTATAGACGCTTACCGCCGCGTAAATTAGTTGAAGCATCCGTCGGGTACTTAAGGCACGCGAGGCACTCGATCTACTATAGAGAATCGCCTAAACCCTCTAAACACTCGACGTCCGCCTATACTAAGCCTTTATAAGTCTACGACTAAGCGACGCTAGCAGATTACCGGCCAAAAAGAAGACCTTAAGCATGCACATATCCCGGACGACTATAGATACATATCGGAAGATAATTTATATCGCGATGTAAGCAAGCGTAAGGGAGAATTACCTAAACACCGCGCTCCGCTATTAAACCGAAAGCTATATAACCGCGGAGGCAATGTCGGCGGTAAGCGGAAGAGAGAATCATCCGAGTATAGCGCTCCGCTACTAAAGCGAAAGGTAGATAGTAGCGGAGGTAATATCGGCGGTAGTAAGGAGAAGACTATATCGGCGAGGATTACGAGAAAGGTAAGAACTTAATACTATCACTCGTAGGATAATACTTACAAAGAATAGGCGTCGTCGCTCCTAAAGGTTTCTAAGGACGACGATAATAATCGTAGAGGCAATATCGGTAGCAGTAAGCGGAAGACTACATCGACTAAGATTACGGGAAAGGTAAGAACTTAATACTACTAGTTATCGGATAATTACTAACAAAAAAAAAACAGGCGTCGTCACTATTGTAGGCTTCTAAGAGTAATAAGGCGAATGCAACATATAGTGATTTAATCAAGTCTCGTATAGGGCCAGCTTAGCAGGGAGTGCTTCTCAAAAACATCTAGAATACGATTGCGGGCCTAGAAGATCGCAAAATGCATGTCAATGTCGCCGGATTCGAGTCGAGGGAATTCGACATAGCCGTATTAATAGATACATAGAGTACAGGCTTAGAGTTGACATATAGCCTAGTTATACTAGTCTACGCATAGGCGGAAGCACAACTGCCCGAACGATACTAAAAACTCTTCTAGTCGGACGAGACTGTTTAGGAAGAAGATAATAATTCATACGTCGACTAAGATAATAATTCACAAGTCGACTAAGATAATTATATCGAGCAGGTTTTAGATAATAGTTCCTTAGAGGATTATGTCTAGGAGTGCTCTAGCGACTAGGATAGAGATTCTAGCGACTAGGGTAAGGATAAGGATAAGGATGCAGACATCGACTAAGACGAGGATCACTCTTACCGAAAGAACTGCCCCGGTTCCCGGCATATACCTCGTTAATAAACTTACCGTACTACGAACTTTAGCTACGCCGCATTCGCTTTCATTAGACGAGGCACCCTTATTGGAATTTGATTCTATATACGCGAGACGCTACTACTAGAGCATTAGTTCTATATACGATGTAATAAACAGAACTTGATTATACTTTGATTCTACGCGTAACTCTCGCGTTAGATATTGATTTACACTCGGCGCTCTTCTTAGAGTTTGATTCTATACGTGACGCCTAATCATTCTCTAATTCTATATATAGCGCCTGATTATTCTTTGATTCTATACGTAACGCCTAATTATTCCTTGATTCTATACGTAACGCCTGATTATTCTTTGATTCTACACGTGACGCCTAACAATACTCTGATTCTATACGTAACGCCTGATAATACTTTAATTCTATACGTGATACCTAATCATTCTCTAATTCTACACGTAACGCCTAATCATTCTTTGATTCTATACGTGACGCCTAATCATTCTTTAATTCTATACGTAACGCCGGATTATTCTTTGATTCTATACGTAATGTATAATCATTCCTTGATTCTATACGTAATGCCTAATTATACTTTGATTCTATACGTGATGCCTAATCACACTTTAATTCACTACACGACGCCCTTATTACACTTTAATTCACTGTACGACGCCCAATTACAGTGTTATTATAGCATCTACTACTGCTACCGTTGTCGCCCTTCCTACAAATTCGACGAGGAGATAGCGCGTTCTACTAGTAGGTCCGATCTACCTTAGCAGAGACCAACATTAACTAATGTACTATAGAGAGAACGCGCTTATACGATAACGACCTCGATTTCTCTAACGATACCGCTTTTATATATAGGATAGGAACAAGAAAGATTCCTAAATAGCTTGCTATAGAGAGAGCTTTTCGGAGGCGCGGGATCTAAGAAGAGCTAGAAAGAGAGGTTACTACAATTAGCGCCGGCGAGTGCACTTTTTATAATTACTAGCGCTCCTAGTACAAATGCCGGGATACAGACTAGTTTCGAAGTTTAGACGTTACAATACGAAAGGCATTTCTCCGACGATATATGCCCTATAAGGAGAGAGATATTATTAATATGCAAACTTGTCTATTCGGTCTCGTTTATTAGCATCGTTAGATTATAGCCCTTGCCTAGACTATAGATTTTATAGGAACTAACGACGGCGATATATCCGTTACTTAGGCGTACCTCCCTTTTTTACTCGAAGATCGCACTTTTTAGTATATAATTAGTATACGAGGTTTCGATATTATATACTAGCTCGGGTATAGAGGCCCTTTTAGCGTTTCGAGGATCTACGAGTACTTCGACGAGATGTAATACTTTCGATTACTATATACTCGCGAGTATATAGCTAGTCTAGGAGTAGGTATCCTAATTATAGGGCCTTTATATAGGTTATTAACACAATTGAAGTAGTAGCCGTACTACTTATAGTTAGTAGCTAATATAAAGTCGGGCAGATCTTATAAGCCTATAAGACTTATATAGTTATTTAGTAGTACTTTTGTTTTATTAGTAAGCGGATCTAGGGTCTATAGTCTAATACGCTACTTAGTACTACCTATCGAGTTAGTGCTACTAGATGCAGCTAGCAATAGTAATTGGCTAACGACTATTTATTCTAGAGAGTTAGACTTACCCTAGTAAATTAAGCTATTATAGAACGTCTCTCCGTTCGGCCTATAGACTAGAGGATTACTAAGATACTCGCTTAGAGTCGGGGGATCCTAGTTTAGATCTATAATAAGCTAAGCTAAGTACCTAGATAGAGGAGCAAGTTAACTAAAAAATAGCTTATTTAATGCCGGAACCTAGACTAGTGCTTTATATATAGCTTTTAAAATCTCGAAGAAAAAGTCGTACGTCGGATTTAAGCTAAGAATCTCTAAACCGCGCTACTTGTTAAAGACAACAAAGGTAGCCTTCGAGATTAGACTAAAAGAGGTATTATTTAGAACTATAGTTCCTATAAAGCCTAGACCTACGCCGCTAGTATCGGCTAATGCTCGGAAAAAGTAGTAAGATAGAATAGAAGTATAACGGTCGACGCAGAGTAGTATTAGTTGCTTCGAGTCCTTTATTACCGCTACGCCTATTAACCTACTATAAGTTAGTACCGATAGGCGGACAAGCTAACTAATCTATATAAGTCTACCTAAATAGTAGTGCCTACCTATATAACGGACAGCCTATCTAACGCTCTCGTAACTAGCTATCGACTTATTGTCCGCCTTTACTATATCCGTAGAGTCCGAGCGTACCTTTAGTAGTAGTAGACGTATATTTTTATAGGACCGAGTCGCTCTAAATAGTAATAGTGTTTATATAAGCGAGTGTTCTAAGTAATAGCAACGTACTAGCGTAGCGGATATACTAGTAGATATACTATAACTAGGTATAGAAGCGGAAGATCGCTATTAGAGGATATTTAAAAGGTATATAACCGGCTAAGTAAAGCTAGGGTCTTGTTACCTTAGGTAGGGCTTAGCGCTTAGCGTTAGCCTAACTTCCTAACCTTCTTCTCTTTTTTTATAGATCTTATTAAATACTATACGCTTTTAACTATACTATCTACCTAATTACCTAACCTATATTATATAGTATTCGATCTACCCTTTATAGGATATAGCTAGATAGTTAATTAATTTAGTAATACGGCTTACAATTCGCACTAAAATAAGCCTCCTACTAAGACAAGACCTATATATAAAGTACCGTATAGGCAGGTACTACCTAAGGGTTGCCGAGCGAAGCGAGACCTAAGCGGAATATTAGTTAGAAGTTGTCGCTGCATCGTTTTAGACGCATAGTATAAGAATGTCGCAATGTCGTCGTCGTCGTCGCTATAGTATTGTTTGTCGCAATATCGTCGTCGATGTAGCGGCTAGCGGGTTGCGAGGCAGCAAGGTAGAAGTTACGTAGGAGGGACATTTTGATTTCTTCTAATCAGAGGCCGAGCTAGATTTGTATAAGCGTATCTTTAGACTAAACCCCCGGCGAACACCTTACACGTAACGCAACTACTTCTAACTGTTATTCCGCTTAGCTCGTAAACAGACAACACCTCTGCATCCTCGTCGCAAGCTCCTCGAATGCTTCGGCTTATGCCTATTTACTTCGCTTCGCTCGGACTAAGAAACCGCTAATTCAACCGCTCTAATTACTAACCTAGGCTTTCTTTACGGCCTATTCGACCGATTTAACTGTACTAATTACAAAAGTACTAATTCTACTATATCTATATTACTAGGAGACCTATTATCTACTAAATAATACGTATCGACAAGATAGATAACTATAACAATATATAATTAAGGGCTATATTATAAGCTAACGGGATAGCTATCTAATGTTTAGACTACCTAACCTCGGCCCCTAAGGACATATTTGCGTAGTAAACTCTAGGTCCTCTAGCGAGAGATTCGGAGAGAAGGAAGTCTATAAAAGCTTCGCGGCTATCTAACGCCTTACGGCTAAATTTAGTATATATATAGCAGAAGAACTAGTCCTAAGGAAGGATACTAAACTTAAGGACTATACTATATTTAATAGCTCTAGTAGGAAGTAGTATAACGACTATATTCGTAACTATAAGCTTAACTAGCGTAATGTACTAAAAGCGCTATTAACTAAATATACCTTAGTCGTCTACGTAATATAATATATTAATAGCGACCCTAAGAGAACCTAGGATAACTATTTTAATTCCCTTAAAGACCTATCTAAGATCGACTAGCAAGCCTATAAGGACATTATACTAGATACGCTTAGCAACCCCTATTTAGGATAATAGCGTACTTAGGACTAATTCCTCTACGCTAAGTAGAAACCCGATAAGACTTTTCGAGCCTTCTAAACCCGACTAAGGGCTATTAAAGACGACTTACTATCTAAGGACAATTTAATATAGATTATAGAAGTACGACCTAAATTTAGGTAGGAACCTACCCTTAAATTAGACCGCTACTATATGTTTAAATAATACTATAGTCGCCTCGAATTTGTAGTCGAGGTTAACCTAGCCGAATAGGCTATATAGGCCTAGAAAAGACTAGAATCAAAGATCCGGCCTAATAATAACAACCGTAGCAAGCGTAGAAGAGGTAGCTACTAGGATCGAGCTAATAAGCCCGATAAGAATAATAAGAATAATAAGAATAATAGCGACCCCTAGCGAGGCTATAGTAACTACCGGTCTAGGTTATATCGAGAGGGCAATATCTAGCGTAGTAGGGGCCGCCGAAGAGGCGGATTCCTCTACTAATAAACTAAGCGGTCTATATCTAGTAGTAGCGCTCTACTAACCGGCCTTAAGTGCTTTAATTATAATATTACTAGCTACTTACTTAGCGTATATAATAAGCCGAAGGATTAGGCTCGAATTGAGCGTACTACTACTAACTATAGAAGGACGCTTTAAGTTATAGTAGCGAATACTACCTATATAATAACTAATCTTCCTAATCGCTCGAAAAAAGAATAAGCGCTATACTAACTATTAGCCTAGTACGCTATAAAACTATTAATATATAGCTAGCAATTGTATAAGACTGCCTTATTAGCGATATATATAATAGCAATTATAAGACTACGATTATACTAGATCCGGGAAATTTAGTTAGTACCCTTATCGATTACCGTACTACTAAGTACCTAGATCTAAAGCAATTACCCCGAGCTAATATACTAATCCTTACTTAGTTTAATTAGACTAGATACGAGACCTATAGAGCATATTATATTAATATAGTCTTAAAGGATAATATCTATAACGAGAGGATTCTAGATTTTACTACCTATACTATCGATATAGACAACCTCTACTACGGAGCTACTATTATACTTACCAATCCTATACTAAAGCACTATACTATAAAAATAGACCTCGGCAGCTAATAATAGCGTTTTAGAATAGCTAGAAAGGAGGATATTAACTATATCAACCCTACTAAGTACCCTAATAATGCTAGGGTCCTATTTATTAGCAATATTAAAGCTACTAACTTAATTACCGACTTTCTCGAGGAAGAGGAAGAACTACCTAATAGTATAGAGCCTAACTAACTCGAGCGTATTCCCCTACTAATCCGAGAAACCTATATTAATATATTTAAGGACTATCTAGCCGCTATACTTCCGCTATTAAAAGAGACAAATTATAAGAATAAAGTAATAGAGGGCAAGGAGACTCCTTTTAGCCTACTGTGTAACTTTAGTAACAGAGAGCTAGCTATCCTTTGTAAATACCTAGATAAGAACCTAGCTAATAGTCGAATTTAGTATAGTAACAGCCCTGCTAGTGCACTAATCCTATTTGTTCTAAAGAAGGATAGTAGCCTGCGCCTATATATTAATTACCGTAGACCAAGTACTATTACTAATAAAGACCGCTATCTACTTCCGCTTATTAATAAGATATTAGACTACCTATTAGGTGCCTACTTCTATACTACGTTAGATTTAAAGGATATATACTATTTTATCCGTATCTATAAAGATAGCGAATAGAAGACTATATTCTATACCCGCTATAGCTATCTTAAATACTTAGTAATGCCTTTTCAAGTTAGGCTAGCTAATGCCCCTACGATATTCTAATCCTATATTAATAGGGCTTTGTCTAGTCTACTAGACTACCTATATATCGTCTATCTTAATTAATAATAAGTTTGTAGGAAACATCGACGACTATCCGCTATATCTAAGCATCTTTTAGACTACGAGGGTGCCGTTTCGATCGATATTCTTCTAAGAAAAGGTCGTAGAATAGACTATCTTAAATAACTGCTAGTTAATAGAGTACTTCTTAACTAAGGATAAAACCTATATACCTCTAATACCGGACGAGTTTCTAATCGACCTAAATAGATAGAAAGTCTGTATTAGAGGCAGTAGAGAACAGGTATAGTCTTTTACAAGCGCTAAAGATATAGCTAAGTCTCTTATCGCAATTCTATATATACTATAATAGGTTAGTATAATCCTTACTACGCTTCCGTAGTAACTATCCGATTAATCCTTGTTCTAGGAGCCTACGACCTTTGTCTATAGGTAGTAGGCCAATTTCAACGAAATAGTCGTCCTAATAGAAGACTTTTACGGTATATAATATAGTACCTTCTAACCGAGCTCGACTAAAACCGAGGTAGGCAAACCTTTACCTAAGTCGTATCGATCGATAGAAGACATTCGTTAGGATTAACTACTACCGCTAACGCTAGAGAATAAGGAGAAGCTTCTTCTTGCAAGTATAGATAAGATAATAATTACTAGGTTAGGAGCTTGTCCTTACGAGAAGACGCTTCGTTAGAGGAAGAAATTCTTTAGTAATATTAAATTTACGACGGTAAAAGAGCTTTTAACGCGATATAACGACCCTCGGTATAAATCACATTTATAGAGCTACTTAATCTAGATATCAAATGCGTAGATCGTGTCTAAAGATTAACTAGTAATATATTAAGTACTTCGCAAGTCTAAAGGCCTACCGTAGATATCGTTAATTAATAAAGTTATATATAAGTTTAGTAGTATTCATTGTAATCCTATAAATTAGATGTCGCCTAAAGGCTTCGTTAAGCAATATTAGAGCCTCGAAGTCCGCAAATAAGCCGAGCTAAAGATTCGTACTCTGTTTCGAAGAAATCGTAGGTTGCTCTATATCGCTTTAGCGACTTACGTCGACCTTATAAGTATCTCCGCTATTAGAGTAGTTTTTATCGAAACAAGCTCGCCGTCTTCTATAGTAAGGATGTCTTATAAAGCCTAAAGACATTGTTCTAGCCCGATGCGGTCTATATAAGATATAAGTAGCGACTACTATTCTTCGGAGCTTATCGAACGAAGCTCGTAGCTAACTTCTTCGCCGACAATATACTAGAAGTCTCGTATAACAATTCCGTCTAGAACTTTAATAGTTATATCGGCATCGTTAGATTGCTACTAGTATAGGTCGCAAATAACTTTTGCTACTCTCGTTATATCCGTAATATAAAGCTAACTATTCGATACGCTACCGTTATAGATACGAAGCTCGAGTACGCTTCTAGTTAGTCTCTAGATATAGTCGTTAGGGCTCGTTACTCTGCTTATTATATCCCTAATAATGTAGCTTAGCTTCACTACCTTTATTATATATATCTGTCCTTCTAAGCCTTATACAGTTCGTCTCGTTAAAAGCTTAGATATAAGCTTAGTTTATAAATATCCCGTAGAACGATAACTAACTATAGAGAGTAGAGTATCCTCGGGATTAGAAGTATCTATCGTAAGGTCTTAGCCTCTAGACATATATAAAAAGCGATATAGTATAGTACGAGCTGCGATTAAGCGTAAAAGCTAAGCAGTCGATATAACGTTTACAGCTCTTAGTGCTTAGTATACCTTATTCTAACGTACTAAGGCTCCGTAGTAGATTATAGCGTTATAGGGACTCTAGTAACTTGCTAGCTTGTCCTAATACGAGCTATATAGTAATCCTAGATTAACTTAACTAATATCTCCCGGCTAGATCTCTAGACGGTAGTTATTCTTTATATACGGCAGTTCTATCTTCTCGGCGGTAGACAAAACACGCGCGAGACCGTCTTATAGATTTTTGCATCGTATAATAGCAAATACCGTCTCGATATCTATATTGCGTAGTAGATAGGATAGGATTATAATTCTAAGGAATCCTATACATCCCGTAAGTAGCATACTCTTTATATTCGTACGAGTTCCTAAGCGGCTACTAGTTAATAGAGGCTTAGCATCTAAAACGCTCTTAGAAAGTATTTCTAAATCTTTTAGGAAGCTCGCTTTTTAGACTAAATCCCGTTTAAGCTTAGGTAGTCGGCGGCTTTTAGAGGCCTCGATAATCCGGGCTAAAGATTCTACGGTTATACCTAGTTCTATTATTAATTAAACCGAGAGCTTAGCTCCGTACTCTCGTTTAATCTATTTCGCTAATATAATAACCTTTATAGAATCTATCCTAGCAGATTCTAAAGAAATGTTTTAAGCTTCTAAAGGGAGTCGAATATACTAATATTAAGGGGCAACAATCGCTACTACCTTTCTAGTAATAGCTAGGGCTAAGGTATCGTGCTTTGAAACTTGGTTGTTACCTTTAATTGCTCTTAGTTATAAGGAAGCAGGTAAATAATCGATCTAATAGAGCACTTTTTATCGATTAATCTTCTTAGATTCGGTTAAAGGAATGTAGGAGACTAGAAGCTATATAGAAGGTATTATATACGTAGGAAGTCGATTCCTTAAGTAATTAGTAGAGTCGACGAATAATAGGCTAGCTTAATCGTCCGATAGTAGCGTAAGAGGCGGCCTATACGAGGTCTTCGTATCATTGCGTTTCGTAATAGGCTCAAAGATGGCTACAAGACGGTCTTTATATTTTGCTACCAAAATCTTGGCTCTCCATGTCGATGATAGCAACACCTTGAGCTGTGAAATGCTCACTGATGTGCCGGTCATCGCGGCTAGTCAGCAGCCACCTTACCCTACGAGAGGCTGGCTCCAGGTTATGGAGAGTGAATGCATAATCCCGTAGTTTGGACAACAGTGCAATGGTAGACTCGCTGACCTCCAAGAAATGGATGTTGCTAATGATCACATGAATGCTGCTGACCACCGGATCTTCCATGATATCTTGCAAACACTTCCAAAGGTTGTCCACAGTCGCTGTTGCCTTGGCACCAGAGTCTTGCAAATCATAATCGATCTCAGTCGAGGCGCCTCGGTAGCGAGGAGTTGGCACGAACCATTTGGCATGCTGCGCCAACGACTCTTCCTCGTTGATGAGCTGAGTGATGATGCTTTTCAGGATGTCCTCGGCGGTACAGCATCCCGATGATTCTTCGCACATGAAGTAGACCAGAAAAGTCTCGCTGTGGCTTGCTGTGACATCCACGTGCTGATCTGCCACAACGTGATCGATTTCTTGTATCGCGGAAAGACATGCATTGGTTTTTCCGAGGCCAGGCCCACCTTTCAACCACAGAAATGAAGCTGAGTTCTTGTTTCCATCGCCAATTGTCATCCAGTCAATGTAGATGCGCTCTGAAAGTAGCCAGGATGCAATCTTGCGCTGCTTGATTCTCGCGCGGAATTTGTGTCGCATATCCACGCCTTCTAGGGACAGTCGAACTTGATTGATGAACTTTTGGGTCAATAGCTTCTGACCGAAGGCCATCGTACGCCTTCTGACGCCCACCCTGGCCATTTTGATCATTCTGTCCAAAGCGATTCTGACAGCATTGAATTCCTTACCATCGACACTTTCGAATCTAATGAGGTTGGCGTGACCGGCATTCAAGCCGACGCTATGAGCTCCTGGAAGTGAGGCGGACTGCGGATCCACGAAAAACTATCTTGCTGTCAGCAAGTCACGTCGAGACGGGGGTTGAAGACTGACGGTGCTGGTTCCGAAGGCTGAGAGCCCAACTTCCATAACTCTTTTAGCGCCTGTTTTGAAAAACTTATGCTGCAAGAGGCCAGGCAGGTTGGAGGTGACCTTTCCGGCATACGATACGGCAGTCTCCTCCATTTCCCAGGCGCAGAACAGCTCAATGGGCGGGACCAGCTTGCTGCTGATTTCTATGAAGTCTTCCGTGGTCTCTTCCAGCACGTCGTTCTTCTCAGTTTTCATGAATGAGAGCAATGATTCATACGCTTCATGGCCGAACACCGAGCTGTAGAGCAGGGCAATTTTGGCCATGTCAGAGCCGTAAAATGGTGCTCCAAACAGGGCGCATCCCATTGTACAAGTGACGAGGGCCTCATATTCTTTCTTAGCTCTGGCCATACACAATGTCTAGAAAGTGTCAGCACAAGGTCCGGGTGCTTGGGACCAGGCATACCTTGGCAACCACAATGCCGCCCATGCTATGTCCAATGAAGATTAAAGGTCGAGTGATCTCGCCGCCACTCTTTCGATGGTCCTTGAGATCATCGAGCAGCCAGTTGCAGATGCTCTTCATCGTGGCCCTCACCCTATGCTTTCCCTGCCAGGCCGAAGCATAATCGTATAGCATGACTCTGGCCTTCGGGAAGAGCTTAGCGAGGCCATCATCGTCGCGGATCCAGTTGAATTGTCGCGCTTTGGTGCCGGGTGTGGCAGCTTCAGAACGACCGGCATTCTCTGCCCAGGTCCAACATTCTTGTGGATTTGTGCCCAGCCCCGGGATGGCAATGATACTGTCTCGCAGTCAACGAAGGAAATGCCGAGGGCACCACGACAAGCGTACTCAATCTCTGCATGACGGGGATTGTGAAAGACTGTGATGCCTTGACCGAGCCTTCGAGTCACTTTGGTTGTCTTCGATCGTTGGTCCTCCCCATCGGCAGCCATTGCGTCTCAGGAGTAAGTACTCTGCAACAGCAGCCCGCTTGCAAAGAGCAAAGCAGTTCACTGTTCATGCTCACTGCTGGGACGTAATACATTGCAGATGTCGCCATGTACCGTAAGGCTGGCCGGGGGCCCCTCCTGCATGGGGTCATAGGACCGTTGCCCGATCGAGCGGACACGGCTGGGTGCGTGGGAGGAGGCTGCAGCCTCCCATAAGGGGACTTAATCACGACATGTCGATTTCCGAGACGATCGAAAGCGCCACGGCGCCACGAATCCCAACCAGCGCAAGGCGGACGTAACCATTGCAGCCCGTCCCCAAGGCTGAAACTCATTTGAGTTCATGTGCCTAGAATATTGCCCAGACATGATGGAAGATGGTCGAGGTCGGTGGCACAGGGCAGCCTCCAGATCGTGCCGTGATGTGGCTTTTGTGGACGTGAATGTGGACCTGAATCTACCCGATCTCATGCTCCAGGTAGAACTATGCCATCTGGCACTGTTGTTGGCGACAGACGAATCCGCCCGCCTTCAATGGACCTCCCCCCTCCTCCGCGGCAGCCTGAGGCATCCATCGAAGCCACCTTCCCCCCGAACTTCCGCCCAACAGCACCAACACCTCCTCTCCAAGCCCTCGAATTCCTCGAACAAGACCTCGCCAGCCAGCGTCTGGACAATGCCTCGCCTTACCTCTGGATGGTCGGACGGCCCCTGCCTCCACGACCGTTAAACAAACAGCTCGTCCTGGACCGCAGAATAATCCCAACAACAGACGCCTCGCTCCACCTGGTCTGGACTTCACGCAAGATCTTCGTCAAGCCTCTACCGGAATGCATGCTCTTGACTGCGCTCTACGAACATCTGTACATGAAGCCTTCGGACCTCCGCGGCCGGACTCTCGGCTTCCTTCACACGTATACGGCTCTGGTGCCAACGAAGCTGGACTTCGACCTTGCGGTTGAGAATAAGCTCATGCCTTCGAGCTACGCGTGGATGGACTGGAAGAAGCTGGTCGAAAGGATACTGGAAGATTACCCCGGGGACGACATATATCCGCATCTTGACCTTCGATACGTGTATGGCGAACTGCGTCTAAGCCGGCTGAACAAAATATATCGCTTCATACTCGGAGACTGGTTACATGGGTATTCGCCTTTGACAGGACACACACGCTACATCGATCTCGTCATCGACCATCTGAGCGTCATAGCAGCCGGCACAGTCTACATTGTGGTTGTCCTCAGTGCCATGCAAGTCGTGCAAAGCACGAAGATCTTGGCCACAAATCACGCCTTTCAGAGGGCATGCTACGGCTTTGCCGTCTTTTCCATCATCTCTCCAATCCTCGCATTCGCCTTGCTAGCAGCTATACTCATAGCGATGTTCATTGCCAACTTGCAAAGAACATTGAAGATGCAAGACAGGCGCTTTGAAGACCTTGGGGTAAAGCCTCCGCTCAAGCCTGGTTTTGGCAAGACCACGGACGGTGTTCTATCCGCTTGAATGGCTTCTAAATAGCAGTGTCAACTTGGACAGCCGCACTAAACTTGCACACGCTTCGCTTTAATCAAAACACGCTCCAACTCCGAATGCCTCTCATTCCTAGCGGTGTCGCGAACCAGCGCCGGCGTGATGACTGCACTTCTTTCCGAGACGGCATCAAAATTCCTCCAATCGAAAATGAACAAAGATGGTTGCGTAAACAATAAAATTCCAGTCTCGCTCGCTTGATGCAGGATTTGATGCAAACTCTCCACACGATCAGCATCGCTTTTGCCACCAAGGGCCCATGGCGAGAGTGCGTTGGTCAGGGTTCGGACTGCAGAGTCGATGTTCGCGTCGAGAGTTCGACGGAAATCCGGATCGTCTCTGGCACTCGGAAGGAGATGGCCTGTGAGCACGCGCCACTGCGAGAATGCTTCGGGTAGATCTGTTCGAATCAGCATCACGTATGGGTATACAGAATGGAAAGACCTACTTTTCGTGGCTTCATCTCCCTCCCTTTCCAGGTGCCATCCACTCTTTGCTGGAATCTTGGTGTATTCGAGAGGCAGCAAAGACTCTTGGGGATCTGAGCGTAATGATATTTTGTGAACAATCCATCGAGTCACGATGCCCTCAAGAAGCGGCGAAGGACTGCTGGCCTTCAATAGAAGCGGTGAGAGCTTGACTGACGAATATGTCTCAAGCGACTGTATCTGATCGATTGCCAGCTTCGTAGGGCTTGAATTATAGTACCCTTCGATATGAATCTGAACGTGCTCGAACATGGACTTCACACTTTGCACAATTGTGCCGTCGTCTTTCTCTTGCGGCAAATGCTTTTCCCAGCCAGTCACCTTATCCCCTTTCATCGGGATTGCTGGTGTGTCAACAATGGGGTCTTCGCCAGTCGGCGCTCTCGAGCTCCAGTCCTTGGAACCAGCTGCAACTGCGGAACGTCGTGACCTCCGCTGTCTCACCAAGAGCCAGGCCACGAGAGCACCAATTAGAAGGCCACCAAGGAGGGCACCTGCGATTGCACCGCCGAGCTGGGACCCGTCGAAGTCCTTGCCCGATCCTGTGTTAGAAGTGGGCGTACTAGAGGAGCTCGTGGCAGATGTGGATACGCCCATTGATGTCGGACCTACTGAGGTAGTAGCCTGAGACGCCGAGCTGACACTGTTGCTTGCATCCGTTGCCGTCGCCGATGGGCTCGTCAATGCACGCTGCAATTGTTCGGCAAGTGAGGCCACATTTAGTGAGACTGGAATAGTAGCAGTGTAGGGGATGTACAGAGTCGAACCCGGAGGCAGCGAATACGTGGTGTCGAGATTGGTGATAGGCGATGTGCCTGCCCAGGCCTCTGTCGGTGTTGGCGGAGAGGCGGGTGAAGCCGAAGTCAGAATCGTCATGAAAGATGATAATGGCACATCGTGGGTGGAATCCTCGGTATTCGATACAGGAATCCAGATTGCAAAGCCTTGAGCGGTGAGGGTACCATTCACTGTCTTAGGCGTATCAGGCAGCGTGGCTGTGAGGATGGGAAGAGTGGACGGTAGGTGCAGAGTGGTGGCCATAACAAGAATGTGGGAGAAAATCTGGTGCTGAAGCAGTAGTACCGTGTGAAGCAGGAAAATGGGATACTGGGGAGGCTTTCGGCCAAAGCTGGGCCACCAATCCCACACACTAGCTAATCTGGACCACAGTGGCTGAAGAAAGGCTGAGAAGTCAAAGTCAAATCTGGAGCGGGTAGGGGTGGTGTGGTCGTCACACAAATACGCAGGCCTGTACTGTATCATCACAAGCCACACAGCTCGCAGCTCGGTCCGGAAGGCCATGGTTTGCTCTGAATGGAATGGCCCCGTCCTCGCATGCTTTCATTGACATCGTACTTGCTTTTTGGCGTGTGGCCCGTGCTGAGTTGCTGGAGTCGCCTCGTATTGCTCCCATACCAATGTCGGCTGCCACATGAAGCCAAAACTGAGCAGCGGTGCATGCCCGCCATATCGTGGGCCTCGTATCGCATCGCGCACTGGGCGTGCGGAACATGGCGTGGCATTATGGCTGGCTGCGTGTAGTGCACCGTGACCCACATCACATGCACGAATAGCGTGACCATGGATCTAGATCGACGGCTGAACAGAATCGTGCTGCATCTCGCACTGGTTCCGGAGATGGCCGTTCAAGTGTGTTTCCCGTCCAGCCTGCGAGACCTTGGTTGTGCCATTGGTACAGTCTCCTGCATGTGGATTCCGTCGAGGCGACCGGTGTAGGTCCTCGCGCACAGCATCACGCCCGCCCCTGTTCCATGTCTCGCTCTTGCTATCATTTGGAGTACTGGTGTCCTGGTGCGCTATCGTTTGCCTTGTGGGCGCCGCTGCCTGAATCTGACTTCTGCGTGTGTTCCCACGGGAAGCTCTCAGGCTTTCTTCATATTTTCTTTCATACAGCTACTCTGCGACGGATCGGTGGTTCTCGTTGCGATGGCAGCTCGAAGGCCTGATATTGTTGTTGGTATCGATGTTGGCCAAACGTGTTCGGTGCGTGCGAGATGGAGATGGCGATGGCGATCGAAAAGCTTGGCTCGATTACTAATGACCGCAGGGTGTCGCGTACTCCATTGGACCTGACTGGCACCACCCTCGCACCATCAACCTCTGGCCCGGCTCTCATGGCAATATCAAGGCAGACAAAGTGGCTACGGCCGTTGGGTACAGTCGAGAGAAGGACGGCGTACAAGCATGGGGCTTTGAGTGCATGTTCGGCGACGCGAAACTTGAGGTTCGGGAGCAATTCAAGTTGACCTTGGACCATGACTACGAAGACTATCGAGGCTTCGAATCCCATCACGCGAGACGCTGGTATGGCGACTACCTTAAATGCCTGTACGCGGAGATCGTCAAATTCTTCAACGACTCTGTCCCCAAGTGGCACAGTCTCCATGTTGAATACAGCTTCAGCACTCCCACCACCTGGACCAACCCGGCTATGATCGCGAGTATCGAGGGTCTCATCAAAGCAGCCGGTTTTACGAGTACGCCACGCCAGACAGTACGCATGGGACTGACGGAAGCCGAAGCGGCCGCCATTGATGCTTGCAAGACAAAATATGCCAGCGACGATGTGTTCCTCATCTGCGATGTATGAGATTCGCGACCTGGCCGGGCGAATTGAACTGACTCTTCTCTAGGCTGGAGGCGGCACCACAGATGTCAATCTGCTGAAAGTCAAGTCGCTCGACGACGACCAGGTTGAACTAGAACCGCTGGATCATGTGGAGGGAGTTCCGGTCGGATCTACTCTCATCGACTATCGCATGGCAGAGCACATAGTTCAGCGGCTTGAACCGATTGCTGATTACCTGGACGGTGATTTGTACTGTCTCGCCGAGGAGATGCTAACTGGCAAATTTCAGACCATCAAGCACTCCTTCCCCAAACCGCTGGTAGATCAATACTGGCTAGATGTGAAAGGCTTGGCAGGTGCGCAGAGCTTCCCTGATGTTGGCATCAAGGACTCCCGAATGTCGATAGCTCGTGAGACCTTGAAAGGCATCTTTGATCACCAGGTGTCGCAAATCTTCGAGCTGATCGATGGACGGCTCTTGGCGCTTCAAGAAGAGTTTTTCAACCTACAAGTCTCTTACATCATCCTCTCCGGTGGCCTTGGCAGTTCTCCATACCTTTACGACCAACTCAAGAGACGGTACGAGAAGAACGAGGGATTCGCCTCTAACAATACGGCATTGATCCGTATCATGAGAGTACTAGAACCGTGAGTCTTGCACCAAGCTATGGCATGACGGCTATTCTGATTCAATACAGACAGCTTGCTGTTGTACGTGGCTTGGTGAGAGAACGTACGCAACAACTTGGCAAAGGACCAAGCGCTGGACAAGACGTCTATAAGACCAGACATTGTCGAAACAGCTACGGTGTAGCTGTTCGTGAACCATACAATTTTGCAAAACACGGAATGGTGTCCACGATCAAGGGAAATGATGGCCGAGAGTGGGTTGAGAATTGCATCGAGTAAGTGCTTCTCAGCGTCGCATGGCTCATAATCTAATTATCACACAGCTGGTTCATACGTCAGGGACAAACCATCACCGTATCCGACGGTATCGGCCGTAAATACCGATCCACATTAACCAAAGAAGAACTCGATGTTCCTCGAACCGTTCGAATAGTGATGTCCACCTCGTCGCCTGGCCAGCTTCCGATACGTACAACCGATTCCAACTGCAAAGAGGTTGTGCTCGTAAATTACAGGCTAACTGCCAACGACATGACCAAAGTCGAGTCCTGGACATTGAAAGACGCATGGTCAAGCAAAGGGCGAAAGCTGAAGCAGAAATATTGGAAAACAGAGCTCTCATTTGTTGTCAAGCCTGGTCCGGCTGACCTGAGGTTCGAGGTACGGGGAAGTAATGGACTCGTAAGTACAGATCACGACAGCCTCAGTGTTGAATTCCTGGACTGTCCGCCAAAGGCTCGAGTGGATAGCGGACACGCTGCAGGGACGTTTGTGTACGGCTGAGCAGACCAGGCATAACAATACCAATTTTTCTTGTACCCACTTTGAAATTACATAAAAACTGCAATTGGAGACGAGCCCGAACAAGTCCGAAAGGCGAATCACGATGCAATACCTGCGGCTCATGTGAGGCTCCGATGCGAGGACGGGCGAGAATTCCTGCCAGGCATATGGTAAGGCTGGCACCTGCCTATTCGAGTTAGAGCCACAGCTGACAATAGCCTGAATAAGGTTCGACCACATAAATCCACGAACGCCACAGTCACCCATGTCGAAGGCAACGAAGGCAACGACCGGCTGCGCCGAGCCGTGCGACCTCTGGGCAATGCGTATCACAAAGGCACTTGTTAGCGTGATGCTGGACATTCGCTAGCTGCATTGCTCAATCTCCTCCTGCTCTCCAAACGATCATGGCTGCTTCGACGCACTCGCTAGAGCGACTCCAGCCTTTCCCATTTCTTTGTGGGCCATGGGAGAGTCTGTTCTAGGACCTCCCGCGTGTAGAACAGGGTGTGGCTTATTATGCATTAGCGAAGCCGGTCGGAGACCAGAATGAGGACCGTGCCAATGCCTCCTGATCAATCCAGTATATTGGGGACGGACTTTTGCGAGAATCACAGTAAATGTGCCTTTGACGAGTAGGCCGGAAGGAAGCACTACCGAGCGACTTCTCGAATGCATAAGACACACTGTATAGCCTCAGTCATCCTTCAGACTGCTTGCTAGTCGCATCTCGCCGCTGGCCTCTTCGCTGCTTTTCCAATTTTTCACCATGGAGACTACACTGTACATACCCTCAGAGAGCCCTATCTGGACCCAGGGTTTAGATCCGTACGATGATGGACTTGTGACAGCAATCTCTGGAACTACGACAGTGAGCAACGATTTTGTCCTTTTAATTCCCGCTACAATCACGAGATCGACCACGCTTGCCCTTCCATCGCTCGTGTCGGGGCTTCTGGGTTCATCAACAGACACCATAAGTGATACCTGGGGTGCCGGTTATGGGCGAGACCCTGACTGGACAGCTTTCGGTATTACGAGCGAAGTCACTCTTCCTCCGGGGAGTACTCTCCTGGTTCCCTACATCGCTACTGTTCCAACAGTGGTGTCAGCGAGAGACTACATAGCTAGATTGGCAAGCGCGCTGGAGGATACCACGACCACGGCAATAATTACCAAATATATATCCTCAACTGCCACATCAAAATCGACCTCGTCAGCTACATCATCCACATCCTTTGACTCTGTGTCGAGTGCGTCGGGCAGGACAGTCCCAACGATACCGTCACCAACCGAGTCTCCAGATGCAAGCTTTCAGGAAAGAAGCCATGGGCTAAGCACTGGAGCAAAAGCAGGAATAGCTGTTGGCGCGATCATAGGCGTCCTAGCACTCGCGTCGGCAGCATTCCTCCTCTGGCGAAGGAGAAGAAAGAATTCATCAGGGAGCCACGTGTACGCATCAGGATTCGCAGAACCAAAGCTTCGCAACGAAGAGAAACCCGCGGTCGAGCTTAGCCAGTCGCATATTCGACAAATTTGATAACTTCTTTTGGGGAAGGCGAAGTTCACACAGTGCTCGGAAGATTGTGAACTTGAGAACTGTATCATAATATCAAACAGTTAGTTATTTGGCCAGACTCCGGCATTTTCTCCGCGCTGCTCTTGCCCAAACCCTTTTTCTACCATATGGATCAGAAAAGACGCAATGGCATTGTAAAAGAACAGGGCTGAAAATAGGAAGAGCACAGAGCCAAAGCAAACAGCCACTAACACAAGAGCACCAACTGCAAAGCGGTAGCAGATATTATTGTTCAGCTGAGAGGGCTTGTCATCAACACTAACAATGACCTGCATCGCGCTCAAAATGGTCGTCAAGAATGCGAAAACCGTGATGAACGTCTTAAAGTAATAGCTGAAGTACGTCGCATATTCGCGATGACTGGTGATCTCGCCGTAGCAGCTTTGAATGGTGTAGCGCAGAAATGTTGTCGAAACTCCCGGCGATCCCCATTCAGCTGTGGATCTCGTTGAGAACGTGCATTGAAAGATGTCGTTTGATTTTTTCGCACGAGAATCGGTCATCATAGTTCGAAAGATTGTCGATACATCCTTGTGAGGTTCCTAGGAGGTTGGGAAATGATGTGACAGCTGTGTTTCGGTGAGAGTTGCTGGCTCCGGTTCTCATTGTTGGCGAGATGGGTAGCACAGTCCGCAAGGCTCGGCGTCATCTCCAGAGAATCGGTGGCCATGGTTGGAAAGTCAGCGGTAATGTCTTGATGGCGTCCCTTCGTCGAGTAGCAGACCATCACGCAGCGCTGGATCGTCAGATTCGTCCTAACAGGATTGCATGTCTTTCCGAGCGGCACAGCTCTTCCGCCGCAACGTAGTGCTGAAATTGGCAAGTGTTCGTCTGATATGGGACCTCGAACTCCCACGCTTCTTCAGATGTTTCAACGCAGCAGGTTCGCTCAACTTCATTTCAACTCGTTGAAACACATTTGCGATAAGGCCGACAGGGCGCGGCAGAAACCAGGCCACAGCCATTTTCAGCACAGTCAACGAGTTCATCAATCACATTGTCACATCCATATCTCTACTTTACTCTCACAAATATCCAAGCCCACCGCCTCCAATAATCTCCAAATCACTTCTCAACCCCCAAGCACTGACACCTGCTCTACCGAGAACATCCGCTCTGCGAGCAGCGCCAAGTTCATGGATTCTTCTCACAAGCAGACCATCGACCACACCGCGAGCACCGCCGAAACTTTCTGATTCAATTGATCGGTAAGCTCGAGGGTTTAGACCAGCCGCGTGCTCCAAGATTGAGGTCAGGTGTGTCTGTAGTGCCGACAAGCGTCGATATGCTTGTTCATCGAGAGGGGTGATGAGACCGATAGCACCAGATGTTGAGGAAGTGAGGACATGCTGTAAAGGATCTGGCTTTACCTCGGCCTTGGAACCGCCGTTCATCATCTCGTGTTGCTGGGCTGCGAAGGAGGCCAAAGTCGAAGGCAACAGCATGCTATTCGTGGTAAAGTGGCCGATGTGGAAAGTGCTTCGATGGAGCAGTCTCATGCCGTTCAGACTCTTTGGATTCTCGGGATCGTACTGCAGGACATGCATGTCGCAATCGGCATCGAGGACCACGATGTAGAGTGCTCCATCGAAGGGCAAGAATTCTGCAGACATGACTTCCATATGCATCTTTGGGGCTTTTCCGAGCACGGTGACTCGGTAAGGCTCCTCAGTGAAGCCTCCGAACCAGAGTCCTTTCCATGCGTCTCCAGCTAGCCACATACCACGACCTGGAAGGGTCTTGAGCACGTGGGTATAGCTTTGCGCGTCAAGGAATGCAACGGGTAGGCACGATCCGTCCTCCTTCATGCCCCGAATCATCACCTTCAGTCCTTGAGCTGTGCCGATGAAGCCACCAGGGAAAGGTCCGGCGAGCGCCGTAATGGCACCTCTATTTTCTTCTCGCGCGAGCTGGTGCAGTTTGACGCCAGATTCGGCAATGTCTGGATCTGGGACCACGTCGATGATATCGTAGACGTATAGAGTGCCTTTCGCAGGCATGTCTTCGCCACGTTGTGCAGCAGCAGATACCACAACCAGCGGCTTCTGTTCATGCGTGTTCTCGGATGCCTCGAGCATCATGACTTGTAGGTCGGTGATTGCTGCTAGGTATGGCATATGAACGGTGTCAATGATGTGGTGTGAAATTGCCGAGATGAGATGCACGTTGTATTGCGGTACTTTGGGTCGAAGCGTAATGTCTAGAAGAGGTGTCAGCTCCGTTATGGATTCAGCCACCAACGGAACCCAAAAAGGCGTTGCGGATGGACGAATTGAAAGTGAAAGCTAGTTGGTCTAGCAGCCTCTTGTAGACCCTGCACTCCACTGACCTGGAGAGAACGTGATGCTTGAAGAGGTGCACAGGTGGTTGGAGGGAATTTTGCAGCACTGAGAGAGAAAACGCAGGGTAGGAGGGAGTTGACTTACCATCTTGTTCAGGATGTCGCCCGTCCTCTTCGGCAAAGTAAAAGTCGACCTCTCTGCACGTAGCCACTACGTAGAGTCCTCTCTCTTCATGATAAGCGATACGCCGAACGTCCTCAATCTGGTTTGGATGTCCAATGGGGACTTGGTGTACGCTCCACCCTGTGCCGTACCACGTGTTCAGAGGAAGTTGCTGCTCCTCCAGCTCCTCATCGGCATTAATCATAAAGAAGCCATTCTCGCATCCCACTCGGTTGATTGGGCAAAGCATGCTCAGACGATTGAGTTCTGCACTTTGTCTAATCTCTAGGACCTTGGGTAGAGTCGAAGGCTCCTTCAGCAGCAAACAAGGCGGGGCGCCAGGAATCGCAATTGCACTGTAGGTATCGATCTTGACGCTCTTGAGGGGTGGCGGACGGGCGCTCTGTGACTCTGCAATGCTTTCGCTGTATTTGGGTATGTGGGAAAAGGGAACCTTCCGAAATCGCAAGTCTTGGTGCCAGGACTTCCGTCCTGATGTTTGAGGATAGTGAAAAGGTTCGTAAAGTACAACATCGTCCATAGCTGTTCGAAGGACCAGGTACGGCTGCGTGACACCATGTTGACCAAGATCGGAGACGAGCACCTCCGTCAATGTCTCTCTGGTACCGGCCCTACGCTGCGCCGCGTCGACGGCAATCACTGGTGGAAGGTGAGGTAGGGTGGGAATGGCGAACAAAGGTTGAAGATCAGGTAAAGCGAAAGCATGCAGACCGCCATCAGCATTGAGCAGGAAAACCGCAGCAGACCCTTGCGTCAATGTGCCGGCGTAAAGCGATCCAGTGAGCCACTTCTTCTCTGCCACGCTTCCTTCAGCTTCGAGTGGTTCCAGCTCGTTGCCCTGGACCGAGAGAATCTGAATGCTACTGTCGTCACGAATGACCAGTACGTATGGATCGCAGACTGCGATGTGGACGATGTTTAGCTCATTCTCTGCTTCGTCTTCCATGGGCAGAATTTGATTCATGGCCAAGTTCGCATCGTACGTTCGCACCTCCTGCTTGCGAAATTGGACTATGATCTTGCCGTCAGCGAGGGCCACGACCTCTAAAGTCTCTCCCTCGCTTTCCCACTCTGACTTGGCATGTTCTGGATACCTGTCCTCAACGAAATGTTCATCGGCAGAAGAAATTTCGTAAGCTTTTGTGTTGGCGCCTTCGAACACGAAAAGCTTGTTGTCCAAGGTAGACTCGTCTCCAGCTTGATGGGCACGAACGGCCCATGCACTCTTCGCGTTCTCAAATCTGCTAGCGCGACCTGGAGTAGGCACGACATCGCGATTCAGCAGAGTGAGTCTGCCAGACTGCTTTCGACCTGTGGCAGCAGCAAGCTGTAACTTGTCGCTGCTCTTGCCTTGCCGACCGACACACATTCGATGTATAGGTCCAAGAGACTGCAGATGGTCTCGAATCTCGAATTGGTACGCGGCATTTGACGAACCAAGCTCGGTGTCAGATACTGCGCGCTTCTTTGCCTCTGGTGCAGCATCGTACAGGTCGTCGTCATCCTCTTCTATGGCGTCTTCATCTTCCTCGTCGCCATCTTTACCTAGCATTTGAGCATGAGAGCGTTTCCTGGTAAGTGGAGCTGTAGGCTGGGACCAGCCCATCAGCGATGACGCGCCATCCTCGCTACCAATAAAGACACTACCGTTTGCTAGATTCGCAATGCACGAGGGCGCAGCACTGAGAGAAGTGACACCATTGTCTTCAGTAACTGGCGTGACATTTATTGCGCTTATGCTACGGCCTAGCAACTTGAACTCGATGATTGCCAATGCGCCATCACTGGTCACGAGCAGAAGTTGACCCGATTTGGGGTCAATGGTCTCAATGCTGCAGTCCTCTAACTTAAGATTGAGATGGGATTGATCCGACATGCCAAAGTCGCTTTCCAGCTTGGCGAACTCATTGACTGCAGTGGCGTTGGCCTTCCCGCTTTGATCAACATGCACCAGCTCATTTGTGCCGACTAGTAGTGCGCCACCGATTGGTAGGGGTAGAGGTTTCACCTTCCAAAGTGTTGAGGGAAGCTTTGGAACAGTGATGAGATTTGTGGACGCTCTCTGCTCCAAGTCGAGAGTGTAGACAGTGTATGTCAAGACGTCCTTTCGTTCTTCGAGAAGCGCGTTTGAGGGCTCCATTGGCGCGGAAAGTATGCCGAAAGTCGGTTCTCTGTACTCGTGCAAAAACGCCAAATGCACGGTATGACTCAAAGTTGGATCAAGAGCTGTGAGAGGCAGCACGAAAGAAGCCTTGTATGGTGTTTGCTCCTCTTCGCCGTTGAGATGGGTCGATTCTCGACGCTTGCTTACAGCCGACATGGGCTCATTCTCAAATCCATCTTCTTCCTCTTCGCCCGCTAGTTCATCCCCAAAGTGGCGGAAAGGCAGGATAGCCAGTTGCCTGGCGCCGAACTTCAATGCCGCGCATCTCGAGCTCGGGTCGACGGTTAAGATGCTCTCAGATTCGGCGAGTGTAGGTCCGAATGGAGGCGTGATGACGTTGTCGCCCTCGTAGTAGTGAAGACTGATTGTGCTGATTCGATGGTTTTCTGGGTCCCATTCAACCAGACTCAATTTGGCATCTCGGAATGCGATAATGATGGCATCGCCGCCGCTGGCATTGTCGCGCGGTTTAGTTCGGGCAAGCGAGATGACGGTGCCGGCGAGAGGATACTCGGCCACGAGGGAGAGTTTCTGGTCGACATTGAAGACCTGGAGCAAGGAGGTCTTTGCGACAACAAGATTGTTGCTGCTGGCGCTCAGCAGCGAGCAGGATAGCGCATGAGTGACTGCTGTCGGCGGCAGTAGCTCGCTATAGCACTGCATGCTGACGGCGACAGCTCATATGCAGAGCATCGAGGTGGTGGTGGTGGTGGTGTTGCACATGGTAGAGCTCGCGTCTGATGGTGAGAGAAGTCGAGTCGCGTTAGAGCCGAGCGTGCTACCTAGAATTTGATGGGCAATTTGATTGATGACACAGTATTCTAACCAGATTTGGCAGCCGCGTTCTTGCAGCACGGTGACGTTGACGTTTGATTGACGGCGCGTAAAGCTTAATGCCAACTACTTGCTCCTCTGCTGCCTTGCTCGCTCTGCTCTGCCTGGTCAGTGGGAGACGCGTGGAGGATCAGAAGAAATCTGTCGAGCGGAGGGCAAGGACGGAAGAGAGAATCAACGACCATCACGCCGCTTCCCGACACGCGCCGCCCGACGAGACAGCTCCACTCCACCTGCGCGCGGGCACACGACGAGCTCTTCCTCAAAGCCCTTCACCCTGCTTGGTGCAACATCCCTCCAACATGGCGCTCATTGAGACGTCGCTGATATGGGTCGCATACGCCGTGTGCATTGCCATCCTATTCTTCGTCAGTGCCATCTTCGTGTACACATACCAAAAGCCAGGCGAGCGAACAGTCGCCGTAACTATCATATGCTGGATCACAGTGCTCTCACTGCTGGCGACCGTACTCCTCATGCCCGTAGATATCGCCCTTGTCAGCAGTACGACTTCGAGGAAATTGGGCCGGAAAAAGGACTGGGCGACACCTGACAAGGTGGACGACACTCTGCACACCCTGAAGATCGTATACTACACGCTTTACAGCCTGGACGCTGTTTTGTGTCTGCTGGTCGTGCCCTTCACGTACTTCTACTACGAAGAGTACGATGAGGTGGCGACGGAAGAGGGACAGCAGACGATTGGCAGCAGACTCTGGGCCGCATTCAAGTGGACTTTTGCTTTTATCCTGTTCTGCGTCATTCTGTTCCTGGTTGGCTTCTTCGTGCCGGTCGCGAAGAGGGCGAGAGACGACCACAAAGATCTTGACTACTTCAAGGACCTTCTGACTGAGAATCGTGAGTCTTTCATAGTGCTATACATGAGATGCTACCAACTGACGCCTGTTAGACGGCGAACGTGCGTTGACCTTTGCAATTGGAGTGCTGATTTTGGTTGGCACTGTCTTGTACTGTCTATACACAGCTCCTGGCCTGGCTCTCCTTCCCGTCTCGTTGATCAAGACTGCTCCAGCAATCTCAGCACCTCAACTTCGCGAAACGACCCAGAGCCAACTCGACCAGAACCGTGAACGACAACGCCAGCTCGAAGGTCGTAGTGAGGGCCGTGAAGGTGGACTGGATCCCAGAGACCGACGCGAGCTCGAGGCTCTAGTTCGGGAAGAGCGCACCTTGGCACGCAGACAACGACTTGCAGAGGAGAATGCTGGCGAGGGTCAGAACTTCTTCATCAAGGTCTGGCTCAAGCTTGAAGCCATTTTCCGACCTCTCAAACTGATATTTGGTCTCCTCATTCTGCTCATTGCTTTGATCATCTTCGCAAGCATGCTCATCACCATGGTCGACAAGATTAAGAATTCCGTCTGCGGCGTCTCGTGCGGCTACCTGCTAGGCAAGACCAAGATCTTCCAGCCGGTCAATGCGCTTCTCCGCGAGACATCAAAGGTCTTCCCAATCGACTATGTCATCTTCCTCTTGATCACCCTGCTCTTCTTTTGCGCTACCGTCGTCGGTCTGGCCACTATCGGCATCCGCTTCCTCTGGGTCATGCTTTTCAGGATTCGCAAAGGCCACACCACACCCAACGCCATGCTCATGGCCACAGTGCTGCTGACGTTAATGACTTTGGCCCTCAACTATAGCTTGGCAATGATTGTCGCTCCTCAATATGCCACATTCGGGCCCCAGACATTCTGCGACAGGCCATCCCACAATCCAGACCTGCAGCCGGACTGCAGCGAGCATCACAAGGCGATCAAGGTAAGTCACAGTTTCTACAACGTACGCGAATCATATTGACATCCTCCAGCCCTGCTCCGAACGCACCGATAATCCTATCGCCAAGATGGTCTGCACGCCATCTGTCGTCTCCACTTTCCTCAATCGCATTACTGCCAACTTCCCCTACCTCGGTGTCGTCGACTTCTACGCACAGTTTGCCTTCCTTGGCATCTTCATCATCGTCTTCTTGGTCACGCTCTTCCGCGTACCCAAGCTTGACGAGGAACAAATGGACGAGGATCTCCGCGAGGCTGAAGAGGAAGGTCTATTGGCGAGTACGGGAAGAAGATTTGGCGCGACTTGGCAAGACATTACCGGTAAGCCACGAGGAGTGAAGAGGAGTGACTACGGTGCTGTCGGTGGAAGTAGCGCAGCTGGAGAGGACTGATTCAAAAAAAAAACAAGGTTTGGTGGGCGAAGTGGCTAAGAATGAGAATCTGTACGTCTGCTGTTCGAGTAACTGTTTATTGATACCACAAGTGCGCGAAAGAAATGGCAGAACGACAGAATTTTGGTGCAGAGAATGTACATATATCAACTGTTTTCTTTTCATGATACGAATGTCAACCCAATGATTCGTCGACGCGAAGGCCCAGCAAACAAATGCCCTGCTCAGTTCGGCGCTATTCTCGGGTTCCGTCCTGTCTCTTGGCAAACCCACATCCATATACATGCAAGATTTTGGCACTCTTATCCAACCAGTATATCCCCCATGGCGCAATTGGCTAGCGCGTTCGACTGTTACTCGCTTTGAGAAATGGTATCGGGAGGTTGATAGGTAAGCCTTACCACTCAATACTCTAACTTAAGTCCTGCTAACGTCCGCCTTTCAGTTCGAGCCTATCTGGGGGAGATTTTTTTTTGCTATTTTGTAGAATATATTATTAAAAGTAGATAGAATTATCAAAGCAATTAAAATCGATAGAAGAGACCGAGTTCATTTTTTGCAGATCTAGGTTTTAGTATGCCTTCGGTGCTTAACTCTTAGCTTCGGGTCCCTCGTTTGAGTACGCATTGAACAAATAGATTCTAGTACTGGCAGCTTGACACGCCAACGGCTGGGCAAGCCTGAGAGCCTGCGATGACCACACCAGGAACGAGATGCATTTTGGAGTGCCTTATCAACCTGCATTCTGTTCAATAACTTCTACTTCTATACACCAAGATGCTATCCTCCCTCTCACTCCATAAATGGTATGCTTGCAGATCCCTCAGCCTCAATCATTGATCAAACATTTCCCCTAGCTTCGACGCACTGCGATTGAGGGAGACGGCGTCGGAGTCCTGAAAATCGTCACAAAACTTAAAGCCTCGTGGAATCTTTCTTCACATCGCCGACCGCGAGATTTCACCTTCCCAAAATCCAGTCAGTATCCATCTCATCTCCACAACCCTCAAAATTCTGACACATGACGCCATTCTTGCCATCTCTAGGGTGCGCAAATCTTCCAGAAGCTGCTTGCATGATACACCTCTTGAAGAAATCCACATTCGTTTCGAGCCCTCGCGTCTTGGCGAGGAATTTCCTGCCATCGTCGTGAATGGAAGGATACCGGGTGGATCGGCTTGCTGAGCAGAACGATCGGTGGTAATGGATGACTTTTCCTTCACCGTCCATGTGGAGCGTATAGCGAAATTTATATAGCGCTTGGACCGAAGGTGTTCCTAGTCCGTTCCGCAAAATCGGGTTCGTCATGACGAGCCGAGTGAGAGCTTTACGGCATGATACGGGTATTGTGTCTAGCCAAGCGCATGCACGCTCAGCGTCTGCTTTCTTGTTGATCGTGATGTTGAAAGTGTTGAGGCGGTAGAATTTAGGAAGAAGTTCAAAGATTTCGGCACGGATGAGTTGAGAAGTTTGGGCCAAGGTTGGTATTTTGGCTTCGTTGGGTTTTGGAGGTTCGAAGGGCTCGGTGACGGAGATTACTCGAGCGGTTCCGTTGGGTAGAATGGTGTTCATGTAGATCATGGTTCTGATTTCCTTGGGTAATGTGAAGAAGCTGATGTTCTGTTGTCTCAACGCGGCTCTTCGAGAATTCCATTGCATCGACTTTGTCCTGCCTTTCATCTCGAGCGACTTATGGATCAAGTGTTGCGCTCTCGCTTTGCTGGCCCGGACAGGCTGGGTCTTGTGTTGTCGATGCGTAGAGCCGAACGTGAAGATGTCGCCATATAGCAGCGGTGGACCGATGAATCTTGGGTCATATGTACGATGCGACAGACATTCCAACATCTGCCAGACACGTATAAGGTGGGACCAGTTCGAGATCGGTGTGTCGAAGATCCCGTTGAGAAGTATCGTGAACTCTTGAACAGTGGCCAGGTCATATTTTCTGCCTTGCAAGAAGCGTGTGATTTGTGCTGCCAGAGCCGGAGCGCTGACTTCGCAGCTGAGTTCACTTTGTTCAAGAATGATCTTGAGCCACACGGCGAGCAAATGCGTATCTGTATCCATGGTGACTTGAGACTCGATGATCAGGTCAGGGTAAGGTGTAAGATATTTATATTTGGAATGAAATGTTGCACTTGAAATTGCGACAAGCTTTTGGTCAGGTTGACAGGCGAGAAGAAAATGTGCGCCAAGGGTAGAATATTTGCTGAGTAGCTCCAATTTTGCGCAGAGTTTGGGTCGACCAGGCTGTCGGAGAGTTAAGCATGAAACCTTCTGCCCAATAGCTCCTTCATTATGGCCAATCCACATGGTAGCCCGCCAGTCCTGTTACTCGAGTGAGTCTTGGCTTCGTCGCCACTTTTGTTCGGCAGTATCCAAAATCTTTGCGAACAGCTCCTTCGTCGTCCCTTTGTTCTTCATAATCCATGCCCTGATGGGTTGTTCCGTCTCTCCATGGACGTAGTATTTCCATGAGCTGAGGCTTATCCCGTTGCCACGCAACAGGAACACTTTTCCTGACAAGCTACCCGCCGGCTCATAGTGCATGCGTGAGGCGTGGTAGCCGTCGCATGTGGAGTCAAGTACTTCGGATATTACGAGGCTGGTGAGGTACTGCTGATACTGTGCCGGAATAGCCTTGACCCAGCGACGGGCATTTTCGATGTCGACGAAGCTAGCCAACGTGGCGTGAAAGGTTTGTTGACCATAGAATATGGGTAGCAACTCTGATCGTACTTTCCGACACGTCTGACTGAAACGGGGGACTGGATGGTTTACCAAACCAGACGCGGAGAAGGCCATATCGTTGATAGGGTATGCCCGATCTTTAGGTATCATGAGATTGCTGTAGACGTTATTTCTGAGCTCTGCTGGCAAGTCCAGGAATCCGATATTCTTCCATAGCACGAGAGGCCTTGACTCGACGCCTGCACGCACGTAGTTCCATCTCTGGTATGTGCGCGAGTTCCTGTGACTTCGCACATTGATGACTGGAGGACAGGATATTCGGACCCAGCATTGAGCGGTAATAAGCATGTACTGTTGGTAGTCAAGGTGGTCAAGCGACAAACCGCTCAGTGCCTGCTTCAGGCTCAAGCCAGGGCCAATGTACGTTGCATCATAGGCTACCATACGGACGCATAGCATGATTTGCGCTACGATCTTGTTCGACCGGGGGCAATCGAGAGTGCAACAGCTATGGGGTGGTCCCCAGATTTTGCAGAGGAACCCTTGCAGCTCGCGCGACAAGATCAGATCGCAGCCGGAACAGCGTTGAAGACGTTCGAAAGTGAGAAAAGCCGTCTGAGTGGGCTTCACCGCGAGTGGAGCCTGGCTGAACTGAGAGACTAGCCAGCTGTAAAGTAGTCGGCTCCTGGTCTTGCTATCCGCGGGTGCCATCGCTTATGATGGCTGACAATGTTGCTCAGAAGGTCAAGGTGTGTATCAAGCGCTGAAAGTGCAAGCGGAAAATTGCAATTTTGAAAAGTGTGTCGACAGAGGTCAGCTTCAGTACTCCAGCTTTGATTTGAGCAGTGTTTCTCTGCAATTGAACCAGCACCAGCTCGGCAATCCAGCGTCGACGCTCCGCAGCCTGCATATCATGTCGATCCGAATACGATACACATCTTATTATCTACCAGCCCTGCTTCTTCATGCGCTGTACAAGCTGTACAGTTCTGACAAAATTGTCCTTGAATCGCTTCGCCCATCGCTGTCTCTTGAGACGCTTTCGTTTCATTCCAGGCCGCTCGTGGAATCGTTGGTCCATGAAGTCCCTCCTCACTCTATTCCTCGCGCAGCCCATCTCCATCGCCCTGAAAGCCCTGCCAACATCCATATTCCTAGTCTCATTGACTTCCACCATCCTTCCAACATTTTTAGGCAATTCCACTGGCTTCTCCTCGCTCGAAATAGCAGCGGGTGGGCCATCCAAGCCATTCGGATTGAGCCATGCACTGATGTCGCTGCCGCCATATGGCGAGGGGCCTCGATTTGGGCGGGGTATTTGCGTGGTGATGCTGTCGAAGAGATCATCAAAACTTCTTCGTCCCTTCCCTTGTGCTTCCTGCAGTTCTTGCGCAATTCCTCGGGAAGGTGAGTTCTGACCTTGTGTATTCCGTGACGAGAACCGTGTTGTGGGTGTGCCCTGGTTCAAATCTAACGGGTCACCGAGCAGGGATGAAAGGGCATCGCTAGCTGTTGATTGAGATGGTGGTGTGGTCGACGGAAGTCCAGGTGGTGAGTTATTCTGCTGTTGATACCGACAATGCGTTGTGCTAAATGAGCGTGATGTGTTTCGCGTGCCTCTGCAATGTCTTGCTATGGGAGTGGCCGGAGCTCGTGATGCTTGCCTGTACACGGCCGGCGCGAGGAAAGGCAGCAATGGCTGTGATGAGCGAAGCAAAGCCTCGCCTGCCCTGTATGCTTCCATTGGCATTGGCATTGGCATGTGAGAGATGAGAAAGTCAGTGAGTATGGTGGTGCCAATACCAATGTTGCTCTTGCCGCACGGTGGAGGCGGAGAACCTCCGCGCCTGCTGCCAAGACTTGGAGCTGCAGTTCTACATACATGTACCTCACATGAAAGTTTGCGACAACTTGAACAACAACTGCTCCACTCTACTTTCGACTCCAAGTCGCCCTGCGCCAAGTCGGCACTATATCACTACTTTACTGATATCGGGCCAAACACAACATTCTTCTTGCGACGCCACACTTGCGCTGACCTCGAGTGCATCACTGTTTTCCGCCATGTCCGGCTACGGCCCACCTCCAGGCGCATATGGCGGGCGTCAGCCATATGGTCCGCCTGGAGGCAACTTCCAACCGCCGGGAATGGCTATGCCTCCAGGGTTTGGCGCGCCAGGCATGGATGTCCCTCCAGGCATGGCAGCTCAGTCTCCAACCGGCATGCAAGGTCAATTCCAGCCTCCGCCAAACATGCCCAATATCAATTTCAACGCGCCAGTGATTCGCCTTGGTGTGGACGGTCAGCGGAATGACTCCCAAGCCGACCGCAGAGGCGGCGATAGAGGTGGACGTGGCAGAGATGGCAACACAGAGCCAATGGGCAACAGAGGGCGCATGGGCTTGGGCGCGCAGGGTGCAGACAGAAATCTTGATCGCGAGAGGCAGCAGGTGCGGGAGAGCATGATGGCAATGCAGCCGCCGACGAGAGAAGAAGTGGCAAGAACCATCTTCATTGGAGGTCTGGGAGCAGGCGCACCCCATGATGACATTCTCGAGGCCATTCTGCGCTGTCCTGGAAAGCTTCGCAGGTGGGTGAGAGCCAGAGATGCCGACGACAAGAAATGTAAGTTCGGCTTTGCCGAATATGAAGATGTCGAGAGTCTCGAGGCCGCGGCAGAGTCTTTGCCCAACCTTGAAGTCCCTCTTTTCAACGCAGATGGCACCGTGCAGAAAGAGGATGGCGAGGGTGGTGAGGTCAAGAAGATGAAGCTTTTGGTGGTGGTTGATGAAGCAAGTCAAAAGTACATTCAGGAGTGGATGGGTAGACGGAAGGAGGACGAGAATCAGCGTCAATTCAGGATGGACTCTGCAAAGGATGAGCTGCGATCTACCATCACCAACATTTTGAACACGAGCCAGCACGCTGCGAATGGCACCAATGGTGTCCACGACGGAGATGGCGACATCGCAATGGGCGATGCAAATGGTGACGCCAAGGGCGACGGCGTGGAAGTCGTCACAATACCTGCTAGTCTCGAGGATGAGCTGGCTGACATTCCAGTTGAGATGCGGGCGACGGTCGCTGAAGAAATCAAGGCATTCCGTGATCGGTCAAACCGACGCGACATTGAGCGTTTACGTCGAGAAGAGGAAATGGAGCGCGAGGAGAGACAACGAGCAGGCATGGCCGACCGAGCGCGCATCAACCGTCTTGCCTCTCCACCTCCGAATGGCGCACCTGCCGGACCTGGTGCCTCCAATGGCATACCGGTGGGTCCGCGAGGACAACAAGGCGTGCAGGGTGCTCCAGCAGGTCCAAAAGGCTATCGCGGCGCGCAGCTGCCGAACGACTACGTCAACGGCGTAGCTTTTGTTCCTGGCGCTGGTCGTGATGGTCGCGGCATTCATGTCTCGGTGAGCAGAGAGGACGATGACGCGGAGGAATCGGACGGCGAACTCGAGCGGCAAAGGCAGGAAAAGAGGAACGCTGCCCTGGAGCAGGAGTACCAAGACCACGTCAAGCGTTGGCAGGCTCGTGAACGTCAGCGTGGCATGGCCCAGGAACGTGAGCGCAATCGAGAGGAAGCTGAGCGACGGAACATCGAGAAAGCCAAGAACGAGATACTTCATCGGCTTGCCAACTGGAACGATGATGAGGAAGCAGCAAAGGGCAAGGAGCTCTACTACCGCGATCGCTCTGCCTGGGCTCGTGCTCGTGAAGCCGAGAGGAACAGGGAGGCCAGAGACGATGACGCAGACCGGAAGCAGGAAGAGCGCGAGAAGGCCAATACTCGTCGACAAGAAGCGGAAGCCAAAGGTCTTGCGGATGACTTCTTGGGTCAGATGGGAGTCGACATGCATGGTCCCGCTACCAATGAGAAATCTGGTCCTGCCGGTTTCAAGATTTCGCTTGGCAATGCGGCAAAGACTAAGCAGTCCATCTCTGCCCCAGCAGGTCGACGCGCTATCGCAGACGTGGAAGGTTTGCTTGAAGACGAGGAAGATGCGGCTGCCTCGGGTACAAAGCGACTTGAACTGAAAGAGCTGCAAGACACGTCAACAGTCCCTGTCAATGGCGCAGACCTTACTGATGATGAGAGAGCTGCTGCACGCCAACAGCTTGCAAGTGAGATCCCTCACGAGAGTGAGAAACTCTATGCGCACACCATCAAATGGGACAGCCTCTCACAGTCGCTCATTCACGCTCAGATTCGGCCATTTGTTGAGCGCAAAGTGGTTGAATACCTTGGGCTACAGGAAGAGTCACTCGTCAATGTAGTGATGGACGGAATTCGTGACAAGCGCTCACCTACCGCTATCCGGGATGAGATTGAGGAAGCACTGGACGACGAAGCCGAGCTTCTGATGAGAAAGGTGTGGCGTCTGCTCATTTTCCTGGGCGAGTGCGAATCGAGAGGTTTGGCCGCATAGGAGCATCTAGGCTTCGAATAGCTGCGTGATGTCGCAGAGGCTGTCATCTCCACACCTGCGTCTATAGTCTGCACTTTCTGGAACGAAGTGGACTGCGAGTCCCTCCGCTGCATAACCGATTCTCCAGTTTCCACGTGCCTGTGCATCGTGCCTCGACTACATCTTGCGAAGAATCTCGCATGCCTCATCTGCAAGCATCGTCGCCCGCCCGGTCCGTGATGAACCCTCTCTTAATAGCACTTTGTAACGTCCTGTGGCGCAGAGTGGGAAGGAGTCATGGCCAACTTGCATGTGAGACCTGAAGTGGATGGAATGTTCATGCAGCGCCGTTCACATGCCAGGGCCCAAGCTCCAGAACTTTAATTTGAAGCTCACTTCGCTCGCCTTCCATCATTGAAAGTAAAGCTATGGCATTCTCAACACCTTCGCAACACATACACCGCGAACATGTCTGACAGCAGCAGGCCATCCGTGCGCGGTCGGCATCTTCTGTATAAGGCGGGGACTAAGAAAATTGTTGACTGGCTACTACGCACCGCCAGCACCCTTCGCGACATCGCGCATATTCTTGACACGCCACAGAAGAAGTCGAAGTCCACCATCAAGGCTCGAGATCTGATGAGTCTTGCAAAGATAATCACTTCAGCCGACGCGACTGTCCCTCTCGCCATTGTCGAGCTCCTTGTGAAGGTCATCGAAGGTCGGAAAGCTTGCGCAGTATTTTATGCCAGTCAGCACAGCAGCGATGTCGCGGCAAACAACTCACACCTCTTCTTCATACAAATACTCGAGGATGTCCATAAACAGCTCGCTGCTCTTCGAGCGCCGCCCGCCAAGTGTGAATTCCCGCAAGCTCGCTCTCAGGAGACCAAATCGAGTGCAAAGAGCCTGGAATCGGAACTCAGTAATATCTTTGCGCGACTGGAAGTTGAAGAGCCGTCTGCCACACCGCTTGGCTCGGCGCCTAGCCCCAATCAGAAGGCCACCACTCCGGAGAGTACCAATGTAGTGCTCGAAGATGATGCGCAGGACGCTGCTTTTGCGCTCTGGTGTCACTGCGAAGACCTGCGTGACTTGCGCCGATACGTACAGGACGTGTGGCAGCAGTACGCACGAGGCGAAGTCAGCCTTCTAGCAGCCACAATGGTCGCCGACACAGCCATGTCGCTGATGCGTTTTGCTGGCGAAGAACTAGCGTCGAACTATCCCGAGCTTAGCTCTTGGAATGGCACACTGCGGTTCTTGTCACTCAGATGCACTTCAGCAAATAAGCCACTAGCCACAAATGAGGACCTTTGTACGGCTTATTTGTATCCCGAGGCTGGTAAACCTTCCCACACGGCAAGACACGACCTGGACATGATTGAGCTATTGTGTCCGGCCATCGCTTCGCTTCTACAAGACGTCAGGTCGCATACGAAGCAGTTGGAGAAGACACTCGATCAAAGCAAAAATGTCTCCCTCCTCATGATCCGACCATTCTTCAGCTTCGCATACATCCTATACCACCAGACCTACTACCTGGCAATGTTGACGAAGACGCACAAGGTAGGCAGCAAAGACCACACGCGGAGACGTCCTGAGTTCTTGATTGGTCTTTTGGACTTCTGCAAGACCGGCGAGCTTCCAATGTGGCTCGTGTCAGCCGCACAGACTTACTCGGACATATACGAAATCATTGGCGAAGACCCGGCGTGTGCATCTGAATTTTACCTCGATGAGATGGAGCGGTTGGAGCAGACGTGGAAGAACTTCAAAGCAAATCATACATATTGGCAGTATGAGTCAGATGCCTGTGAAAAATCTATACGCGATGCTATAGAGCTGTCTCGATCAGCATTAGAAGTCACAAGAGTTTCGTCTGGGCTTGCGGACGGCTTCATGAGAGCATGTGAAGAACAAGCTCCAGCAAAGCTTGATCCGCTACACAAGGAGCGTTTGCAGAACATCATGCGATACGGCATTCCCCAGTCTGTGGGTAAACCTTTGGGTTCATTGGCTGTTCTGCCCTGCGCCCCTGGCATGGCTCTCTGGGTTGCTAAAGGCTACTGGCATACTCTTGGAACCACGTCAGCAAACGACGGCGGGATGATGGTGGCAATGGGTCACCTCTACTCAGCCTGTCGTCGGCTAGGGCTCATGCATACCCAATGGCATGACATGGAAGCCATACTCGCCTTCCAGAAGGGGCAGAGCCCGGTGGTGTCAAGATCAAGCAGCAATAACTCTGATGCCCGCCGCCTGTTTCGTCAATACATCGTGGCTCTTGGAGTTCCGGCAAGCAAGTTTGCGAATGGGCAAACGCCGCAGTATCCTGAGAGCAAGGATGTTTTGCTACGGGGTCGCAAGATCATTCCTACTTGTGAAATGATGATGGCATTCAATGAGAGGGTGAAACAAGACAGAAAGATGGGTTTCACTAGAGGCAATGTCATCGAGGTTGTGCTCGCGCAACTGGCCAAGAAAATAGCAGGTCCAGCGGGCATCGCCAAACAAAAGCCAAGCGGACCAGCTTCGAGCAGGAGAGATGTCTATTCTTTGACAGAACTGCTCGATACTTTCAAGACGAACTTTGTGAAGGAGGAGCCTCAGCTTAACTTCGATCATTTCGCATTCTGGCGTTTCTGCGACAAGGTTTATGGGGCTCTATGCGCGAAGCTGTGTCCCCAACTGAGTACAGTCACAGGTGTTCTCGAGCCTTGGCAATTTGTCTACAAAGTGCTCGAGGATACAGCTACCGGCAACAAGACATTGCTGCACTCGCCGCTCTCTGCTGCAGCCGCTGTCTTGAACGAGGCCGTCAGCGGTGACCAAGGAAAGCAGTTCTCCACAATGGCATTCAGCCAGTCCAGCGGCAGAATACCTAAAGATCTGCGCCCGAATCTCCGGCAATTCAAGCCCTGCTGCTGCCATCTTGGGCTCATCACTAAGCAGTTTGGCGATTTAACGATACGCAAAGATGCCAATGGTATCACGATTTACGATCCGGAGGGATCTGAGCAGAAAGCTTTGAGTATCATCAGCGCTGTCGCTGACGTGCGGAAGCTGGACAGCCATGATCATTCCGCTCAAGCAGAGTAGTATCCAAAACATATAAGTCTGTCACAACCGACTTGGCTACTGCACTTTCAGAATACAGATTGAGGAAGACGATACGGTATTGGATGTACGCATTTCTCCAGACTTTGCACCAGTAGCGCTGTGCCATGCACGGAGCAGTGGAAGTCTAGCGCACGCCGCAATGCATCATGCATGGAAGTGTCCGCATAAGCTTTCAGCTATTTTGAAGGCTGGTGCTGACAGGCTGCTAGCCACGTTGACGAGGCTTGAAGTCCACGACAAGCGTTCCGCAGTCTTGTTTTGCAACTATGTAGCCTCTCCATCGAATGAATCAGTGGACATCAGGCTATTCTCCAAACAAGTCACGCATGGCCACTCCCATCAACTGACTATTCTAGAAAATCGACGTGATCATAACCTGAGATGCTCTGCTCCCATGTCGTCCAGGACATTGGCCCATGGATCGGAAGCTACATACGAGTAGGAGATTGCCTGCTGACAATAAAATGGTTCGCATATAGGCAACAAGATATATGCTTCTTTCTCCACGAAGCTTGCGGCTGGCGACGAAGCTTGAGGAGAGCGAGAAGCCAAGCCTGACGCCCTTGGCACACGCCACGGCGTTCAGCACGAGTCCCAACTGGCCTGTTCGGACCACCTCGACTCAAAGGAGACGTTGCCGACGAGGTACCGATCTGATCATGCCTACCATACAGCCATACAGAGACTTCTGACTCCCCAGCCTACCACAACGAGGGCATTACGAAGCTAGCATCCACGCCTACCGAATCCGGTCATTCAGAATGCGAGCACTGTTCACGTCTCTACAGCGAACTGAGAACTCCTCGTGTGGCTCACGTGGAGGCCATGCAGAGTATCGCGCCGTCTAACTCTGTCTCTTTACCCCGACAAGTAGAAACGACCACAACACTGGTGGCGGTCAGGCGCGACAACCACTTTCGTAGGCGGCGACCCTCGATCGCTTCATGAATCCTCCCATCTACCACTGTCTGACAGCGCAGAGGCGGGAAGTGCGTCGCAAAGGAAGCGGTGTCCACGATTCAGGAGCGCGAGTTTGCAAGAAATCAGGCGACATATCGCGAGGGCAAGGACAGAAAATGTCTTGGTATGGCGAACATAAGAATCGCGAAGAGCGCCCGAAGAAATTCTCAGCCAGCAGACCTCTCTGCAAAACGCGCAATTATGAAGGCCATCGTGAGTGCAGCACTTTTCGCTTCTTCGACCTTGGCATTTCCTTTCGTCTCGGAGATCCCAGGCACAGATTCCTCCCTCCTCGCCTCTCATCGCAGACGGCAACAAGCAGGGACTGGCCCGGGCAGCGAGGCGACATGTCCCAACAATCCGAACCATAAACCTGCTGTCGCATACAACTTTGCCAAGTACCCGTATAACGGAGCGCAGAATGGTCAGAAGGGTCGAGAGACGGGAGGATATCGTGTCCCGGCCGTCGGAGATACTGATCATCAGTATATCGCTCCCAAGTCGACGGATATTCGGGGACCGTGTCCGGGGTTGAGTAAGTGGAGATGATGATTGGGACTTTGAGATTTTTTTGCTGACGGGGGATTAGATACTGCTGCCAATCATGGGTTCCTTGCTAGAGATGGAGTTGTCACGTACAATGAGCTCGTCGATGCTCAACAGAATGTTTACAATGTCGGTTACGATCTGGCCAATTTGCTTGCAACGCTCGGGGTGGTTATGGATGGCGACATCGTTACTTCGAAACTTTCCATTGGTTGCGATGCCACGGGGCGCACGTCTTTCAATCGTGCGTTGACGGGTAGCGAACCAGGACTGGATGGTCATAACAAGTATGTCGCGTGCTGTGTATCTGTTTCCGCAAGCTTGATCTGACCTTGCTTTACAGGTTCGAAGGGGATACCTCGCTCACCAGAAATGACTACTTCCTGGGCAAGGGAGACAACTTCAAGTTCAATGCGACACTCTTCGCCATGATGACCAGGACGACCGGAGGCAACTACAATCTTCAAGGCCTGGCGACCTACCGCAAGCAGAGATACGATCAGTCCAAGCGCGACAACCCGAACTTCTTCTTCGGTCCGCTTAGCTTGCTCTTGTACGGAGCTGCTTCATTCTTGTACGAGCTCTTTCCATCCGGGACTCGAGGCTATGCTCCAGACCTCCCAACCATCACCTCGTTCTTCGTCCGCGAGAGGATTCCAGATAATTGGACAAACCGTAAAGAGTAAGTCGCCTCTCAATTGGAGAGGAGAGGAGAGGAGCCCAAGCTAAGGAATTTCCAGTCCATACGACAACAACAAAGTCACCGCGGAAATCGTAAAGATGTACTTGCTCCACCCAGTCCTGTTCGGCGGCAACACGGCTGCCGGTTCATTCAATGCTCTTCCTTCGAACTTCGGCGCCATCAAGAACGGCCAGATCCCATCTACGATCTCTCCGGCTGAGACTTCGTGCTTGCTTTATCAGCTCGCGACGGGTTCGGTGCCGTCTTCCCTGAATGGTGTCATTACGCCTTCCGTCGATGCGCTGGCCTTCGTGGCAAAGAAACTGAATCCGACTTTTGGGAACCTGGGATGTCCGATCGCTTTGACTTAGGTCGATCGGAGGGACTGATGTAGATGCCGTGTCGGGAGTAGCTATGTGTAGTCACAGAAAGTCATGATGTGTCACGATACTTATCCAATGTAATGAGGTTGAGAATGTAGGACGTATCTTTGATCGATAGCCTCTTGCGAAGAGCTGGGTCGTAGCTTGAACAGCCAGCCAGCCACGTCGTAGCTCGAATAGCTATTCTAGCTAGCCCTCGAACAGCTAGCCAGCTGCGTCGTGGCTCGGACAGCCAGCCAGCCAGGTTGTAGCTCGAACAGCCAGCTGCCCAGGTCGTCGCTCGGTTTGCTAGGTCGTCGCTCGAACAGCCAGGTCGTGGATCGGTCGGTCGTCATGGGGCTCGCTAGTCGTCGTGGCTCGTCGTCGCTCCCAGAATACGGAGGAATACGTATCGGAAGTGGCCTATCGTCGCGGTCAGAACGTCGTGGTTAGGAAGAGAAAACAACCCGGACGCGGACGTAGACGCGGTCCAATACGTTGGAAGACGGTCACAATTAGAAGCGTTGATGCAAGCCAGATCGAATGCTGGCCGCCAGTCTGGTTCGTGAAGACGACAACAACAACCGACCTCATCACCTCAGCTCGGCTCAACAACGCCCTCCTACCTTCCTACCAAAGCCTGTCGCGAGCTTCGTCCGTTTGATTCAATCCACAGGGAAATGAGCTTAGTGACATCGCCTAGTGCGCTCTTGAAGGCGAGATGGGAACCGCAGAGGAATGGATTCAACCGCAAATGCAAGAGAAAGAGATGGTAGAGCACAGACAATACTAGCCACGCGCACAAGACGATTGAGCGGCTGTCTGCATAATCTACGGATAATAGGACTGGAAGGATACGCACTCCACTTGCTCTATGCCTTCAGAATGCTGTCAGCTGCAGGTTCTGCGGCCTCACGACGGCTTGCATCACGCATGGCATTGCTGGGAGTTCTGAACGCATCTGCGGAGTGTATAGCGCGCGCGTTTAACCAGAGCGATTCATTCACGTTGAGCACGAGTGAAGCGCTCTCGACAAGTGAATACCTCACCTCGCTTATCAGCACGCCAGGCAACCATCTCTCCCAGAGCTATATAAGCCTTTCTCTTCAATTTGACAGACATCGCCAACATCACGCAGAACACGTCGACTCCTGCGATATCCATTTCCCGACGCTCTAGGTAATCTGCAACAGTCAACTCTCGGTGCTGACTTGCTGCCTTGTCCCCAACATCGCTGCTATGGCTCCGCTCCGAAGATGGAAACCAAGATACGGCCGCTACAAGAAGGCAGATCTCGTCAGATTTGCAAGAGAGCGTAACCTCACGGTCCCCTCGAGTAAGCCAGGCGAGGCTCCCAGCTATTCAGACTACAAGAAAGCGCTCGGGGCTGCTGACCGCGATGCCACCTTTCGCTTCCTCGACCTTCCTCCAGGTAAGACACAGTGCACCTTTTCTGTAATCTGCGCCTGGAATTGTGATGGATCTTGGGACTCGGTGCCGACCGCTGACACATTCTAGAACTGCGCACTCTCATCTACGACGATCTGCTCATCCTCAACAATTCTTACACCTGCTTCCCACAAATTCTGAGGACTTGCAGGCAAATCAAGAACGAAGCTACGAATACGCTGTACGGCCACAATCTCATCGACATCAAGATCTGGCCGGACGGTATTCGTGCGCACGGACAGCGCTGCGGCAAGTATAGACATACTGCTGCTGATCTCACACTTTCCGACACAAGCCGAATCCAGTGGCCTGACTTCCTCCACCAAGCTCAGTTCGTCCGGGTCTCGCTAGCGTGGGGCGTCTGGCGCAATGTTCACACACACCCGCCAACCACGCTATCAGAGCTCTCCAAGCGGATCTTCATCAGCAGCATTGTCCTCTCACTCTGCGAAGCTCTGGCGAAGAAACACCGACTGCGAAGCATACAATTCGACTTTGACCGGGTAGCTCACAACGAGACTCAGCTACATCAAATGCTGTATCCAGTACGTCTCTTGGGGGCTGGCGTCCAAGTGGCCACGCTCGCAGGACTACCTGTCATTCTCTCACGAGAGGAACTCGACATCGACTTCCTTGCTGCAAGTCCGTGGAAGAAAATGCAGGTCATTCGCAAATGTCACCACGTGGCAAGTCGAGCCCTTTCCATTATGTATGGTGGGCAGGGCGCACCTCTTGACATGCTGCTCTTTGGCGCTCTTACCGCAGCGGACGTGCTGAAATGGGCTGCGCGCGATCCGTACCATCTGCGAAATGTACTGACTGCCATCTTCGAGAAGGCTATCGTCAGGTTGCGCTGTGTCATCAATGCGTCTGGTAAGTCCGGCTAGGACACCATATGCTTGAGTGTGAGACGACTAACCCCACATCACAGGTCCGTCCTTGGGTGCAGACTGGCGGAATGAAGCGTTGCTGTATGAGATGTATCAGCTCTCTCGGCTGGATATCGACTTGAAGGTTGGGAGGCTGGCAATGTGACAGGCAATGCCAAGCGACGGTGCTGAAGCTCGGGCGTGGTGCAAGAGTGTGGAAGTCTAAATCTCGAGGTGGAACGACGTTCGAGATCTTTAGCAGCTAGCTGGGCTTGCAATAAAACATGCAAGATGTGTTTTCGTTCAGCTTGCCTTCGTACAACACGCACTCTCACCAGCGTGTGGAGGTCTCCTAACAACACGAATGCAACGATATGCTGAAAGGATCCAACTATGGGATCTCAAGGGCGAACACAGTAGTTATGCCCGACAACTCGGAAAGATCATATGTCTCCCACCGAGGCTGATGCCCAACGCTCGCGCTTATATTAGCTATGATATCAGATCACTTCAGGAAGAGGGAGGGAGTGAGCCCGCGTGTACATTAATGGCTCAGGAGTCAGAAGCATGCCGACGCTCCGGGCCCGTAGCCCCTGTGGTGCACCACGATGAAGGGTCACGTGTGTGAAGAGACCGATAGGGTGTAGAAGGCAATCGATTTCGGCTTGCTGCATCGGCGCCACACCACTGGATCTGTTTAACCAAGGTGCCGGAGCGCAGGGAAACGGCGCTGGGGGTGCGAAGCCGAAGTAGGCTAGACGTGCTAGGAAGAGCTCGTGCAGTAGAACTAGTACTCCGTAGAATAAGGTGCAGATGCCAGCAAAGACATGCAACGACATGCATGCCCTGTGACGAACCAATGGCGGACCATTTCACATCCTGGTCCACCAACGAACGACGGCATGGCAATTTGAGGGAGCGTTGAAAGGTGATGAAAGGTGAAAGGTGAAAGCCAGCCGGGTGCGAGCTGGCCGTGGCCACTATGTATACTACTGCCAACTGGCGTAACGTTACTACTGCATAGCGAACACCGTCATATTAAAACACACCTGCTTGTCCGCCGGCCACATCGCCGTCTCCCCATCTGCGCATGCGCCACGGCCCACGGTACAGCGACGTGTGCTTCCGGAACACATCAGTCACCCAATGGAGCCAGATGATGCTGCGGCCATTCGCACCCATTGGCTATCACCCGCAGAAACATCAGGCTCCATCTCCACCACGCCGCCGACGAGCAATGGCACGCCGCATTGATAAAACGCTCCATCTCGAGCGGTATGTACTGCCTGTCGTGCCAACAGCCCTCGGCCTCCCCATAATCCTCCGAGATCTGTGGCCAAAGGAAGATATTATGGCCCTTCTGACCCTGGGGAATGCGGCCGCCGCCGTACTGCTCTACTTGGTCGCATCCTTTGTTTGCCGCATCGTCTATCGCCTGTATTTCAGTCCGTTGGCCAAGTTTCCCGGACCAAGACTCGCGGCCGCCACGTACCTACCGGAAATCTACTATGATCTTTTCCACGGAGAAGGCGGCCAATTCCCCTGGGCTATTCGGAAGTGGCATGAGCAATACGGCCCTATTGTTCGCATCAACCCGAACGAACTGCATGTGAAAGACTCGTCTTGGTACGACACGTGCTACTCCAGCACTCGCAAGTCATGGAAACATCTGCCGGTGTTGGACGCTGTCGGGATGGGCAAGTCAACCGTAGCCGCGTTCAATCCTGATCGATGGCGAATCAAGAGGAATGCCATCAGTCCATTCTTCTCACGCAAGAACATCGTGGCATACGAACCCCAAATGCACCGCCACATGACCAGAGTCATGAGCCGGCTTCAGGAAGAATACAGTGGAACCGACAAAGTCCTGAGTCTTCACCATTTCTGGGACTGCTACGCTTCGGATAACATCATGGCCTTTGCCTTCGATCAGCACCACGACTTTGTCAACAGTCCTAACTTCCACTCCAGCATCAGCGAAGGCATGGATGCCATTACCGAGATGTCGAATATCTTCAAATACCTCACCTACGTGCCCAAGATGATGGAAAAACTCCCTTCATGGTTGGTCGGCAAGCTCAACCCAGCAATCTTGCCCGTCCTCAAAGTCCAGGACGACTTGCGAACCAAAATCACCGACGTCCTATCTCTCCACGACCCCGACCGGAAGCAATCCGACACCATCTTCGGCTCTCTCCTCCACCAAGGCCTCCCACCCGAAGAACTGACACATCTCGCTCTGCACCAAGAAGCCATGTCCGTCATAGGCGCCGGCGTGGAAACCGTCAACCGCGCCCTAACCATCGCCTGTTACTACATCATCCACGACCCCAAAATCCGGACCCGAGTCGTCTCCGAGCTGACCGAAGCAATCCCGGACCCGAGTAACATCCCCGGCTGGGATTCTCTCCAGAAGCTTCCGTACCTTACAGGATGCATTGAAGAAGCTTTGAGATTCACATACGGTGTGAGCCAGCGCCGGACTCGCGGGTACAGAGATGGACCACTCGTATATCAGAACTGGGAATTGCCGCCAGGGACGTGGGTGGGCATGGATAACTTCGACGTCGCTCACGATGAAGCGATTTTTCCGGATTCGTTCGCTTTTAACCCGGAGAGATGGATGGGAAATCCCGTTGCGGCGGATGGGAGGCCTTTGGCGAGGTATCAGGTTGCGTTTGGGGGCAAGGAGCAGAGGAGTTGTACGGGGATACATTTCGCTTATGCCGAGTTTTACATTGCGATGGCGCACTTTTTTCGTTCGCCGTTGGGGGGGAGTCAGGCGGTTTTGGCGGAGGGGACGGATGAGGGGGATGTGAGGATGACGCGAGATACCCTGGTGCCGAGACCGAGGAAGGGACGGAAGGGTGTGATGCTTGTGTTTCCTTCGGGCCCTGTTGATGAGAAGATGCAGAGTTGAGTTGAGCACTGTTGTGGGTGAGCAGACCATTTCATTGCCGCCTCAGATCCTTGAGACCAGACAGGACTGTACTCACGTACACAAAGACATGAACCGTTCTGGCTTTTCTGTTCTTCCAAGTCATGATGCCATGGTTCGAAGCCCTTGCATGCATGATAAGTGCTATTATTGTGAAGAATAGAACTGGTCTATATATCGCCGGATAGAAAGGAAAGCTAGCTTGTTGCGACATCGACATCGACATCCACCGCTTTGCGTTGAGATCCATCTTGGCGAATACCAAGATCATGACCATCTCAGCAAGACCCGACTGCTGTGGTGCAATTACTTCCATCTCTTCGAGAACGACCTCAGCGCCGCCCAAATGCACATGGCGAGGTCATGGCGAGTTTAGTTTTGGCAAACGACCAGCAACAGCCAGCCAATTTGAAACTGCCCAGCAACTGCGCACAGCAATTATTCCAGGAAGAAATGTTATCAGCAACCCTCGTAGCTAGCTAGCTATGAATAAAGGTCCGGGGCATTCCATCCCACCTGCTGGCTTGACAAGGACGGGTCCATTCGAGGGAGATGGAGAAGGCATGAAGAGGAGATGTTGAGTCGAACGGAGAGACTTGTGTGACCAAGGAAATGTGGTCTTGTCGATGCCATTACCTGAAGATGATTGATTACAACAAATCCACCGAATTGCAATCATCTCGCTCACTTTGACTTCTTCGTACTTCAGATATGCATCGAGGACAGCGTCATATGGCAACGCGCGTACTGCGAGAAGTCTCCACACCAGACGTGAGATTTGTGTCAACGTTGCGAACTGTCTCATGCAGGCATCCGCAGCTGCGCACGGACCATGCAAACGCCTGAAAACTCCCTTGCATCCTATGTGAGGTTTTCGGCACGCACATTCCTTTAACCTTGGATCCTGAATCGAATTCTTACTGGTCGTATCATATCATACGCCAACGATGTCGACAGAACAGCTCAGCAGTCGGTACTGCATGTACAAGGAAGGCACCGATCGCCTCGTCCGCTGGATAATCAAGACCGCTTCCTCATGTCGGAGAAGTTTTGTCAAGTCCAGTGATGGGACCGTTTCCACGAAAGAGCTTCTGGAGTGCACAAGATCAATTGTGGAATGGAAGCCACCTGTTGAGATTCCGGTCAGCACGATTGAATTGCTTGAAGGCTCGTCTCTCAAACTCCCGAATGCGATCGTGTACTGACACATAGCAGATGTGATAGCTGGGAGATCTTTGTGCGCGGAATTTTACACGATCCAGCACGCGAGGTCTGCGGCAGAGATCGAAAGCGATCGTAGTCATGCGCACTTCGTGTCGGTCTTGGAAGATATGCTTGTGTTGCTGAGAGACGCCAGGGCTACGCGATCTAAGAAGTCGAGAACGACAAAAGCGAGTGCGCAGGAGGATCATGCTTCTCATCCACCAAAGGCCACCGAAAAACTCAACAATCTTTTCCAGAACTTGCAAATCGAGGAACCGTGCGAGGCTGCTTGGTCTTCCGCGGCATCGAAGAAAGAGCGCAAGGACTCTGCTCCGCGAGCTCCGGCAACGCTACAAGTCGACAAGAGCGCAGAGAAGCGTTTTTCGATCTGGTGTTTCCTCCAGGATGCCAAAGAGATTCGAGACTTCGTCAAGCAGATCTGGCACGAGTGGCGCGACGAGCGTCGCATGAGCTTTGAAGCTGCGGCGGTGATTACGGAGACAGCGATGGGCATTGTCCGGCGTGCAGGCGATGCCGTAGCTGAGGAACATCCCGAGGTGGCGCACTACCCTCATGTCTTGGACCTGCTGGGCTACGAGACCAGAGTGAATTCCTGGACTCAGATCCCCACCGTGCTCGCAGAAGGAACGGAATTCGTGGCTAGCGACGCCGGCAATGGAGAAGAACTGCTGTTCCCACACGCAGGCGGATTACTGCATGTCTTCTGGCACCATTGGAACGCGACAACTATGTTCTTGGCAGAGCGCGCCAAAGACGGAGTTCCAGAAGATGCGCGCCAAATGTGGTCATACAAGCATCCGGAAGATACGACAGGGCGGCTGGACTTCCATCCGTTTGCGAAGCTGATGTGGAAGATGTTCCCGGACCTGTACGCCCTGGTGCTTTCCCTCGACGCATTAAAGAATACGGCGCGCGATGCACAGGCACTCTTCCATGGACTGCGGACGATGCACGTCACAGGTCAACTCCCGCTCTGGTTGGTATGTGTCGTTCAGATCTGCATGGACATGCACGATATCGTGGGCGATGAGCCAATAGGCCTGGAGATTCTTCGTGAGCGTACCACACAAGCCGCCGAAGTGCTTTCGAAGTACGCCAAGATTCGTGAGCGGTATGGAAGTCACATCAATGCGAGTCAGCTCGACAAGACGATAAAAGAGGTCGAACGCGAACGCAAAGCAGCGACTATGAGCTTGGCCACGGACAAGAGCGTCCAATTCGAGTCGTTGCTGCCCAGTGCGGACAGCGTTCCGTCGAAAGCTTTCCGAGGCCTTCATATCCTGGTGGGTGAGAAGGTGGATGCGCACCATGCCTTGATGCACGATGCTGGAGTGCATATTGGCAACGACGGCTGTGTCATTCTTGCCGTGGCCCATCTCTACAAAGCAGCACGCCATGCAAAGCTCTTGCGTACGGCGTGGACAGATATGGAGTGGTTCTTGGAGCAGCATAGCAAGCGTCGCGCCTTCGTGCAAGATGTCGGCAAGTATGGTGGCATGAGCTCCTTTTCTCGCCACTTCTCGCTTGCGCTGGGCACGCCCATTACGATGCTGGCGCGTCTCAAGGCCATGCCGAGAGCAGCACAAAGCTGGTCAGCAGTGCCTCGACGCGCGCAGCAAAGAATGTTCGACACACCCTGTGAGCTCAGCTTGGCCAGCGACGAGCTCTATGGCCGCGAGAAGGCGCCAGTGTCGCATCGGGATCCTTTTTTCGCGCTTTTGGAGAAGATGACGGAGAAGAGCGATGCCGACAGGCAGAAGACGACATCGCGCAGACCAGGCTCTGGTCAAAAGCCAAAGTTTACCGGCCTCCAACTCTTAGAGACGTACAAGAAGATGAGGATTGCGGAGGACATGCCGCTCAACTTCGATTATGTCTCCTTCTGGATGGCGTGCTGGGAGATGTTGGACAACATTCGTCGCGCCGTCGCAGACACGATACCGGAACTGTGCACCAAGTACGAGGACATGCTTGTGCTCGCCATCTTTGACCGTGCTGCAGAGGCTGAGCGGCTGCGAACTCCGCTGGAGCACTCGGCGATGGGAGAAGTTGCGCACATCATCAACGCGCATGTCGAGAAGAAAGGGAAAGGCGACGAGCTGAGCAAAGGTGCGGCGACGAGAATGCGAGGGCCCACAGCACCCAAAGCCCCATCAAAGCCGAAGCCCAAGCGAGATGCGAGAGGATATCTGGTATGCAGACCACAGTGAAAGCGAAGCTTCGTAGAGAGCGAGAGAATGAAGATGCAATGGACTTCACAGGTCATCCAATCACTCCCGATCCACGCGAGCTGATACCGTATGACTTTCGCCTCGCCTCGAAAGGACAATACCGCATGTCGTCGCCTCGTCCAGAAGCATCAAATTTCCAGATGCTATGCGTGACATTTGCTGCCCTGTTTCGCAGTCTCCCTCCCCAACGCCTGCCCGCTCGAACGCGATGAATCATTCACACGCCTATCGACCATCCTTGCCCCATCCCTTGGCCCTCATTCTCGCCTCGATTTGACTCCAGATATCTTCCACCACCTCCCGATCTCTCCACCGATTGGAGCCCTTGTCAATCTGCACACTCAGCACTTGCCTGCCCCAACCCTTGACCGTATCTGGTATCACTTCTCCCTTCCAGCCAACGTATACCCCGAGCGCATGGTTGAACAGCTCTGCCGGGTTCGTCCATTTGTAGCTCTTGAACTGCCAAGTCTGCCCCGTGGTAAAGACTGCCACCACACGATCCCAGTAGTCTGGTCGAAAATTGGACGGGTCGTCCACGAGGATAAATCGTGTAGTGTGGCCGGGATGCACAGTGCGCAGCTGTCGGGTAATGTGGAGAATGTTGGCTGCCTCGCCAGACTCTTCGAGGGGAGTGTAGACACCTTCCGCCAAGAAGCTCTTGATGTTTTGCATCTTGAGAAGCGACGAGAAGGATGAGGAGAGCAAGATGATGGGTTCTGGTCGTCGTCCGGACTGCGTAGGCTTGACAGGTGCTCGAATCGCTGGGTTGCTGTTCAGCGCTGGTGCAGGCGCTTGCTGACCTGGCGCGACCTTGGCCTTGCCGAGGAATAACGGACTGTATTTACGCATGCCGCTGAAGTCTTGAATCTTGAAGCCGCGCAGCACGGTATTGTGGTCTCCCATTCTACGCTCTGCAGCATAGATATCTCTCAGTCTCTCCTCCTCTTCCCTCCGCTTGCCTTCCTCCGTGCCCACATCGCGCATCTCTACATCTTCCTCGGCTTGCTTCAGCGCATCCGCAGTCTCTGCGCGAGTCGCTTTGTTATCGTCTAAGCTCTTGATGAACTCGCTCTCATTCTCCCCGATTTCACCAGACAGCCAGGAACTTAGGTCCATACGCTCGGTGAAGACCAAGTTGGAGACTGTCTCACTCTTGCCCGCCTTTTGCAATTCGCCATTGAGCTCGCCAATCGCTGCAAGGTATTGAGGCACAGAGAGGTCCTTCTTGAGCCATGCGAAGTAGATGGATCGAAGATCGAGTGGTTGATTACCGGCTTGCTTGGAGATGAATCGCGTGGGCAGAGAAAGCGATATGGGAATGTGTTGGGCGCCATCTTGAGGCGAGTCGAAGTTGAAGATCAGGTATGAGGCCTCTGCCAGCGATACATCGGTCGAGCCTTTCGAGGGATCTGCGTCTGTGGATGGTATGGGTAGCGTGTTTTTGGCGATGGTTCGGCGCAATAGGCTGAGCGCGTCTTCGCTCTGACCGTTAACCGCGGAAGCCATATTATGCTGCAAGAAAGCGTCTTGTTCTTGTGCGTGATATGAACTTCTGAGGACAACTCAAGAAACGCGTCTGCCTCGTCTCGCGGTCGCAAGTCTTAGGGAGGCCCATACATACCAGATTGTCAATGGAGGTTCTCACCGCCTCCACTAACCTACCTCTACGACCAACTTTCTATGTTTGCCCTCGCACTATACTCGCTATTGACTCGCAAAATGCCTCTACGTATCGATCTCTCGCTATAGAGGGCTTAGATAACCTTACAGGTCAATAGCGGCACTATATAAGGCGAAATCCTATAGCACCTTATATAAGAGACTAGTTACTAGATAGCTCTTTCTACGCTTTGTCGGAGGCTTAAGGAATAGGGGGTTAATTATAGCTATTACGCTTACTATAACCGAGTTAATAATGTCGAGGTACTAAAGATCCGAGTCGTATATACCTTCTCCGCTTTACGCTTAACTAATAAAGAAGCGGTTAAAGTACTAAAGATAGATAGATTTAATATTAGCTAGCGGAGATATTAACGGATACATTAAGAGTTTAGATTAAAGAAGGCATTATCGCGAGATAGATAGATAGAAGCGGAAGAGGAAATAGTAGAGGTCTTATAGGAAGAGCTCGAGAAGTCTACGGTAGAGTCCTTCGGCCGACGGTACCTATATACCTATATTAGGTCTAAATACAACATTATTAGTAGAGATCGGCTATATCGTATAGCTTGCTTACTAAATCCTAAAGGGTTGCAAGTCCGCCGCGAGCGGGCGCAAGAGTACTATAGAGCGATTATTATACTAGGCCCTAGCTACGTAATATTAATAGATACTTACTATAAATTCGAGCATTAGGGAATACAGATCTACGCAGCTATTAATATCTACTCGCGTTACATTATCTAGGTCTACGTAGGGATTACTAGCCGTATAGCTATATCCGTACTCGCTTAATATATTGCAACGATTAAGAATAGTAGTATAATACTATAGATTATCCGATTAGACCGTAGGGCGGAAACGATTCTAGCCGCGGACGCTTACTATACGACTCGCCTTACGACTCGTAGTAACCTAGAACCGGAACTAGAACTAGAACTACTAGCTTTCGAAGACTGCTTTAAATATAGTACGAGCAAGATAAACTAGCGGATCGAGGTATAGTAGCGCTAGCAAGTACCTGCATTAAATAGCTAGAGGGGCTATTTTTACGAGTTGCTACGCGAGTTACTATACGATACTAAATTGCTAGCCGATCGGATTGCCTTCCTTGCAGTCTATATACCAATTATACGCTATAAAGTCCTCGAATTTGTTTACTTCTAGAATAGCTATCGGATTAGGAAGCAGGCTAATCGACTATACGTTATACTAGGTATTCCGCATATTCTATACTATTATCTAGAGCTAAGCGGGCATTCTTATTAAGGTATTCCTATGCCTAATAGCGTACTTAATAATATAGAGCAAGACCTTTAAGGATTCGGTATATATTAGATTCTATAGTACTCGCTATAGACTCGCTATAGACTCGCTAATAGACTCGCTAATTCCTAGATCTTAAAGCCTACCTACCCGAGGCTACGCTTACTTAGTGTTAGATAGCATTATAGACTCGCGGCTTCTCGTATCTAGTTAGTAGTAGCGAGAATAATAGCGATAGAGAGCGAGTTTACCGCTAGGTATACTTACTTCTTCGATAGCTAATTGCCGAGTATACAGCTATAGGGTTAGGGCCTAAACTAATAGAGTTAGATAAGCTATTAGCAGCTCGTAATTAGACGTTAGGTAGGGCGAATACCGGGGCTAGATTAATTAAGTTTATAAATAATATATACTAATCTAAAATAAGGGATTTGCGAGCCGGCCGCGAGCCGGCCGCGAGTCGCTTATTTCAGTTCTATTTCCTTCTTAATCTTTCAATTCCTATCTTGTTCTACCTCTATACTACTGCTATAGTTCTACCTTAGTTCTACTACTAACAATGCCTGTCTAGGGTACCTTTTATACTATTACCGGCGCTAACTATGCAATACTATTAAAAGCATACGCATTCTATAACTAATATAGTCTTAAGAACCCTAATCTACTAACCGAGCGATTTGTACGCGAGCCGTTAGTAGCAGCCGCTACTACTGCCGCTGCTGCTACGAGTTCAACTACGAGTATAGTACGAGGCTTTAATACGTTCCCTTCTCTACCTAAGGCGGCGAATACTGTACGCAATACTGCTATTTAGCAGTATAAGCTAACTTCTCGACCAAATGCTAGATCTTAGAGCCTCTCGCAACGTCTACTAATACCTATACAACTATTAAAGGAGCCAACAAAGGTATTATTTACCTGCCGCTATTTAGTTTTTAGCTAGCGAGTAGAGGTTTCTCGTAGGGGTAGAGTCGACCTATAGGAATATAATCCGCTAGTCCTATAGACTTCTATTACTAATATCTAGTCTAACAAAGACTTCGAAGAAGCCAATATATTACTTATAGACTAGGTTCTTAGTCGGATTAACGCTAAGGACCTACCGTAAGGTAGCGTCTATTAGGTCGACGACTATACGGACTACTTCTTTTATACTAATTTCGATAATAAGCGCTTATTACTAGAGAAAGTCGCTTCTAAAGCACTCGGCCTAGGACTAGTTAAAGAGGCTCTTATACTCTTTAAACCGCAAATAGGAGGGAAAGCAACAAAGCAGCTACTAATCTATTACCTTAAAATCTGTATCTAATAATAGCGGAAGCTATAGCAATAAAGGCAACTAAAGCGGAAGCTATAGCAATAAAGGCAACTAAAGCGGAAGTACCGGCTAAGTACTCCTACTACGAGTAGTAGCGCGAGTGCTATAGCGAGTTAGGACGGGGTTGTTCTATCTATAGAGATTAAGCAAGAGAAGCTATAGAAGGAGAAGGTAATCGATACTAAAAAGCCGCCTAAGTTTATTAACCTAAGCGGCGAGGACACCGCGAGGCTACCGCGAGTTACGCCTATTCTAAAAGAGTCGAGCGAAGCTAAGGACTAGCAAGATAGTTAGCAAGATAGTTAGCAAGAAGGCTAGCAAGGCTAGCAAGGCTAGTAAGGCTAGCAAGGTTAGCAAGGTTAGCAAGGTTAGCAAGATAGCTAGTAAGATAGCTAGCAAGATAGCTAGCAAGATAGTTAGCAAGATAGTTAGAGCGGACAGAAGAGTTAGAAGCTAAAGCGTACTTAGAAGCTAGTTAATCTATTATCTATAGAGATACAATCGAAGAAGAAAGGAAATTGAAATATAGACTCGCTATAGACTCGCTATAGACTCGCTCCTTAAATATTATCTACTAGTAGCTCGCGATCGCTATTTAGCTATAGCTCCTTCTATATCGTATATACATCCTTAGACTTAATAATAGCCTTATTCTTAAGCTATTTAAACTACGAGAGGCAATATCCTTCTAACTTATCGAACCTAGCTTCTAATGCCTTAATCTTTGCCTCTAGTTTAGTATTCTTTGCCTCTACGGCCTCGACTCGCGCCTATATCGCGGCTAGCTCGCTGTTTCTATCGTCTTCTTCAACCTCTTCTATACTAGCCGTATAGCTAGACTTGCCCTTATACTTGTAATAAGCGCAGACACGCTCGCCCTTAGTATTAAGTATACGATACTCAAAGTTATTAGAGCGTATATAGTAGTAGCATAGCGCTAGTGCAAGCTTGCTAGAGTCCGTTTCTATAATAATTCTAGTAGCCTTATATTTCCGCAGTCTATTTAATGCCGCCTTCTTCTTATCCGGTATCGCTATCTAATCGAGTAGCTCTTGCTATATTTGCGCGCTATAGTACTAGAAATCGTAGGTGTTTGTAGTCGTAGGGCGTCGAAGTCTAGAGCGAGTTAGTAGCGAGTCTATAGCGATACGCCTCGCGACTTACGATAAATATTCTCCTCCTCCTACTAGTAAGTACGCTACTAGTAAGTGCGCTGCTAAAGTTGAAGCTGAAGCTACTAAAGCTACGCTAAGAATAAGGTCTCGCGGAATACTAGTTATAGCGGCTGCTACTATCGGTATCGGTATCGCTGTCGGTATTGTCGATAGAAGAAGAACATTACGAGGTAAGGCGCGAAAGTATAGCGAGTCTGAGTAAGGTTTATCGCGACAATAGGCATAGTGAGGTTAGTAAGGAAGGCGCAACAGGACAATAGACTAAAGTGAAGCCAACCCTCCATTGACAATCTAGTATGTATGGAGCTCCGTCAAGTCTTGGCAGCAGTCGCGATGGCTTCACTTCATCTCATCAATATTCTCTCCACGACGCATGCCACGAAGCCGTGTAAATGCTGTTTTATCGCGTAGCCTGGGTGTGTCACATTGGATAGTGCGGACACCGCTTCACTGATCATTCCATAACTATCCGCCTTAACCGATCTCATGTTGGCAGGCTACATAGTATCTACACAAAGAGCTGCGTTGACTGAAGATTATACGGCATGGACTGCCAAAAAGCACAGGAATCACCAGACCACTACTCAATGGAAACTGCGACGATGTCATGTGGAAGCGGCGTGAATGTCGAGTTGCACTTTCCACCTCTCGCAAGGACATGGCCAACAACACTAACACTATTCACGACCTGTCAGCTGCAACACAACATGTGTAAGCAGAGAGACTGATCAGAATTCGCTTCCCAACTGTCAACTCTCGACTTCCCAGAAAGGCGTCAGCAAGCCTCGCATCTGCTCGGAGATTTTCGCGGAGACTGCTGGATCGCCTCGAGATTGAAGATCTGCTCAAAGTCAACAAACACAAGATGAAGACGAGTGGACCTTCTTCGCTTCCATCAGAAGCCCGAACGCCATGGACCGACGACGAGACATTCATCAGTACTGACGCCACACGCCGCGAGAAGGCGAGGTCTTTTGTGTGGCGAAGGAGAGAACAGTAATTCTTACGTACCTATGCCTACGACACTTACCTGTAGTTTAATGCCAGTTTCGGGCACCAGGGAGTTTAACGTGTGAGCGGCCCACGGCAGTTAACGACCCGAAGGCTGTCGCCTGGAGTTTTCTGTCATACGGCGGACACTTGGAGTTGTATCGACATCAGCGGTCGCCATTGGAGGTTAACGTGTGAGTCGGGCCACGCCTGGAGTTTATCGTCATGCGGCAGACGCTTGGAGTTGTATCGACATCAGCGGTCGCCATTGGAGTTTAACGTGTGAGTCGGACCACGCCTAGGAGTTTAACGTCCTCCAAGGAATGACGGCAGTTAACGACCCGAAGGCTGTCGCCTGGAGTTTCACGTCGTCGGCAGACGCCTGGCTTTAACGTCTATCCAGGAATCGACGGCAGTTAACGACCCGAAGGCTGTCGCCTGGAGTTTTACGTCGTCGGCGGACGCCATTGGAGTTTAACGTGTGAGTCGGACCACGCCTGGAAGTTTAACGTCTGAGCGACCGACGGCGTTGGTGTTTAACGTGTGAGAGTCGCGCCACGATGTGGGAGATTCGACGTGTGAAAGATCGACGGCAGGGCGATGTAGTCGGTGGTGGAGGCGGCGAGTGGTTCGGGATCGATGATGGTATCTCAGTGGCTGAAAAGCGACAGGATGATGGACGATCTGCGAAGAACGTCAGCAAATTCAGAGTGGTGGAAGGAGTCGGCTACTTTCCAGGTCAGGATGCTGTTCGCGCCTCGAGATTGTTGTGTTGGCCGCTCAAAGCCCATCGTCACCAGCGTGTCAGGAAGATCGCCTCGCTTTGCCAATGTCACGATGGTGTGGTTATGTACCACGCCCCGACCTTCGCGTGTTACCGTCGGCCTCACCAACTCAAACTTCTTTTGAGATCTGGCCGTCCGCTTCGATGGTGGCGAATCGGCAGTCGACAGTGCCGTGGCTCGGAGACTATGAAAAGTGTCAGCGAGGAGGTCTGATATACGAGCAAAAGGCCATGTACTTCCCAGAACAGGCCGGGCCTGTCAATGTCAATGTCAGTTTCGCCAAGATGTCAAGGAAAAGTTCGTCTCACGGTGCGGTTGCGGATTGGAGGCCGTGAGATTGTTGTAAGGCAGCACTATCAAATGCGACACAAGCTCCAGAAACCTCGAAGGCCAGCTGATTTCGCGATCTGTGGTGTGAAGCCGTGGGCCGTATCGTCACGCTGCAGAGTTCTCAGCGCTTCGAAGCTGCTGGATCGAAGGCCAAGGCGCCACCGACATCTGCAATCAGTAGCCGAACTGTTCAGGATGTCAGCAAAGTCGAATTCGAGTTTCTCTGGAAGAGACTTAGGATGCTGCCGCTGCTCAGGGCCTCGAGATTGTTGTGTCGCGCGCTCAAACGCCATTGTCTTTCGAGGCGGAGCGCGGTGGTGTCAGTGAAACCATGTTGGTGGCGGCCGAGGCGGCGGATCTTTAGAGAAGTCAGTGGTGAGACGAAAGGAAGAGATGTTGTGAAAGCGGAAGCATGTTGCAAGAGAAGTCATTGTATGTGTGTGAGATGGCGAGGTGAGATTCGGCAGGTGATGGTTGGATGGTGAGGGCAGTGAGGTGAGAATGTGTCAGAGGAGAAGATTTGGGAGGTGATTTTGTTGTAGAAAGAGTGCTGGGGAATGATGGACTTACTGGAGGTTGTTGTGTTGTGGTGGTGTGGCGAGAAGAAGGTCGAAAGTGGGATGCAGGAGGAAGAGTGCAGAACGAGATTTTCGAGGGAGAAGGGCTCTTTTATGCTGCAGAGACGGGCCTCATGACTAATTGCAAGAGACCGGTGGCATCAATGGTCTTTGGATGAAGAGAGACGCTCTACCATTGAGTGAGAGTGATCACCAGCATGTGAGAGCATGTCGGCGAATCCCAGGCATCGCCAGGAGTCCGACCTACGGATGTACCACGTCACGGTGAGCAGTATCTGCACAACACAGCCAACACATTGACCGGAGATTACGCGATTCATAAGTCGCGGTATGGCAGTACCATTGTAAAACTCCCTCACTGCTAGATTGGACCATGTATGCGAGCAGCTAGCAGAATGGCATTGGAGCAAGACTTATGGCAACTCAGGTGGAGGCAGGATGTGCACCGCAAACCACCCTCAAGACCATCGCAATGCGGAAAGCACATTGCCTTTGAGATTAACAACTCATTGCAATGCAGACTATGCATTTATACCACTCTTGTTCCCGAGCGTATCACGTTGTTCGCGCCAGGCCGCGCGCAACAGCGTGGTTTGTGCATGCCGCCCTCAAGGAAACTTTGTATGAGACTTCGGGATGCCGGTGTTCTTGCACCATTGGGACCAGCCGAGCAACCAACACGCATTCTTAGCGCGCAGTCAGCTTCAAATGAGTGTTACTCGCTCAACAGCAACACGGTCCAAGTTTACATGCAACTTACTCGTCCAAGAGTACCACACTTCGAGCCAAAGTGGTTCTATTCCTCTCTGCAACGTCGCATCGTCAATGGCTCGGAGAAAGACGATGCCGAGCTCGTAAAGGACGTTCGTTCATGATCAGTCATCATCTTTGTGAAGGTCCATGGCAATGGCAATGGCAATGCAAACTTCTGCTACCGTTGGTACCTCGTTCTTGCTACGTTGGAGGCACTTGGTGAAGAAAGAGCTGCTCGCTCGCTTGCATCTCAGCTTAGTTACCCGCAAAAGTCCCGCCGCAAAACGAGCCTTTTGCAACCAATGCCGCGATTCTGTCGTACTGGTAAGAGAACGGCGGCTATACCCGATCGACAGGTGAAGTCGCAAATTAGGTTGCGCTCTGGGCAATGCCTTCCTGATTGGGAGATCGCGGGTAAGGTGTTCCATAAACATGCTCGCTGATGATAGAAACTTGAGAGTTGGAGTGTAAACAAGCGTTTACATTCGAGACTCAGGTCTGGATCAGCTGAAAGGGCTAGACAAGAAGAAGAAGTACAACCCAACATCGTCGTCAACTTGTCGATCAGATCTAGTACTACACTATATAGACTAACTGATCTGTACGAGACGGACCTGATACCATCAAACAAAGGCGGCCCCGATTTCCTCGGAGGCTTCTGCGCAGGCCACGAAGCCTGAATATACAAATTCGCCGGGTTACATCATAGATTTGCTTTCTGTGCATGCCATCTGAACCGTGTTGTGAATTCTGATATACAGTCTCTCCGCGACGCCCTTGATATTACAAGTTTGAAGGCTAGCACAAGCTCCCGTCGCACTTATTGCCAGATCATTGCCGAGCGCCGTCTCCTTAGATTGTTCACGTACTTGCCTTGATAGAATCTCTCAAGTTGTAGGTGTAGCCAGCGATGAGTGGGTTTGTTGTGAGCGGGTAGATGTCAATTGCGGAGCTTTTGGGTTCGGTTTGGAGGGCTGATGGACCATCTATGCCGACGTGGTAGCCGGGCTGTTGCGCCGTATGTGTTGAAGTTCCAGTAACCCATACCCTTCTCGAAGCTGAGGTTGAGTATGAGATAAAGCCGCACCAAAATTCTTGTCCGTATTCGACGCCTGGAAATGAATAGCCTTCCTGGTTGCAGTAGGATATGCACTTTTCTTTGCTCATGTCGTGGCTTGCAAACGACCTCGGGAATCCGAGCGAAGGCCGCGTGAATTCACGCTCTCTATGAAGCATCCAACATAGCTCCACCCATCGATGGCCGTCGAGCGTTCAAGCAAGCTTCTTTCCGTTTCGGCATGGTCGATAACGCGAGCGTTCGCAAGGAGACCTATGAGGAGCAGAGGCGAGAGAGCGGGTCTTGCGTACATCTTCGCGCTGAGATATTGGTCCCGCGAAGACGGTCCTTTCGCCATACGGTCGTAGTTCCATCTTATATCCTTTCAAAGAATGCGACTCTCCCCGTAGACCTTCTGCTTTGAGTTCACTGGTTTGTTGTAGACAGGCCCTTAGACTGTTAAACGGAGCAATGTTGGAAAACGTTAGGCTCTAATATCGCATTCCATACATGAAAGAAGTGGAAATGAGCGTCATAATCAGTCAGAATCCATTTCGTCAAGCGTGGATCCTATTGTAAGTCGCTGTGTGCCGCCATACTGTCGTCTTAAAGCTTCAATCTCCGAATCAGACTCCTCAAACGTCTTCTCATGATCACGAGCAATCGTGAAGTCAGGCATAACTTTCTCCTCATCTCCACGATATTCATTATCATACGGCGCCTGAGAGCTGACTTTACTCTGCTCATGCCTCTGCCGCTCTTCATATCTCCTCTGCCTATCCGAAAACGACTGGTCAAAGCCATCATACCTCTCCACTCCATCTTCCGGTATCGTATACCACGCCGGCTTATCAGCAACAAAAATATGATCCCCAGCTTTCAAAATCTTCATCACACCTTCCACATCTTCAACGACACTCCCAGCCGAAAGGTGAGTCTTCTCGGGATAACAGTCGTACTGCATACTCATTGTCCCGCCACATGTCGAGCAGCAACTTCGTGTAGCGATGCTGTTCATGCCGTTCGAGATTTGGAGACGGAAGGTTTGTAAATTACCGGACCAGACTATGCTGGAGCGGTTTACGCCCATCCAGGATACGAAAGGCGCGCCGGAGACGCGTTGGCATTGGGAGCAATAGCAGAAATCGAGGTGCGATGGGGCGGCGGTCGAGGTCCAGCTTGTGGCATTGCAGGCACAGCTGCCTCGGAGAATTATGGGAGAGGACATGGTTGTCTACATCTCTCGGCACGACCTTGATGGACGGCGCGATGGCATTTGTATGACATGAGTTGCTGGATGTGTCAGCAGCGTTAGGGTTCGTTCCTGCCAAGAGAATTCGGCACCGAAGATCTTGCTCGACATGTTCCGTTCGAGGGATATCGAAATATTAGCAACACTCCAAGGCCCTTTGTTGCTGAAGATTTTGTCAATATTACTAGTAGCCTTTAACATCGCAACAGGGCTGAGTGGGTAATACCGCTCGTTGCAGGACTTCCCGTAGGATGGTCCGTGCTTAGGGCAATTCTTGGCGACGATGAGGTTACCAAATGCGTTGCATTCGATCGCTCTGAGAAGGGTCAGATTGAGATCATAGAGAGGAGAATCATTCCTCAACTCTGTATAAATACGAGATTCGAGATCAGGCTTCGATCAGCTCTTCTAGTCTATATATCACCCAACCAAGGCCGATCATCACAGAAGCTACAGTACTCTACCCATCAAACCGAGCAGCACTTCCTCGCTGAGCTGTGAGCGGAAATTTGAGAGCATGTGTGTGGTGTCTTAAGAAGTGCGAGGCCTGACACTGTACCACATGGCGATTTCTCATATATATACATCTGGCGATAGAGCACTCCCAGGACTTACCTTGGTAGAGAGAAAGGGATCACCACTACTGCCTTAATTGGTTGACTTGTTTCTCTATGACCGAGAGCTTTGCCCTTCTCGGCCGACATCATCCAGTCGGCATCGTATGAGCTTGCCTGAGGCGCCCTAGAATTGCCTGACTTGGACTGATCTTGGTCAATCGAGGTATTCGACCAGAACAGACTTTCGGACTTTAGAGTCGATTGTGGACTATTTCTTGGCTTAAGTCCGTCTTCCACTCATCTTCTCAAATGCGTCTAGCAGTGCCACACTTGCTAGTCAATTCGAGGCCGCTCGGACGGTGCAGGCCGATTGCTTGTTGCTCGAGGCAATTGCTGTGATCCCTTTGAAATTTCGACGGCTGTGAGCGTTCATGCAAGTCGCCCCAGTTTTGCCTGTGCGCTCGTACAAATTCTGTCTGTGCACACAATTAACCACCTTTTCTGCTCCACTTATGTTCGCCAAGCATAACCGGTATAGTCAGTAAAGGGATCGGAAGCGTCCTGTTGCATGTCTCCAGGTCGTCCTCCAGACATTTCCCACGTGTAATCGTTGCCGCGAAGCTGTCATGACTCGAGGAACGACAAATGGAGGCTGATGCATGAGCAAGTGCAACAATCACCTTGTTCCTCTCAACCTCGTGTTACTCCATAATATTCACCGCTAGACCCACGTAGCTTTTCCCTCAAACAAGTGCCGCGAGCGGTCAAGACCATCCTGCCACTGTGCAACCATCGTCAAAGAGCACAGACGGGGCTAAGTTGACACTATGCGATCGCTTCGCTGGAGAATGAAAGAGATTCGCATGGTGTAGAGCATGGTTCGCGCGAGTGACATGGGAATTACCAGCTGTGCAACTCACGACAAGTTGACATATCGTTAGCCGAAGATCACATTGCCTATTAAGTTAGATGTGGGCAGATAGCACTGGCCGGGGATTACATGCATGATCAACCGTGTGCCCACGCGTGACGACGTTGGCAGAGTGCCGAGCTGGAAGTGAGGTCCAAGTGTCGCTCCGGCAGTCCTGACACTGCCGCTTCGAGCGAGAGACGAAAACGGCCATGTTTAGGGCCTTGCAGGTGGAGTCGAACCACATGGCAAATCCTTTAGTGGCGCAATTTCGCGCAGGATATTGACGGCGTCGCAATCGACGGGTTCTTGCGCGCGCATGAAGTATCACCAGTGTCGTGAGGAGTGGCAGAGTAGAGCATGGAGGGTACAGCAGGAGGCTGGAATTCTGATCGAGCTACCATGACGATGCGTTGTGTCGCCATCGGACACGAGATTGTCTCAAGATTAGACATGAGGTGGTATGTGTGCACGATTGGTTAGCTTGCCGCGTCGGTTAGATTGCTAGGAAGCAAGCAGTCCCTTTGTACTTCGCCATAGATCATCTATGGGGTCCACCAACCTGTGGATGGTGTACACGCTCTGTAATACACTATGTATACGACCCTTTTAGGCGAGCTCGTTGTGTATACACAAGGCGGAGTTATCGGATACGCTGATATCCCGCCTACAACCCGCCAAGCTGCTTAATATTGCTCGGATATCCTGGTATTCGGGTATACCCGATGTGTATCCATGGGTGTACACCAGTATAATATACGATGTACACAACCTCCATTTCTCAGGGGCTGTAAACCCACAACACTACATAGATGCGACGTCGACGAACGCGGGCGGTGATTGGGCGGGCGCAGCAGTTTGGTATGCATTGCACAGTGCTGTGAAACAGTACTCTGCATAGACTGCAACGTCCCCTTTTGGAGGGCGGAGGAGGCGCTCGGGAGTAGTGAAGTGCTGCCATTGGCTCCCGGCGGTGGAGCTGGTTCAGCATTCGCATGCGATCGCATGGGCTACAGCTCTGGCTTGGAATGTGACAGCTGCATGTCGCCGCTTTGGGGTGGCGAGGAGAACAGTGGGCTGCCGGGCGAGGACCAGGATGGATATCAGGCATGGCGGCGGCGTACAGTACTGTATCTTGCTGGCCTGGGGTGCTGTGATGAAGTCGCGAGCGGGGCGATGCGAAGGCGGAGGCGGAGGCGTCGATGGCTGTCACGTCGCAGGTGATCGCGTGGGAATGGGAATGGATAGTAGGTAAGAATCTCGGTGGTTGATTTTCGGTGGCAACCAGTGATCCGTGCGCCGTGCCGGAAGAACGACTCGAGTTCCCACCATGACGCTGCTGCTGCTGCTGCTTTCTTCTTCACCTGCAATCACAGCGACCGTTACGCAGACCCCATCACGAGACGGCCGCTGCATGATTTTGTCGCCGCGTGCAGCTGTCATACTGCAGCAGGCCGGGGCACGCTCGATGCGATGCGATGCGATGCGATGCTGAAGCCTGAAGCCTTTCTCACCCACCCTGTCGACACCATCAGCCGCACGCGCTGAGCCTGGTAGAACTCGCGCATCACATCACCACGCTCTTCTCTGCACACAGTTAACTTCCATCAGACTGCCCGGAGCGCCGGCCATATGAGGAAAAGTGTTATTCCACTCCCCGACTCCATTGCATATTCGACCCCCCACCCCACACGAGCGGATCACGCTTTCCCTTCCCCAGGGTCTGCGTCTGTGGCGAGCACACGACAGCTCTCCTAGCCTTCAAGCGGAACCGAAGATCGCATACAATCTCCTTCCTTGCAGCCAGGCAGGAACGAACATCTTCCGCCCTTGCCACCACGACCTTCACCACCTCGTCACCTTGGGACGCGCCGGGAAACATGCTCTGCTCGTCTTCACGCAACCGCTGTCTGTAGCACCTGCTCGGCTCCTTTCGCCTCGTGTCGTGGGCCCTGGCCTGGCCTGCAGAGAGCACATACCTTCCCACCAGTCGTTCTTGCACTGAAACCACGGAACTGCACCTTCCAGCGATCCAGCTCCCATCGAGCGACGCTTCACCCATCTCTATCCCGCACCGTGGCCTCGGGATCTCTATTCTACCCAGTGCCGTCCGGCCCAGCATTCTTACATGACAGCTTAGCCACTTCCACGAGGACGCTCACAGTACCACGCTGCCGCCGGAACAGATCCCCCCCCCCCCCCGACTTCATATAGCCGGCGTGCGGCTTCCGTGTCCTACGATGGGTGATATTTTTCAATTCAGCAGTCCATATAAGCCTGCTGTCCCTGCTAGGCATCGGCATTCATTCCGGAAAAGGCCCAAAGTCATCAGACAGCGTCGCGCCGAGAACATGTTCAGCCAGCGAGCATGTGTAGCTCACTTTCATGAGCCGACCTTTTGCCCGAACAATGAATCTGCGATCTACATATCTGGAGCGTTCCTGCATACCATTTCTGCTTCTACTCGAGATACCCCGTCATCGCTTTACACACACAGACATATTGAACGAGCTGATGACCATGATGACGACGATATGGACGCTGGTGGGGTCCCACTGCCGCAAGACGAAGACGATACTATTATGCCCGATGCTCTGGACGATGTACATATTGCGATTCCCTCGACGTCCCCACGACATGAAACTTATGCCCGAGATACCCGCGATGACGATATGCAGGATCATCGCCGCTTTATTCTACCATCATCATCATTTGCCCGGTCAACGACAACACGGCGGCGGAGCCATCCCCGCCCAGTGACGAGAGAAATGTTAGAGGAAGAGTATGGGCGTCGGACGAGACTTGCGCTTGAAGGCGAGCCACCTGATCGTCTTGCAGAGTTTCGTCCGTCACATGCACATTCAACTTTATTTGAGAACAGGAATGAGCAATTGTCACAGGCGCTATCAGCGCCTCAACTCAACTCGGGTCCAGCCCAACACGAAACACAAGCTCGCGTGCCAGCCTTTGCTCCTCAATCATCAAGGACCTATCAACCAACCGAGGCGGAAATTGAAGCTGCTCAAGTAGTCATGGCCATCGATGCTCAATCTCACGAACTGGACGAGGACGCGCTTGCTGTCGATGATCCTCGACGTAATTATGATTTCGCGGATTTCATGGACACGTGGAGGTTGCATTCCCTTTGTAATAAACGACTACCATCTTTCGAACTTGGTTTACAGTCATCTCTTCGCCTGGGGCGTAGACCTGATCAGATCACGAGAGCGAATGTGAACACCTCATCTGTCGATATGCAGGGCATTCGATGGCAATTAATCGGACCTTCTCGGAGGCAAGCCACCACCGCTCGCGCCATGCTGCATCCCTCTGGACTTGGCGCGACCTTCTTGCCGTCGAAACAGCAAACCACACACAATGCTTTCGTCGGCGATCATGAGAGACATTATCAGTTCCGTGCTACTGTCTCGCGGCACAAAGCGAACTTCAGTCATTATCAGCTTCGGAACGTGTTAGCCGCGAGCAACCGCAATGATGTGTTCTACGCCACTGGCAATCACGTTATGAGAGCATCCATGGCCTGTCCCACAATGAAGGAGACCGCAATGGACTTGTCAAAGCCTGGTACCAGCGCGTCTTCCTTCCGAGTGACGTGCTTGTCTACCTCTTCCAAGCAAGTATTCTCCGAGTACCGCTCGGATGATGTCTTGCTCGCAGGCGGATTTTGTGGCGAATACGCTGTTCTAAATCTGGACGCCGACCAACGGCACAGCGAAGGCTTCGTCACGCACGCCTACAATGGCCTCGTCACACACATCCACAATTATCACGACCGAAAATCAGGCAACCTTCGCGCCGCATTTTGTTCCAACGACCGGAAAGTTCGCTTGATGGATGTGAGTACGCTGAGATTCACTGACGAGTTCTCATACGATAATGCCATCAACTGCTCTGCCACTGCGCCCGACGGTCGACTGCGCGTCCTCGTCGGGGATACCTCAGATACCCTCATCACTGACGCAGAGCGTGGCGCTCCGATCATTACGCTGAAAGAGCACAACGACCATGGCTTCGCGTGTGCTTGGTCGAAGGACGGCCGGCACGTGGCCACTGGCGCACAAGATGGCAGTATCTTAGTCTGGGACTCTCGAAAGTGGTCGAAGCCATTGCGATCGCTGGACTCGGTCATGTCATGCGCACGATCTCTCAACTTCACCCACACTGGCGAGCTGATCGTCGCTGAGAACGATGATGTCGTGAGAGTGTACGATGCTGGTCGCTTCGATGCGTGGCAAGAGCTGCGATTCTTTGGCTCCATAGCAGGTGTTGCACTCGTCGATGGAGGCGCCGAGCTGGCTATCGCAAATGCCGACAAGACTGTTGGTGGTCTCATGACATTCGAAAGGTCAAGTCGCGGTGTGGGTTGTGGGAGTTACGGGCGGAAGGTTGCAAAGGCAGGTCCTAATGGCGCTAACAGCCGGAGGGGAAAGAGTCTTAAGGACGATGAGTATGTTGGAGAGTTGCTGATATAAGAGCGACCGTACGCTTGCGAACGTGCGAATTGCTGAATCCGTAACGCAGTCAGGTCTGGCCAATCACAGAGCCATAGGGCCATACAGCAGAGGCACCCGACTTCTCAAATTCACTGAGCCATCTAATGCACCCACTACTGCTCCTCTCCTTCCTCTCCCTCAAGTCTCCGTATTCTTCTCTCTACTTTCTTGTTATATTCCATGGTTATCCTCGTGAACCTGCATTCGAATGGAGGTGATGGAAACCAAGTGAGTGTCAAGAATTGAGAAATGAGTTGAGGCAGAGGTTGGCAGAAGAAAGTTTGTATATGCTTCTTGTATTTCTGGAAGTCTGAAAATGGATCCATCTTCTCGCGAGGGCTGGCCATTCCGGAGCTATCCACTTGAATGCCGAAGGCACACGCTATCTGGCCACGTCCCTCTGATCTCGCTCGATTTTCTCCCTGGTTCGTTGTTCTTCGTCAATGGGGTCCGCTACCTGCCAAGATCGCAGCGACTAACTTCATTCACCAGTGTCTCTTCGTGTCGCTCAAGCTGAGCTGAGCTGAGCTCCCAGTTCACGACCTGGCCGGTCCATCCTTTCACGCATGCTGTGGCTCAGCCACTCTCTAGCACTTTCTTCGCGTTATCCACGACCTTCTTCAGCTCCGCTGTTGCCTTCTCAACCACTTTCTCCATCATGGTCCCAGCTTTTTTCAAGTCATCTGGTCTTGCAGATTTGTTCAATTGCAGAGCTCTCAACTTCTTCTGCTGCCTTCCTCTTGCATCCCGAACACTAGTGCTTGCCTTGTCTCCTGCTTTCGTCGCTTCATTTACAGCAGCCTTACGAGATTCCGCTGTAGGCGGTGGGATGTTCAAAATTAGAAGTAAGGGGTTCTGGCCTGTGGGATCAGGTTGTGGCGTCAACGAGAGGTTCGAAGATTGGATGGCGGAGGAGACAGGTTTGACGTGCTGCACAATGGTTTAACTTAGGCCGACTCAATTGAGATGCTCGCCACTTACGTCTTGCTCGCCGACCAGTATCTGTACGATTCGTCCTTTTGGTATGACTTGTGCCACATCGCTCAACTTGACAGTCTGGTTGTTGGCCTTGTCCGGCTGCACGCGTAGGTTCTCTACCACTTCGGGATTGAATCGTCCTCCTGCCCGAAGCTTTGACAGGTCATTTTTCAGACGCTCGAGAGTGCTCGCGATATCCGCTTCGAGGGTAGAGAAGTCATATGGGTCCTCGGTGGCTGCCTCGCCTTTGGAGGACTTGGTATCTGCTTTCTTCTCTTCGCGACTGGCTTTGCCCCCTTTCTTCGCCAGACATCTTGTCGTTGAGAATTGTCTTGGATTGCTATTGCATACAGCTGGAGCATGCGTTGATCGTGCAGCAATGTATTGAGACAATGGTCTGCATTGTTGTGTCCGTTGGAAGTGATTGCTGCTGTCGCATGTGAGCAAATGACGGAGTGGAGCCATGTCGTTCTTGCTTCTTACAGCTGCCTTGATCTTGCCGACCCGGCATATCTTCTGATCAGGCCATCAAGGCACTCCTTACCCAGCAAGCAATACCGACACATCTTCTATCATAACACAACCACAATACACTGCCGCCAAACATTCACCTCCGTGCCGGCTGTCACAAGCGGACGGAAGGTGGGCCGACGCGCACGCGACGAGAAGCTCGGACCACAATCCAAGAGGCCCAAAGCGGGCAATCGCGACCTCTCAGTTCCAACACTCTTTCTTTGACCACACCACATCGTCCTTGCCGACCTTTACCTTTGCGCCTGCTTCCTGCGACCAGCCGCATTCCACTCGCTACAACACCACCGCTCACCTGGACGCCATCGCTTGCGCCTGCGCTGCACGACACACCCCACGCTCATCGACGGGTCCGCCAGCCCACGAAATGGCAACCATGGACGCGAAGCAGCTTTACGATACCGGCAAGCAGATCTCTAAAGCAATCGAGTCTGGCGATACGTCAGCGACCATTCTTCAGCTTCTCGCGCCGCTTGAGCAGTTCAAAGCGACCGAAGATCTGCTGCGACAGTCGAAGATCGGTGTCGCCGTCACGAAGCTCCGTCAGAACAAGGATCCGAAAGTCGCCTCGACAGCCACGAGCCTAGTAAACCGGTGGAAGCAAGAGGTCAACGCAAAAAAGAAGCGGCCGGATGGCACGGCGAGCCCCGCGCCTGCCGGCAAAGGTCTCAACGCTACGAACGGTCGTAGCAGTGGCACAAACTCTCCGGCACCACCGTCGAAGCCTGAGATCAAGAAGGAACAGCGTGCAAACAAGGTGGATCCGGAGAAACGCAACACCAAGACTGATGGCATCGAGCACGAGGTCACTGGCGATCGAGCACGTGACGGATGTCTGAAGCTGATGTACGATGGGATCGCTTACATGTCCGATAAATCGCCAGACGCCATCTTCGACGTCGCACGAAAGGTCGAGGTGGCTGCGTTCGAACACTTCAAGCACCAGACGAGCCCGGAATACAAGGCCAAGATGCGCAGCCTATACCAGAATTTGAAGATGAAAGGCAACGCTCGTCTCCGCAAAGATGTCTACTCCATGGAGATCATGCCCAAGCGTTTTGTCGCGATGACTTCGGATGAGCTGAAGTCGGAAGAGATGCGGAAGGAAGACGCCGTCATTGAAAGGGAGAACATGAACAAGGCCATGACCGCGCAGGAAGAGAAAGCCATTTCTACGACGTACGTACTCTTATGCCGCTCGACCACATTTCCGCCCTGTGCTCTCGTCGTTTTGCGACGGCAGTGCAGGGTTTCTTTGCTTTCGAATGCCTGCTGACTAAGCGACGTATCAGATTTGTGTGCGGCAAGTGCAAACAAGCCAAGGTCGCATACAGCCAGGCTCAGACCCGCTCCGCTGATGAGCCTCTCACTACCTTCTGTGAGTGCACGGTCTGCGGGAATCGTTGGAAATGTAAGTCACCTCTGCCGTCTCGAAGCTACAGAGCCTCGATGCTGACTTTGCGACCCTTAGTTTCTTAATTTAGGCCGAGTCAATTCGAATGGAGAACCAAGGCTCCACCCTTGACCTTACTCCTACCTTGCCGGCCTGGTAGTGCGGTCCATCAGTATCTTTGGCGTTTGGAAGACTCTACTAGAGAGAGAGAAAGAGGCATGTGCTCAGTTAGCAGTATCACATGCAAAATGTTACGAGTCATGAAGCTTCGGTTCACATGTTGTATTCACAAGCAAAATATAGCGCTAGCGCGCGGAGCGCACGGACTTTGTTCGCTCTGCTGCGTGCGCCACCTTGAAAACCTTCAGCCCTCACTTCTATACCTGTTCTCAACATCCACCTCGACGCTCGATAACCAAACCACTACTCGCTCTGCTGTGCGCGCCACCTAATAAACCTTCAGCTCTCACTCCTATACCTGTTATCAACATCCTTCACTACGCTCGACGAACAAAGCACTACCAACCGCCCTCCGAGGTCGCTCCAACACCCTCTCGAGTCTCACGGTTGCTTCTAATCTTTGCGACATTGCCGATTACCTCAAGACATCTGCAAGTGCATTACAACGCATCGATCTCTGATCATCGCTGAGGCACTGGATCCTTATACGACTACTATGAACGTCTCACCATTCACCCAAGTCCCGCGATGTTTCGTGTCTCGCCTGTCAGATATGACACAGAACGCCCCTAAATTGAGCGACTTCACCATCATCTGCGGCGATCGAAGCTGGAAAGTGCACCGGGTCATCCTGCACTTGCATTCTCCTGTTCTTGGGAAAGCCTGCAGCGGAGACTTTCAAGAAGCTCATAACGCCACCATCAATCTCTCCGAAGACCCTGGGATCGCTGTCGAGGCGATGGTCGAATATATGTACAATTTCGGCTACGGCATCTCCTCTGGCCTCTATGAGGCTTCCACACTCAGCGCGCACGTTGAAGTCGCAATCATTGCCGACAAGGTAAGTCGAGAAGTGGACGCTGTGTAGATTCATTGCTAATTCGAACGCCAGTACGACATTCCAGGTCTGCACCGACTCGCAACGGAGATCGCGTACTGCATTGTATCCGACGGAGATCCAGACAATGAAGTAAGTCAGCTCGACGAAAATTGCAAGAATCGAATATTGACGAGACACAGGCGTTCACGGAAGCTGCTGCAATCGCCTACGATGCACCAGGGCCGACGGCCCAGATTCGCGGCTACATTGCGATGGCCGCTTCTCGCCACCCAGATTTCTTCTTCACCAACGAAGCCCAGGAGTCCCCATTCTCGAAGCTCATGGACAAGCAGCCAATGTTGGCAACAGAAGTTGCTCTCGCCGCCGTGGCATCTACGCCCACCGTTCCTGAGCACAGCGGTCAAGAAAGTGACGATGGGCTATTGTAGAATATTAGCGGGAAACCCCGGCATTGGGTCTTGCATAGACGGAGAGTTCTCACGACTACGACACATCACCGACATACATAGCGACACAGCAGCTCATACAACACCTGAATGCGACATGCAGTATCAATAATGTAACTCATTCTCATTCTCATCCCTTCGGTCTTCTTGTCTGTATATACCTATCGTTGCATTCCTTCCGTCGAAGTATGCAGACCCATCGCAGCACACAGAGCAATGCATACCATTCTCCTTTCCCTACGTATAGACCTATACCCACGACCCACTCAGTCACGACCACACTACTTGGGCGCTACTCAGATATCTTGTGACCTGTTCAGCCTGCCAATGTTTCTTCCGGATTTGAGGATGCGAGAATCGAAGTACACGGAGACTGCGATCACAGAGGACAGTGGAGCCAAATTTGCTCGGTCCCTGAGAGATGGCGGATGTTACTCAATTCCGTCTGGCTGTCTGCAAGGATCTTGGACTTAGATCAAAGCAGTTCAGACGGCCAGAGGGGCTAAAATTCCTTCGTTGGATTGCAGAAGTGCGCGTGGAACCACCCAGCATCATCAGAATACAGCGATGGATGAGTTACATTTTACGATTTCCTCTCATAAACTTAGCTCACTGTCATGGTGCTGAGTCTTCGGTTGGATAGCCATGCGCGATGAAGCGTTTTTGGAGAACGACGATGAATGAGCTGTCTGTGTCTTTCACTTACATCGTTCCGACATGTGGACCCGATCATGAGGAAGGATGTCGCGTTGATGATGGCATACGTAGAAAGAGTGCCCGGTCTCTGAATACATGTAATCGGGGTAGGTATCGGACATGTTCTTTCCAACACAATCTCCTTCGACTTGCTTACTTGCGCGACTTTGTTTACTTCAACAGCAAAACACTCTGATCGCTCTCAACTTGACCCGACCACTGGCGCTCGCATTACCAACGCATTTACAACAACATGAGCCACGCCGACAGTATTCCAAATCATGAAGAAAGATATCCTAACCAGTACTCTCAAAATAGCAGTCTTACCGACAATCTCTTCGAATCAGACATCGACAGTAATACCAGGAACTCCTCAACATCCTCTTCAAGCCCAGAAGACATCTTCAACGCCTCCGAAGTCCAAGCAATACTTAGCGAATCAGAAATCGACAGTAACACCAGCAACTCCTCAACATCCTCCTCAAACCCAGAAGACATCCTCCACGCCTCCGAAGTCCAAGCAACACTCCGCCAAGACAGCCAGACCAGGAATCGCAAGTTCGGGAAAGAATAGGAACCCTTCCGCCACGATCCTTCCCTCAAATGCAAAGAACATTCCACCTCCGGCGCGATTTCCTGGTTCAATCCCACCGCAGCCTCATACAGTCGAGCTCGAATCCTAGCCGAAGGCGACGGCCCACGAATCGAAGACGAGAATCTCCTCCCCGTAGATGTGGGGTATAAATGGTCGTCTCGAGATAACCGTAAAGGCCGGCATACGCTCGTCATAACAGAAGAAGCTTTAGACGATGAAAGGATTTCTACGCCGCCGAGGAGTGGGAGTTGGGAAGCGATACAAGAGGGCGTTCGGCGAATGTTTACGGATTTCCCGGTGGGGAATATTTCGTGGTGGGCTGCGGTGGTATTCACGGGTGGGAGTGTTTTATGGATTCTTTCGGCGACTTTCAATCTTTTGGGGTACGATCCGGCGACTTCGTTTCCGGGACAGAGGTTGTATGGAGGTGGGATTACGGCGTTTATTGGATCTGTTGTCTTCGTGATCGGGAATATCTTTTTGTTCCTCGAGTCTTTCAACGAGAATCGTGTGGGTTGTTTCGGATGGGAAGTTCGGCCGGGCGCGGATGAAGATGGGGACGAAAAGGTGTTGTGGAGATTGAGGCCCGTGGAAGCAAATTGTACACATGAGCAGCATCATCAGAGTGGGGTGAAGAGTTGGATTTGGCTTCCGAGGTGGGGGGATGTGAAAGAGCATTACATTCATGAGATTGGGTTTATTGCGGCGGGCATTCAGGTCGTCAGTGCGCTCATCTTCTTCATCTCGGGTGTTGCGTCGATTCCTGGGATGTCGGATCGGTTGACGAAGCCTCTCATGTTTGGCGTGTATTGGGTTCCGAAACTGGTGGCGAGCTGCGGGTTCGTGGTCACTGGATTTCTTTACACCGTTGAAACGCAGAATGAATGGTGGAAGCCTGCCGTTCGCTCACTTGGTTGGCATGTCGGGTTTTGGAAGTTTTTCGGTGGTATTGGATTTCTGCTACTTGCGTGCTTTGGCCTCAACCAGTCTCAATGGGCGCAATATCAATCTGCCATTCATTGCGTATGGGGTTCTTGGGCATTCTTGATTTCGAGCGTTCTCAGATGGTACGAATGCTTGGAGCAGTACCCGGTGGAGGTGTTGAGGTCTGATACAGCAGACTTGGAAAATTTGTAAGAAGAATCCTTTCAGTCGCTTGATGATAGCCCTGGAGTCCACACGTCGTGCGACTGATTACAAGATATGTTCTTACGGAATTCATCATCACTCTATCAGCAGTGCCTCTGAACACCCCGAATTGAGCATTCGGTCTTCTCATATAGCATAATCGAAGTGGCTGCCATGGGTCCATTGGAACTGCCGGGTCGCTGGGAACATCGGTGCTTGGGAAGCAGCTTTTGGAGACAGCATGACGACAAAAGGTAGGTGTAACTGCCAGTTTTGAGGACAGCCATCCAATACTGTTACTTCGCCAAGCAGTGGTGCTTCCTCTGGTCCACATTCGTTGATGAAGCTGCTCAGTGCTCTGCTCAGTGCAGAGTCGATACCGCGTCCTACCAGTCAACAATCCACTGGCTCGCACCACTTTCCCAAAATTCGTCACAAGCGGCTTTCAGTCCATAATTGTTGCGCAAGTCGTCAACCTTCAAAGGTTCTCTGGTCAACGGATCCGTATGCGTGCGCTTCAAATGCTCGTATATGGTAGCGCGTTCGTAGGAGTGGCCGTTCTTGGTGATGACCGGATCATGCATGGGCTCAAAAGTGATCATGTCGACCAGATGATCTGGAATCTCTCGAGGCTTATGGTTCTTAGGATCTGCCGCTTCGAATAGTGTTCGTAAAGTGGTGAGCTTCTTCTCGTGATTCGAGTTGATTTCCTGACTGCGTTCCGAGGCCTCGATAGTACCAAGTTGTCCCGAATGTAATTGATTCGCGATGTCGTCGAGGTCACGCTGTCGATTCTGCTCCAAAGTCTCCTCATACTCTGCTCGTAAGTCGCCTTGTCGTCGTAAGCGTTCTCTGTCGCGAGCTCGAAACTTTTCTTTCTTGCAGCGAAGCACAAACTGGGAGAATGTTTGCAGGTCTTGAGACGTCACTTTTGTCGCCGGTGCAGGGTGGAGAACCTGGTCGTAGGCTGTCAATGCTGATGAGAGTGCTTCGTGTGGGTGATGCATTGCAAGCTGTGCTTGTGCTGTAGACGTGGTCAGCCATGGCACACGCATGTTGGGCAGGGATGGCTTGGCGAATTGAGTGCCCAGCCTTGTCGGCCCCAGCCTTTCGGAGTCTTATGACTCACCCAAAAAATAGTACGCCTTATGATTCTGCCCTTGGCCCGTAATCTCAATGGACTTCAGGCAGTCGTTCACCGCGTCGTCCCATTTCTGCAACTTTAATCTGACATTGGCGCGATTGGTGAAGATGAGCTGATTGCGACTGTACTTCTGTACGGCCTGCGTGTACAAGTTCTCTGCTTCTTGATAATCGCCCGCTCGAAATGCGAGATTGCCCTTCTCTTTCAATTGGTCGGCGAGGTACGACATGGCAGCAGCGGCGCAGCAGAAGCGCAAAAATCCAAGATCGAAGGCCGAGCGGGTGAGACGGAGACGGAGGGGCCCAAGGGCGAAATACTTGTAGCAAACTCGAAAGAACTTGTTGTCACAAGACAAGATGCACTGCTGCGAAGCATGGGCGAAAGGCAAGACCCCGCTGATGCCGCTTCCGGCTAGCGGGCCCGAAACAGACTTCGGATGGTCATTCACTTCTAGACGATTCTACTGCGTGTTATTATGTAATTCAGCATGTGAATGCTGTGAGTACCGTCCGGTGGCAATCGCTTGCCGACGGATGTTACGCATTTGCGTGCCGCATCGTTAGTGTGTCCGGAAAGCATGATACATATTTCGGTAGGGTATTATTCTAGCGAGACGTGCGATCGATCAATCCAGCCTCCATCGAGTATCGAACGCTGCCCACTGCAGGCATACCCGAACATCATCCGCAGTCCTTGATCTTCATATTGCCTGTGATGTTCGTGGGCGTTGGCTCGTTGAGGATGGCTGTCGCAATGCCGCTTCTCCAGTGCACATTATTTGGGTAGAACAGAATACAAGCCGGGTTCCTGGGATGTGCCCGAACCCAAAGTGCTGGAAGAGGACTCAGGAGGATGGCCGGCGGTGTTTCAAGCACTCTCGATTGCACATTCACATCCATACCAGACTCTTGCATGTGCTGAATCGCATTATTCTCAGGACCACAGACATACCTCCCGTACGCGGAGTCGCTCAGTCGGAAAGCTGACGTCTGGCGCACCAACACCAGCAGCAGCAGCCGTGGCTGACACGTTGCGCTTGCACTTGAAACGTTCCCCGAACCAAACCCACTGGCGGGCGCCGATGTATTGATGCTTCCCCAAGGCCGCCAGACCTCCCTCATCCGCCGACCCTTCCTCCTCTTCTTCCTCTTCCTCGCTGCAATTGTGGCTCTCTATACCGTGCTCCCGCGCATGCGAGCATTCGTCCACCAACTTGCCGTCCCCAAAGCACCCTTCAGCTTCGTCCAACAACGGCCCCTCGTCACGAGCACCACTGGCATTATGGCTTCATCAGCGTTCAAGAAGCCGCCGCAGGCCCCACCCACCTTTACCCACACTCCAGACACCATTCTCTCCGAAACAAAGCGCCTGATCGAAAACACGAAAGCTTTGGAGGATAAGATCGTGAACGACGTCACCCCAGAACATGCCACTTTCAACAACGTACTGCTGCCCTTTGCGCAAGATGAAAATCGCATGTCCCTTGACGCGCACATCATAGGCTTCTACCAGGCAGTGTCTACAGATGCCGAGATACGCGATGCGTCAACAGAGGCGGAAAAGCAGGTGGACGATTTCTCCATTGAGTCGTCCATGCGCGAGGACATCTTCACGCTTGTGGACGCCGTCTACAAGAAGCAGAAGGATGACCAGAGCCTTGACCCAGAGAGTAGACGATTGCTCGAAAAAGAGCACAAAGGCTTCATTCAAATGGGCCTCGGAATTCCAGCCGGCAAACAGCGCGACCGCTTCAAAGAGATCAAGAAGCAATTATCCGATCTGAGCATAACGTTCCAGAAAAACTTGAATGAAGAAAAAGGCGGAGTATGGCTGACTCAAAAGGAGCTGGAAGGTACACCTGCCGATGTGGTGGAGGGCTTGATGAAGGGCAAGCAAGGGACACCTACCGAGGGCAAGCTCTGGCTCACGTTCAAATATCCCGATCTATTCCCTGTCCTGAAATACTGCAAGAACGAGAAAGTGCGCCGGCATGTATTCATCGCCAACGAGAACAGATGCCCAGAAAATGTTGACCTATTCAAGGAGGCTATTGTGCTCCGCGATGAGGCCGCTCGCATCCTTGGCTACCCAAATCATGCTGCTTTCCGCATCGAGGACAAGATGGCAAAGACTCCCAAGACCGTCGACGACTTCCTGGCCGACCTCCGCGACCGACTCGCACCAGGTGGACTGAAGGAGATCGAGAAGCTCAAGACCCTCAAGAAAGAAGTCACCGGTGAAGCTGACAGATACTTCCTCTGGGATCATCGCTTTTACGACACTCTCATGCTCGAGCGCGACTACCAACTTGATCAGAACAAGATTGCGGAATACTTCCCTCTTCAGACCTCCATTGCCGGAATGCTTAAGATCTTCGAGGAGATCTTCGGCTTGCAATTCGTCCAGATCGAAGGAGAGCATCGCGATCAAATCTCGCCATCCGGCAAGGGCGCCGATATCGTCTGGCATGAGGATGTCCAAGTATTCGCTGTGTGGGACGACGCAGGTGAAGGTGGCGAGTTCGTTGGCTATCTTTACCTCGATCTGCACCCGAGAGAGGGCAAGTACGGTCATGCTGCCAACTTCAATATCCAGCCTGGCTTCATCAAGGAGGATGGGTCGAGGCACTACCCTGCAACCGCATTGGTGTGCAACTTCAGCAAGCCATCGCCAAAGAAGCCTTCCCTTCTAAAGCACGACGAAGTGGTAACCTTGTTCCATGAGCTCGGCCACGGCATTCACGATCTGGTCTCAAGAACCATCTACAGTCGCTTCCATGGCACCAACACTGTCCGCGACTTTGTTGAAGCACCTTCTCAGATGCTCGAAAATTGGTGCTGGACTCCGTCGCCGCTGAAGTCGCTCTCTAAACACTGGTCATACTTGTCGCCAGAGTACGAGGCGGCATACAAGGCTTCGGCCAGTGGAACACATAAGCCATCCGAGACCATCCCAGATGATCTGATCCAGTCAATTATCAACACGCAGCACGTTAATGACGCACTCTTCAACTTGCGACAGCTTCACTTCGGTATTTTCGATATGAATGTCCATGAGCCCCCTGACCACAGCTATGTAGAGAGTCTTGAGGTAAGCGAGACCTACAATTTGCTCCGTAAGAATATCTGTAAGCTGGATGGACCGGAAGCTGAAGGAGCAACTTTGAAATGGGGCAGTGGACAAGCTACCTTCGGGCACTTGATCGGTGGTTACGACGCCGGATACTACGGTTACCTGTCAAGTCAAGTATACTCCTCGGACATGTTCCACACCGTGTTCAAGAAAGATCCGATGAACAAGAAGGAGGGAAGACGTTACAGGTGAGTTATGAAGCGTCGACAATTGAGAAGACGACAGTTAATGATTTTGCAGACACACTGTACTCGAAAAGGGCGGTTCTCAAGACGAGATGCTTACGCTTGAGCAATTCCTCGGCCGAAAGCCCAGCACGGAGGCCTTCTACAAGGAGCTCGGTCTCTCGTGAAAGTAGCAAGCATACCAAGAGCTGAAAGGATGCTGCTGAATCCATCCGCCGGATGCGCCGCCGACGATCGCTCGTAAAAAGCGCGAGCCGGTCCTCTGGCCAAGTCCGTCGCACACCACCACACCCTTGTGCCAAGGTTTGCGCGCATTGAAGAAGGCCTGCGACGATATTATGTAAAAGTGGAGAGTGCGACATAGAGCTAGGGCAGTAACACATTTGTATGTGGCGGTCACGAATGAATGTATTATGTGGAACGGCCCATCGTCCTGTGCTACATTCCCCACCATGCTGACAGTACAACTTAATCTAGCAATCTGCAGTCACGAACCAGCACCATCTCCACTGTAAATTCGCTCGAGCCACACATTCGACTTTATGAGTGCAGCTGTCTCGGCCAATTCTTTGCGGATCGCGAACGTGAAGGTGGGTATGAGCCTTGCAGCGCTGAATGCAGAGCAACTCGCCGAGGGCTTGGCGGAGCTGTGCCTGCGTTGATCATGGACAAGAACAAAATGCTGGGCTGAGGAAGGTGTTGCAATGAGAAGGTATATCCAGCAACCCGTCCCACAATGTCCCCCTTGGAGGAGCTCAACTGAATCAGGCCGAATCTTGGTGTCTGCCTAGTACAATTCTTTGATCTGGGACCCGATCCTTTCCTTCACCATCTACACCCACAATGCCGTTTTCAAAACTCCTTCTCTCCCTAGTCTTAGCAGCAGCAGTAACACCCTCCTTCTCCAAACCTCGCCGCTCCTGCAAAGAATCCTCTTTCTCCCCAGCCTGGCCCTCCCAACAAACCTGGTCCGACCTCAACACCACCCTCTCCGGCTCCCTCCTCTCCCCCCTCCCTCCAGCCGCAGTCTGCGATCCCAACCTCCAAATTTACAACGCCTCCCTCTGCTCCAAAGTCGCAGCCGACTGGCATTCTCCAGAATTCTTTAACAAAGATCCCGTCAGCGCTCATCAACCTTTCTGGCAAAACGATTCTTGCGTTCCGCCTGACCTCTTCGGTGGAAATGCGACTTGTGATCTTTGGCCTTTTTCTCAGTATGTTATTAACGCTACGAAGACGGAAGATGTGGTGGAAGGGATTAAGTTTGCGAGGAGATGGAATTTGAGGGTGGGAATCAAGAATTCGGGACATGATTTTTTGGGACGGTGAGTGTGTGTGAGTGAGGAGGATGATTGAGAGAGAGGAAGAATCGGTGCTGATGAGGACGAGATAGGTCTTCGACGCCCGATTTCTCGATTTATATGTATAATTTCAAAAATATCGAAGTTCTGGACGATTTCGTCGTTGCGAAGTCTTCTGGCTCGGATGAAAAGTCTGAGCCGCCGCCGCCGCCCGTGAAAGCGGTTAAAGCTGGATCTGGAGTCATTTTCTCGGAACTTTACAAAGTCGCGGATGAGCATGACTTTGTGGTGTCTGGAGGAATTGAACCCAGTGTTGGGCTCGCAGGATGGTTGACGTCTGGGGGACATGGACCGGCGGGTGCGATTGTGGGGTTGGGGGTTGATAATGTTTTGGAAATGGAAATTGTGCTTCCGAGTGGAGAGTTGGTGGTTGCGAATGAGTGTGAGAATCAGGAACTTTTCTGGGCTATGAGGGGTGTAAGTGGGAATATTCCTACGAGATGAAGCTTTGCCGCGTGTTGACCGTGAGTGATTTAGGCTGGTTCTTCGACGTTCGGCGTCATGATTTCCGCGACTTTGAGGACGTATCCTATGTTTGACACGAATACTTTCTCGCTGGCGTTTCAGTCGATCGATGGTTCGGATAGGAGTCGAGGCGCTTTCTTCTCGCTTCTCGCAGAGCTTTTTGAAGTGTTGATCTCTTGGTCCGAGAATTATATCAACGGATACATCACTTTCGGTCCAACTGCTTCGACTCAAGAGATCAGTCCAGACGGGTCGCTCGAAGGATCGGGATACTCTACTTTCGTTGCTGATGGTGGACCTATGAGTTTCAGCTTCGGTGGCTTTGGACATAATCGTTCGAAAGAGAGCCTTGATGAGCTTCTTGCGCCTTTTATTGCGAGGCTGAATGCTACTCAGGGTGTCAATGGATCGTATAGCTCTGCTCATCTCGAGCGGGTCGCAGATATCATGGGAAGCGTTGTGATTCAGAGTGGTTACAATTATGTTATGACTAGTCGATTGTGGTCGCGGAAAGAGTTGCTGGATCGAGATGGTTTGATCAAGACGTTTGAGAAGTTGAGCGGCATCGGTGTTGGCGCAACATTTGTTTCTGGTCCGGCGCTTCGAGATCACAAGAAGACGTTGACGACTTCTGTGAGTCCGAGTTGGAGGGATTCGTATGTCATATTGAGTAAGTGTCGAACGCAGCACTTCTTCATTGGATCTTCCAGACTGATTTCAATACAGCGGCCGGCCAGCAATGGAACCCGAGAAATTTCACTCGCCAAGCAGAGATTTTGGAAAGCAATACCAATGTCTTTGGAAGAGCCATACGAGAGCATTCTCCAGGCAAAGGCACATATCTGAATGAAGCCGATCCGTACGATCCTGATTATCCAGAAGTCTTTTGGGGCGAGCATTACGAACGACTATTGAAACTCAAGCACCGACTAGATCCAGAAGGCGTTTTCTGGTGTCGTCCATGTATTGGGGGCGAGGAATGGGAAGTTGAAGAGTCAACCGGACGTGTTTGTAGAGTCTGATGTGAATTGTCAATCTTGATCCATTGCATTCAGCTCGACTTGTTCTATCGATCGATCGTTTCTTATCCCAATGGCGTTTCCTGACCAAATACGAGCACAATGACAAGTCCCACAAAAAGCTCGAAACAATCTCACTTTTCTAGTTCAAACGAACTGAAAACATCGTAGAGAGCAAAAGATTTATCTCCCCCAGATAGGCTCGAACTGAAAGGCGGTGTTAGTGGTGAATACAATCAGCTGTATGTGTAATGAGGTATTCTTACCTATCAACCTCCCGATTCCATTTCTCACCAAACGAGTAACAGTCGAACGCGCTAGCCAATTGCGCCATGGGGGACGTATCTCTATTGTGATTGGCTGCGGTGTTCTGCAAATCGTATATGTTGCCGCAATACTCCTTCTGGGAGGAAAATTGTTGGAGGTGACTTGATGACCCATCAGATCCATTTGAGATCTCAGTCCCAGTCAGCTCCGTATAAGGGTAAAGATGTGAGAAGAAGTTGTAGGAATGTGGCTGAAGAAGCCTTCAGTTTCCGGGTTTGGAACATGCCGAGTCTGGCCGGAGAAAGCTTCGGCTCCTCCTTACGGCGTCACAAATATAGAACACACAGCAACCTGAGATCAAGGCATCGCACAGAGCAGATCGTCTTGACGAGAAAGCTGCTGAAAACGAGGTAATGAATGAGTGATCAGCCTCGGCAAGCGTGCGTTGCTCGGAAGATGCGTCCCCGCTGAGCTCCACGTCCATGGGGGATCAATACTGAGCTTCATCAGACGCATCCTCGAGATCTTGCTGAAATATCCGTACAACGCATCCGTTGTACTCCCAGCAGAGATTCCCAGATTATGGCTCCCATAAGCTGGACACCACAACTGCAAAACGAAGAACTACCCACCAAATACACAGTAATCTCCTACCCAGCCGAAGGCGTACTTCTCGTCCGCATAAACCGACCGAAAGACCTGAATTGCTTGAACACAGAAGCCAACAAAGAGCTAGAAAGGATATGGGGATGGCTAGATCTGGAACCAGCGTTTATCGTTGGCATAATCACAGGTACTGGTAGAGCTTTCTGTGCTGGAGCAGATTTGAAAGGTAGCATGCGTCAGAAAGTCAAGAGGAGAATACTGATCGGATGGAGCAGAATGGAATTCTTTGAACAAGAATAATCAGCCGAAATCCATGTCGGGTAGTGGGTTTGGTGCTCTGTCGAGACGGAGTGGAAGGAAACCGATCATCGCGGCGGTGAATGGGATTTGTTTTGGTGGAGGTTGCGAAATGATCGTGAATTGCGATCTAGTTGTCGCCGCAAAGAAGGCTACTTTCGCACTTCCTGAAGTCAAGGTCGGCGTTGTGGCCGCGGCAGGCGCTCTGCCACGTATCATTCGAACAGTAGGTCGGCCTAGAGCTATGGAGATGGCATTGACTGGGAGGCCTGTATCTGCGGATGAGGCGATGGATTGGGGACTTATAAATAAGGTTGTGGGGGACAAGGAAGGTGAGGTCGTGGATGCTGCTGTGGAGTATGCGAAGATGATTGCGGCGAATAGTCCTGATGCTGTGATTGTGAGTCGAGAAGGAATCAAGTTGGGTTGGGAAGGTATGGGTGCTGAGGATGCTACGAGGATGGCCCTAGATGTGTGGCAGCCAAGATTGCAGGCTGGTGAGAATATGAAGGAGGGCGTGAGGGCTTTTGTTGAGAAGAGGAAGCCGAAGTGGAAGGGCGCGAAGCTATAGTCCTGTCAGTAGCGATGTACAGCTGCACGTATGGCATGTATGGATGGCAATATGCATGTGTTAAGCCCGAGCACCTCAATCAAAGTGCTAAACCAAATTCCAGTCAAATCCCTAATCAATGCTATTCTGCCTCACTTGGTGGACTTCACGTCCTCGATCCTGCTGCAGATTGCTACTTCCTCTTTCACATATCACCTGCAAACTTCCGGCGACTCCTTGCATGCACCGTCTCGCCATCGGTGCAGAAGGTTTGCTATCAAAAGGATTTGGACGCACACCACGACTGCTTCACCGACAAGTCAAGATGTCAATCTATACAATCTCAGACCTCACCTATATCTCACGCCACCAATTGGCGCCACTAGTCCGCGAGCAGAATGCAGGCTTAGCAGTAATAGATGTGCGAGATAGCGACTACATCGGTGGCCACATCCGGGGATGCCAAAATGTACCCACTGCCACGCACGACTACCGGATTCCCGAACTGGTTCGGACGCTGAAGGAAAAGGACACTGTGGTCTTCCATTGTGCGCTTTCGCAGCAACGAGGTCCATCAAGTGCTCTCAAGTATCTACGTGAGCGGGAGCGGTTGCAGGGCAAGGGTGCACAGGAGAAGCAGAAGGTGTATGTTCTGGATGGCGGATTCTCGAAATGGCAAGAGGAGTAAGTCGGCCATCGTGTATTGACTATGACTTCTGATGGCATCTAACTTCATTGTCACAGCTATGGCGACGACAAGGAACTTACAGAAGGCTACGTGAAAGATTTATGGGACAACTACTGAACTTTCCTGTGGAGCTTGAATAACAAAACCGGCGGCGCCGTTGATGAGGACGCCCATCTGCATCACATAGGACCAGCGTAGGAGTGGCTGACGCTAACCAATCCTTTCACATGCGATTTTAGGCTGGCAACTGACAAGCACACGGCCCACGTACTATTCGCAGTGACAATAGGAAGCTTTCGAAGTTGTCGCCTTCACTTGGTGTCCATGCAGCAGTCTGTCAACAAGGCCATGTGCGACAATACCTATTGTACACGGCTTCATTCTTCTGCCATGTCAGACTCTTATTTAAGCCGCGCTTCTTGCACCAGAGCTTCAAAATTTCCTTTCCACACCTCCATTCCGACCACTAACATCAAACCAGGTCTGATCACATACACAACAACCACCACGAGCATTCGAGTCAGCTGCAACATGGGGTCCAATATGGATCCGATGAGCCACCACACCATCGCGCAGCCCATTGTTGTTCAAGATGGGATGCATAACTTCCACCCTGTAACCCAAGCTCGAGTCGCGCTATTGCGAGATCCCAGCAGGCCCCAGTATCGACTCCAACTCACGGTATCCGCTTCTGTGCACATCATCACATTCCACACAAGCCGTAAACATATCAGAGATGGGTTTTTCGATATCGAGGTGCGCCATGATCGCAAAAGATATTGTGCATCAGAACGGTGAATGCTGACTTGCAGAGCAGGTCGCGCCAATTCCAGGTAATTCTGGAATCCTTGGGCTGAAAATCTGTCTAGGATGGGATGCAAGTGTCAATTGCCACGGTCTTTCCGACAGCTCTGGTCGGGACCGATTTGGTGGGCTCTATTCTGTCGCTGACTTGTCTTGTCCATTTAGGTCTCTCTGAAAGTTAAGCAAGTCTCAGGAAATGTCGCAGCTGTGAATGGCAGACCCCAATCCGTCCAGCAGACTAGGCTTCAGACCACAGCTCAAGCTCATCGTGGCGAGCCCTTCCCATCACGAGCAATGAGACCGTCGCAAGGCCATATACGCATGCCTACCCATCAAGCGCCAATGCCTACTGATCCCTCGAGAACTGCCAACGCCTCGCTATCGGATTGCGAAAACGTGCAGTCTGGATTTATGCACCGACAGTCCTCCAATAACCCCACAAACGCCTTCTCGCCTTTGAGGCAACCTACCATCGACCTCACCCGCTCTAATGGCAAGAAGCGATTTAGCCCTGCGATGCCCACCAAGGTAACCAAGTCGTCTTCCCACCATTATTCTGGTAAACACAAAGCGGAGATGCACCCAAAGGCTATCCGCGCTTTTGAGGATCTATCCTCTGGGCAGGATATCACGGCGGAGACAAGCGAGCGGTTTCCTGAAGGGTATTCGACCTTCGGATCTTGTGAGCCGTTCCAGGACATCTCGCCTTCTCAGGTCGGCTTACTGCCCGAGCCTAGCCAACAGGTCGGCGAAATCCCAAATTACACCAGTGCCACTCCTCCTCAAACCAGCACCTCTCTAAACGACACCTCAAGCACTGCAGAAGCAGTGACACCGGCCCCTCGAGAAGACTCCGAATTGCCTGCTAAGGAACTGGTGGTGCCGCTAGAAAATGGCAATAGCCTCTTTGGCGAGGGATCTCATCTGGGAGAAGACGACAGTCTATTTGGCGATGATCCCGACGGCCATGATGACAACAAAATCAAATCTGAAGTCGAGGGTAAACGACCGCCCTCTATCCAGATCGAGCATCCGACTATTCGAGGAGATATTCAGTCGGACCAATCTCAGGTGATTGATCAGGACGAACAGCCTCACCTTGGCGAAGGAGCCCTCAATGAGTCCGCTTCTACCAAGTTCGCCTCCAGTTACGATCCGAGTCAAGGTTTCGATCCTACGTTCGATGCGAATGCGTTTGACCTTGATCCAAATCAGGAAGTTCTCGACTCAGAAGATATGATGGCACTCTTCCCGGGGCTGTTCAGTCCAAAGAACCAATCCCTATTCGATGGCTGAATGGGGTCATCGAATAGCCATTTCGAGCCATTCCAAAACAGGAGTGAGCACCGAAGCACCCAATAGCATATGCAACACGTCTCGAGATGGATCCGATTGCGTTGCGATTGAGTAGTGACACTCCACAAGCTGAGCAGTACGGAGGGGGTCACGAGCGTGAGCAAGAGTGCAACACATATTGTTCTACTAGATGTATACATATCCAGAGATCACAGCATTATCTAGCTTCTGCTTTTCGTCATTTCTCGACGATGTCAAATTGAATCGTTCCGCTGTTACTTCCCGCCAAAACTGACCATTTGTGCTATCCGACGCGAATCGCAAATGAGATGAGGTATAGATGTCTTGACCACGGGAAGGATTTCAGACGAGCATACTAGCCGCGCTGGCACGACGATAAATAGCTTCCGGGCAAAGGCTCTGAGGGACTCTTACTCTTTGCATGCCGCTCACGAAAAGGGGTGAGCACTGAGAGGAAGCCTGAGTGAGAGGATTTTGCACCTATCACTTCTTCTGGTATCCATGCTCATCCATTCATTATTGATCAGCACCTTGCGCTTCACACCAGCCGAAAAATGCAATCGGCATTACAGAAAAGCTCACAACTGCCATCCACTCGGCATCTCCCAAACTTGATCATTTCTAAGATACCCACATTCCGCCACCACGACCATGCCATCTTTACCTTCCGTCAAGCACATCCTCGATCTCACCTCCTGAATAAGACCATATCGGCTATATATCCATTCCTCCTCATTGCATTTTCCAAAAGTTACGTGACCGTTGCCAACCGTAAGACAACCGGGCTTGTCCAGCGCCCTGATCCAAGTACCATTCTGACCGACCTGCCAGATCTGCTCGACTGATCCATCGCATTTCGCAAAGCTTATAGTGTCATGTATAGTAATGGTCAAACAATGGAAAGACGCGGCGTTGAAGAGAAGACCGGTGGGTATCCAATTCCAGTTGTGAGAAGTGACTCTCGGCCACGGCTGGGCAGATGAGCCCGAAGATCGCGAGTAGATCATACTTTGACCTCATGGTGTACACTCGATCTATGCGTGCCCCCCGTGGATGTCAATCGAAAGTGCGTACGCTCTGCTTGGAGCATATTCAAAGAGACCAACAGAGGTCACTGAGCATTGAGGTACCAAGAGGAGCCGCTGCTGAACGGCGTTCATCATCACGCAGCGCATAGATAGCCAGCAAAGCCTATCAAGCAGATCTGCGTAGAAGCTTAGCAGATGTTGGTGGAGGGGAGCAGGGCAGGATGGTTGGTTGGTTGGTATGTCATTTGAAGCCTATTTGAAGACCTTTGATCTACGCGGCTTATAGATACGTGGCCTAATGCCCCCGCATTGGCTACAATTTGACCCGCTCCGTGCTAATCCTTCGCCTTACTATCGTTATGATTCTATAGACATTCCCGTTAACATTTGATTAGTACGCCTTTTAATGTCCCTTAGATTGATATATACCTCTTAACGAGTTTTAATAAATAAGCTAATGCCTCCTTATATAACTAGGGGGTTACTCGCTCGGTTAGGAGTATAGTATATATATATTAGCTTACTAGCAGTAGGCTTAAGCTACCTAGTTGCCGGCGTACTATAGATAAATGTCTATTCTACTACTACCTAAAGCGATAGGTATACTACCTACCCCTAATTAGTAGTTTAAATATAGAGTCTAAGGGTAGTAGTAGTATTACAGGGCGGCTCGGCTTTAATAAGTCGTACGCCCGGTAGTAATAGGCTTTAAAGAGGTTAGTGTTAATATCCGGGCTATACTAGTCGATAGCCGCTCGATAGTAGTTTTATTAGTATACTTGCTAGCTAGCGAGACGTTCGGTTAAGTAGCCGTATAAGTAGATACGGCGCGTAGCATTAATTTACGCTAATAGGGATACGCGCGGCATTTAACTATCGTCGCGGTATATACATAGTTGCCCTTAGGTACCTACTAGGTTCGTTAGCGTATAGTGCGTATTAGAAGGCATATATAGCGCTATCGGGGGATCGACTTAATAAACTAGTCCGCCTATTTAAAAATAGTAGGCGTTTAGAGCGGTGCGAGGTAATAAAGCTAGGCGCGTTAAGTTGTATTATAGTAAGTCGTTCGTTACTTAGGATTCGTGTCCTTCTACCGCAGTCCGTAAGCCCTTCTACGACCTGTAACGGTAGGTAGTCCCTCTAGCAGCTTCGTTGTACTTAATTGCTTAGTTATAACCCTTCGTCCCTTTTTTATAGTATGCTTTAGCAAAGATTGGTAGTAGCTTAACGGTCTAGGCGGATGTCTCTCGTATAGCCGCTTTAGCGGTACTAAATTAGAACGGTAGCACGTTCTTTATATATAAGTACTATATACTACTTAACTTAGACCCGGTAATGCTTAAGCAATTGCTTGCTTAGCAGCCTCCGCGTATCTTCGTTTTATCTAAGCCTAGCGTACCTGTTTCGCGGCTTTCTTCGCGGCTTTAGCTTCTCTCTTAGAGTTTAATGCTTCGCTTTGCTTTTAAATTAGGTCGCTATACTTAGATTCTACGAGTTCCGGATCGACTGCCCTAAACTGCTATAAGACTTTCGCCTTTAGTAGTAATAGGGCTGCCTATTATACTATCGCTAGGTTACTAAGAAGGAGGTTGAGGTTAGTAATTCGTTTACCGAGGGCTGCCTATATATTGTCTCTATCTTTAGTTAGTCGTAGGCATTCGAGCAGTATATATACGGGCGTTTAGCGTTATAGCTCGTAATTATCCTCGTTAATGTATAGGCCGTAGAATAGGCTGCCTACTACTCCGATTCTATAGAGGTATTAGTTAAGGGCTATCTTTCCTATCCGCATTTAGGTAATAATGCTTCCTATCGGCCGGCTAGCTTGTTAGTATCTCTAAAGGACGTCTTTAGTTATATGCGGCTATAGTCGGTAGACACTCCGTCCTGTGTCGCCGTCTGCCTATTTAAGTTACTATTTACCTTTAAGGAAGGTATCGATTTGTCCTTTTGCCTATTTATAGTTATAGGTTAGGGATGAATAAATTAGTCGCGCTCTATCGGCGGCTTCTATTGCTAGTTTGTCCGCTAATTCATTGCCTAGTATGCCCGAATAGCCGGGTATCTATTAGATTGCGATAGGGCATAGTATATATAGCCGTAGCTCGTAAAATTGTCGGATAGCGTCCTATACTATATTAGCGTTAGCATCGGTAATTCTTTATACGAGTCCCCTATTGTCGGTATAGATATAAACCGGTTTAACTAGACTATAGTAAATAATCGATTAGAGTGCTAATAAAAGCCCGTATGCTTCTACGTAGAAAGATAATAAGAAAGGGGCTATACCGAGTAGTCTCGATTCGAAGACTCTCCTATCTAGTAATACCGCCGAGTAGCCGAGTTTGCTATTACCCTTTTTGTTTTCTTTAAGTAATCCGTTAGTATAGATGTAAATGCCGAGTAGCTAAGAGGTCTCGTCGTACCTTCGAATAGCTTCGTCGGTATTATCTAGTATTGCTATATTCGGGTATTCTCCCTATAGCGTATTAATAAAGACTTGTTAAACTTAGAGCGGTAGCGTACCGCCTACTGCTAGGTACGCTTATTTATAGTAAGCGAGTAGTATAGTCTATCTCTAGCGTACGTCCGTGTCCGCACGTTTAATAAGTGTAGTACTATATAGTCGACTAGCTATTCTAATAAAAGTATAGAGGCATACTAATTAGAGGTATACCTTAGCTAGTTTAATGTATAGCTTAGTATGTAGTGCTGCTTATAAGGTCGTTTTAAAGGCGCCGGCGATCTAACAGGCTGCTAGGTGCTAAATGGAATTAATAAGCTTTGCTGCTTTCTTTGCGTCCGCCGTACTAGGTCGGTACTAGACTAAAGCACTATATATAAGAAGGGGTCGGATAGTCGCTAGGTAGGCTCGCTATACTGCTATTAGCGAGGCTCCCTATAAGGATTTGTTTAGTATAGCGATAACGTTAGTTTTCTTTGTAGCTTTAGCTTCGATGTCCTTTCGGTATGCCGCGAATGTTAGCCGTAAGTCTAGCGTAACTCCGAGTATTTTAACCGCCGCCGTAGGTTAGATAATTGTTCCTTAAAATTCGATAGTAAAGGCGGAGTCTCTTGTCGTTTAGTAGCGGGTACCCGGGGCGTAGAAGTAGATAAGTTAGAACTTAGCTAGTGCAAAGATAGCTGCGTATTGCGCTAACTATCTCTCGCAGATAGTAACTAACTCTTTTATTACCCTTTTAACTGCCTCTACTATCGGGCCGGTAACTAGTATAGTTACGTCGTTAATCTAGGCTACTAATATATTATTCTCGACCGCGCTTGTTTGCTTAACTAGATCTACGTTAAAGACTACGAAAAGTAGTAGTAAAAGCGGCGAGCCCTATAGTATCCCGACGGTAACCTCTGCTTCTAGTACTATAATGTCCAGTAATCGTAGGCGTGTTCTCTAGCCTATAAGGAAGCTCTATATCTATTTAGCTAGCTCGCCGCCTAGGCGGCGTCTACGTATATTATAAAGTAGCCTTTAATGCGAGACGTAGTTAAAAGCGCCGGAGATGTCGAGTGCTAGTACGGAGGCTTTACCGCCTTATTGCTATAAGTCGGCTATCGGTTCGATTAGGGAGTAAAGGGCCTTATCTATTGCGTAGCCCTTTCTACCCCTAAAGTAGCTAGTCGGGAGGATTTGCTAGGTTTCGAATGCCTAGTACATTCTCTCTACAATAATGCTTTCTAAGCATTTGCCGATTATATTAAGTAATGCAATCGGTCGGTATCCCTTCGGTATTACCGGGTCTTTTCCTAGCTTTTAAAGGGCGACCGTCGTAGATGTCCGTAGCGCTTATAGGTAGTAGCTAAGCTTTAGAGATATATTAAAGAGGGCCGTTAAGTATGCGTAGAACGGTGTTAGTCTAATATTCTCCTTATCCCTTAGTTAGTAGGCGCTCGCCGTAGTATTAGCGGTATAGTTAGAGCTACTGCTGCTAGATAGGGGAGTGTCTTCGTTATCTAATTCGGACTTATAGTCGGGATCGGATAGGTCTTTATTAGATAGCGGTAGGTGTAGCAAGGCTTTCTTAATTATCTCCGCCGGGATTCCGTCGGGTCCTAGTACTTTGCCGGTAGCTATCTTCTTTACCGCTAACGCTACCTCGTAGAGGGTAATCGGCGGGTAGGGGATTAGCTTAGGGTAGGTAAAATCCTACGTAATATCGGCTAGGTCTGCCTACCTCTATATTAGAAAGAAGGCGGCCTCGAGGAGTTTAGCTTTATCGTAACTAGAGGTAACCGATTAGCCTTTATGCTACATTGTCGGAAAGTATAAGGTTCGCGGGCACCCCTAGTTAGACTTCTATTTGATTACCTTCCACAGGCGCAGCAGGTTATTGTCGTATGCTGCTATGTCTTGCCTAAAGCTCTTACGCTTCTAGGCTCGGATTTTCTGCTTGTATTCTTTATATAGCTGCCGGTATTCTTCGTACTTAGGTCCCTCGGTAATTTAATAGCGTCGGAGGTATCGTTTTAGTCGTCTTGTCTCCTAGCGGAGCTAGGTAAAGCCTAATTTCTATCCGGTCCTAGTCCTGCCTTTAGTATAGCGAACCGTCGGTACTACTTCCTCTATAGCTTAGTAAAGGATAGCCTAAAGTCTGATTATATATTTATCTAGCCTCTCTAGGGTGTCTAGCTCTTACATTGTTAGTACCTAGAGTTAGCGGAGGTAAGCGGATAGGGCGTAAATGTCGGTATCCTTCTATTTCTTTCGGGGTTCTTTCTTCTAATTTGATAGGAGATCGGCGAAGAGGAAGGTCGATTCGATTAGAAGATAGTCTAAATCCTAGTCGTATTTAGTACTAACCGAGAGGTTGCGGTATGTTACCGTTAGCGAGTAAAAGACTAAATCGAGGGTAGATATGCCCCCGTCTCGCGGGTTAATTCGTATAGTTTAGCCGCGGGGGACTACCTAAACCAAATAGTAGTCCTAAGTTAGTTAGGCAAGGTGCCTACCCCTAGCGTTATTCGGTCGGTCTAGCATCTAGTCTTAATAGTAGGCGTTAAAATCCCTAACTATTATCGTATACCTTGTAATATACCGGTAGAGGTATTAAATTACTATAGAATCATTGTTAATCGGCGGTTAGTAGGTATTAATTACTGTTACCGTTTATAGCCCCGACCGGATAGTTATTTTATAAACGTATTCCTTAGTAAGATAAGTTATCTATTCGCTCGTATCCTAATATTTAGTTACGAAAGTTGCTACTCGTGCGTCCGGCTTTCCTAAGAAGAGTAGCTAGAAGAGGTCCTTCTATAGGTAGTAGGTTATTACGTAGCCTTCGTTTTGTCGATTTAGATAGGGCTCCTAAATAGCGATAATATCGTATTTATAAATTTAATTACCGTCGAAGAGCGCGGCTATCCGGTAAAGGCTGCCGGCTACATTGTACTAAAGTATTCGTAGCGTCTTCGAGAGTAGCCGCCCTACCGGTCTATTACGTCGTTGTAACTGTCCGGTTAATTCGGTAAGTCCGTCGACTCGTTGCTACTACTACTGTTATCGCCGGAGCTGCTATCGCTATCGTCCCCTAGTAGGGGGTCTCCCTATACTAGTTTAAGCATCTATTTTTCGTCTTCTATAAGGACTTTCTTTAGTAAGGTATAGACGGGCGCTTTAGTTAACTGCCGGGTAATTCTAGCGACTTTCTTCGTTAATAGTTCGTTCTCTTTATTCGAAGAGGAGGTAGCTACTTTCTTGCGTTTTAGGCTATTAGCTTTCTTTTTAGCGATAAGCGCCGCTACCTATTAGCTACTCGGTATAAGGGTCTTAGTTCTTTTGCCTCTGCCGCCCTCTAGTAATTTAAGTATATTAATATCGCCGATAGAGTCGCCTAAGTCCGCGCTAGATTACTAGCCGTTAGTATACTGCTAAAGGGGGTCCTCGTCAAATAGTTGCTTTCTCTTTCGTAATTTAGCGCGTTCCCGGACCTACTCGGCTTAAATAAGGTCTTTAAACGTTTTAGCTTTAGCCCGAAGGTCCCGGATACGGGTCTTTAAGTAGGAGAGCGGTAAAAGCGGTGCGTTACCTTTCTTTAGTGTTCCTACTATAGTCGTTAACGGGCGCTCCTAGTAGTAGTCTTTAGGATTAGTAAAAACAGGTATAGCTTCTAGCTAGGTTTCCCTCTGCGTCTACGTTAGGCAAGGTATTAGCACGACTAGAGTTAGCGATAAAGACGTTAAATTTGCTTTAGTACTTAGTGCGGGAGCTATTGCTTTTGCTATACTACTACTAGGGTCCGAGACGCGTTAGACGCGTTGTTTACCTAGGTCCGAATAGAGCCTCTCCGGTAGGTCCTAGTTACTTTATAGGTCCGAGTCGGGTAGTATAATATAGCCGGTCTGTTTTAATTGTACCCCTAGCGTCTTAGCTTAGCTACTTTCCGGGTCTCGCTAGTCGCCTACTTCTACTACTCGAATGCCCTACTTTCCTATTAGTTGTTCCTTAGTAGGAACGTCAAACCTTATGTAGTGTTTACGGCTCTTCGCCGCCTTTACTTTAGCCTTCCTCCTCTCGGGGCAGCCCTCGCTAAATGCTATATATAGCCTAGTATATAGTGCGTAGTACAGTAGTATGCCTAGCGAGCAAGCCTCCTTCTTGTATAGCCTAGCACATAGTAGGCATCGATCTAGCGTGCGGCACCGGGTTCCGTTATAACCGTATATTTAGCATTTAAAGCACTACTAGATTCTCGCGCCTAGCTTATAGATTTCGGCTACGTATAGGCTACTATACTATCGTAGGCCTTGTCTGAGTACCTTGTTAGCGTCTAAAGCGCGGGTAAAGTGTAGAACGATTAATAAGGTCGGTTTACTATTCGCCCTAGTTTTAACTAGCTAGCCGATATAGGTAATCGCTCCGTTTAGTATAGCTATACTATTCTATAGGAGGATCTCCTTAATAGCCTTTTGCTTGCCTGCCGTATATATGCTAATTGTGCGTATCGGTATGCTATAGACGACTAGTAGGTAGGTATAGGTAATAATAGTAGTTCCTAAGCCTAGTCTATTTAAAAACGGTGCCGATTGTCGTATAAATTGCTCTCTCTCCGCGTAGCTATCGAAGTGTAGTTCTAGGTCGCTTAATAGTAGTTGTTTAGCTGCTGCTACCTATGCTTAGACTCCCTAATTTCGGGCGTTCTTATTGATTAGGGAGAGTATCTTATATAGTTCTTAGTCGGCTATCCGGAGGGCTTTCTATATTACTAGGTCGGGTATTCGAATTCGTAGGGAGTATACTAATAATTGTTCGTTCGTTCTTCCCCTTTAGCCGAGGTATAAGCTCTGTAAAGAGAGGACCGCCTTCTATACGGCTTAAGTAGATTTATAGACTACGAGGGCATTACCGCGAGGGCTAGTCCGTACGTAGTAGAGAGTCTCCTTTCTAATCGCTACCGAAGCAATTATTCTCGCTTAAATGTTATATAGCATTTTGCTAATATCGTTCGTCGCGTAGTTGTTTACTTAGGACGCGTAGTTTAGGCAGAGCTCTACTAGTTTATCTAGTATTCGAAGCGCGTCTTATTTAGTCGGTTTACTCTTTCTAGGCTCGCCCTTTAACTATACTCCGAGGTCGTAGCAGTGCTTCGTTATAATGGTTATATTATCTAATAATGGGTCGGTATAGTATAGTTTTAGTGTTGTTAGTCGCTAGTTTGTTTTAATCGGACGCGTCGCGGGACTCATTTTAGCGATAGCGAGGTAGCGCCTCGTCGTATCACGAAAATATTAGTACTAGCGGAATCGTTACGTCGCAGCGGTTCAACTGATGTGTGTTTCTGTGTAGTATAGAATATGTTGTTGCGGAAGTTTTTTTTGAGCAGGGCAGGAACGATGATTGCTGATGAATGTGTGGTCGATGCGTCGGTGAAACGTTTTGCCGATGTGACACCAGCGCCTTCACCGAGCTCCCAAGAATCTTGAGAGCAACACCAAGCGATCTGGCAAACATGACTACAGAAGGACCACACAAGCTCGCTCAGCTTCCAGGCTACGACACCGCGCCAGATGTGTACGAAACAGGCGATGTCACGGACGGCGATACGACAACAAGCACGCAGCAGACACACTCGCAAGTGCCGTCTGAAGCCTCAGACACCTCTGAAGAGGAAGACGACACCGACAGCTATGGTGTGAGCAGGAGACGATTGTATCCCGAGCGGGCAAGGAGTCGCTTTGGGGAGCAAAGTCGCCGTCTCGTCACCAAAGGCACAGACATCAGCGATCGCGTAGACGGAAAGCGCAAAGGCTATAGAACGCGGAGTCGGCCGCGAGATGTTGATGAAGACGAGACTCTTGAAGCAAGAATCGCACGATTGAGGAAGGAGATTGAAGAATGTAAAGCAGAAGCTGAGGCGGAAAAGCAGGAAGCAGCAGAGGGCGAGGATGATGATGAAGAGGAGGAGGAAGGAGATGGAGATATGCTCGATGATTGCGAGACGCTCAGCAGACTCCTAGCAGGAATCGACGTGCCCTCCACAAAACGCAAAGGTCACCGTAGAAGAGGCAGCATTTTTCACGATGCACCGACGACAGCACCTCCAGCAACAGCAGGAGCAGATCAAGAAGACATCACCGACGAACAGACCTTGAACAAAGTCTCTACCTTCGACTCCCGTCTCGCAGCTCTAGAATCCTCATTAGGAATCTCCGCTCTCGACAGCCTCACCGAAACGCCAACAACACCCATCCTCCCCAGCCTCACCCTCCTCGACCACCAACTCGCAACCCTAACTTCCGCAACAAACCTCAGCTCCCTCGAACACCTCTCCAGTAGAATTCAAAAATTGAAACTCGAAGCCCAAACGCTTGCTTATCTCCAAAAACAATCCGCAAACGGAAAACCTTCTTCCTCTCACGCGGAAGAAGACGAAGATGATGATGAAGAAGAAGAAGCACCTACACTCCTCACAGCCGAAGACATGGCACGTTTACAGTCTCTTTACACTCTGATTCCTACTCTTCGAGCCCTTTCGCCGACGATTCCTGCTCTGATGACACGGTTGAGGAGTTTACGGACGTTGCATACCACGGCGGCCAATGCGAGCGCAGATTTGGAGAGTTTGGAGCATAGACAAGCGGAGATGGAGCAGGAGTTGAAAATGTGGAGGGAAGGGTTGGAGAAAGTTGAGGAAGCTGTGAAGAATGCTGATGAGGCGAATGGGAGGAATGGAAGTACTGTGAAGGGCTGGGTTGATGATTTGGAGAAGAGGGTCAAGGCACTGGGGAGATGAAGGAAAGATAAGAGGTATGAAGAAGGGGATGAGATTGCTGGATCGGATGTTGAGGATGTCGTTGTTCACTCGGGTATCACATTCGATCAAAATTATCCTGTATGCCTATGCCAATGTCTCTTCTGGCCTGCTATGCGGCCTGCGTGTACGCTTTCCCCGGGTAATGCTTGAACGCACGAGTATGGACTCATGCGGATGAAGCTTCCTCTCGTCCGTTTCACGACCATGCCTCATACGAGACATGCCATGCAGCGCCATCCAAATGGCCCGGGAATAGGTCTTATTCCCATGGCAGACTGTATTCTGCTTACCATCAGCCTTCAGGGAAGGTGTTTGCGAGCGCAGCCCGATGTCGGCATCGCAGGCTCAGACTTTCGACAAGGGCCAGGATACTGTGCTATTGCCGGCTGGCGTCTGGTTGTCGCAGTTGCACCGGGTCCAGAGAGCTTCCTCCGGAGAGCTTGGTGGTGTTTGATGCACTTCCAGGTTTGCTCACTTCTGTTTAAGGATTTCTGACGATGAGTCAGCTTCGTGCTTAGTAGAGTCCGGTGTCGGTTTGCGCGGAAATGGAGTTGAAGAGGAAGAGACTTTGCGCACCTGCCGTGCGTGCCTAGTCAGTCGCTGTTTCCTCAACAGCAGCGCTTGGTTTCAACTCACCTGTAAGGAATTCCTCAAAACTCAATGTGATATATCCATCGCGATCGGTATCGTACTTTTTGAATACGTCCGTCATCCTCTTCAGACTGATGCAAGCCTGCACGAAGAGATCAAACGAGAGCACCCTTTCTCTTTCTCCATCATCGCCTCTTCCACGACTCCGCTGCCGTGCGTAGGTTGTGAAGAGCAGCTGCACGAACTGCGGGCTCAGCCTGTATCCAAATGCTACCAGCGCATCCTCAAACTCTCTCAGGCTAATGTTTCCACTCCTGTCGACGTCGAATCTGTCGAACAGTGCTCTCCATGCTGCTAAGAAGCCCCACAGTCCACAGAACTCATCGAAATTGATTGTACCGCTGCGATCGGTGTCAAACATTCGGATCATCATTTTCACCGTGTGTGAGTCAAAAGCTGTGTAGTCACCATTCACCAGTGCGCGTTGGAGTTCTGCTTCAGTGAGCTGACCAGAGCGGTCCTTGTCGACTTGAAGGAAGAGCGGCCACAGGGCGTCGCGATCGTTGCCGTCACGAGGCGGTGGAGGGGCGACAGTCGGAGCTCGTTGATGTTCTGGGATTGGAGGTCGATTGTGGTATGCTTGCGGGGCTGGCCCTTGCCCGTAGTTTGCTGGTGGAGGAGGCGAAGTCAAGCCACCATAGCTGCTACCGCGAGGAGGAGCGCCGTGGCTTGGCGCTTGGTTGTAGCCTTGCTGTCCATATGCTCCCTGTTGGCCTTGGGCTGGGCCTCCATAGCGTGGAGACTGTGGGTTCTGGCTGTACTGATCATAACGTGGACTGTTCCCTCTTGCATAGTCATTGTAGGCTCCCTGATTCTGCGGCGGCGGTGGAGGATTCGAAGAGCCATATGCACCAGGCGGCTGAGGGTTCTGATATGCGCTCGCGGGACTTTGTCGGCCGTAGGTATCGTTGTGCGAGGGTCGGAGATTTTGCACATTTTGGGGAGGCGGAGGTACAGGCTTGTTATAGTTGGCGCTGGAGTTGCTGCGATTGTCTCGATTGCCCATCATGGCGGCTGCTTGCTCGGGCTCGGCGTGTCTGTTCCAGTGGACATGCTTGTCAGCGTGATGCGCCATGAGAGGCATTTCACTAAACATTCTGGGGGAAAGGTGTCTCAAGGCGGGCAGGAGCAGAGGAGGTATACGTACGCTGGCAGAGCATCTGGGTTGTAGCCGCCGCGATTGTAGGCGCCAGACATGACTGCGATTCCGATGCCACTTCCAGCACTCTTCTAGAAGGTCTTTCCGCGCGCCGAAGCTGACTTGGTGCTGAACTCATACAAAGCCGTTCACGCGACCTGGGATGCGCGATGTGTACGTCAGAGAACGATTTAGGGTTTGCGCGCGACCAGGTAGATGCCTCCAAGTGAGTGAAGTACTGCGGAGGCCTTCGATGGGAGGGGCAAACACGGCGGAGAAGCCTGAAAAGCCTGGAATATTCTCAGCAGTGAGCTGGTAAGCAAGAGTCAGAGGCGGCCTCTAGCAGGAAAGAAAGAAGTCGAGCAAACAAATGCTGCCTTTCGCCTTTCGCCTTTCGCCTTTCGCCTTTCGCCTTTCGCCTTTCGCCTTTCGCCTTTCGCCTTTCGCCTTTCGCCTTTCGCCTTTCGCCTTTCGCCTTTCTCCAACTCAACATCCACATCCACCCACCTTGGCCTTGGCGCTATGACGCTGACCTTGGACACGGGCGGAAAAGGTTCGGGTATTCTTGGCCGGCTCTCCTTATTCGCCATCTTCTACAGTACCTGCAGCCCGCACGACATATGTCTTCCCTTCCCGTCAGTTCAGCTCGACATGGCAATATGACCAAGTCTTGGTATCTCGTCAGAGCGTGACTCACAACACCCTGCCATCGGGCTTGCTCCTTTCCAGCCTGAGAAGCAAGAAGAACCTCTTCATCTGACTTCCAGCATGTGCCCCATCCCATCCGTGGCGCAGTTGTGGCTTTGAATGTGGACTTGGTCACTGAGAGCGACGAGTCTTCATACGCCGAATGACATCTCAACAAGTTCGGAGACGTTCCGGTCGTTGAGCATTCCAAGGAAGATTCATCTCGAGGCGCATACATAGGGTAGAATAGATGTAAGCGACGATAAGAGCGGACATTGCAAAGATGCTGAACAGAAACAACACACCCGACCAATCAGCAGAGATTGACGACCCCAGCCTTTCCAAACGGCACATCATTGCAATAAGGCTGCACTAGCGCGACAAACGTGCTAATGCTTACTCCGAGGCTGGAATGCAGCTGAATCATTATTATTGCAACACGCGTGAGTCCCAGGAAGAAGCATTGGGTACGACCTGCAATTCGAACAGACTAAGTGGAGCAGGATGATACAGGGAGCAAGATCGACACCTATCCCTTTCTCCCAAAGTCGGAATCGCCCAATAAGCTGTTCAGTGCTCACGCGACAACACATATCATAGCGGTCCACTCGCCGCCTGACCATGGCATTTGACTACAGGTCATCCCATGGTTTGCCTTTCCTGCCGTGGTTACTTATCATCTTCTCACAATATATCAAAGCAACCCATGGTTGACATCACGTTGTCAACGCCACCAAGCTCTTGGTGCCGAAGACTTTGCCAACGCACTTGACGAATGTCAGCTGCACGGTTAACAAACAACAAAATGCCAGTCTTTCCCGGATGTGCTTCAGGTGTAGAAGAAGCTTCTTCTCTCTACACTACTGCCCACAGAAGATCTAAGAGCATGCAGTATGTGGAGGACCCCATGATGCAATGGCTACTGTACGCGTTATGCTAACCGACCGTCTTGGCGAAAGGACGATGCAATCCGAGGAAAACGTTCTACTTCTAGGGAAAACCCTTCGAGATGTCGTGCACAAGACTTACACACGCACTCGGCCGGCCGAAATCCTCTCCAGACTCTTCTCCACATCTCAACCTACCACATCGAACCAAGCTGCATCTCCAACCAAAACCTCTCGAACTGCCTCGTTTGACGGACTTCGAGGCTTGGCCTGCTTGATCGTTTTCAACTTCCATTTCCTTTATCCATATACTCAGACGACAATCCACGGGTATGCCGTTGAACTCGAACATGGAGCCTCAAGATATTTGCACCAACTACCGATCTTATGTCTCATTGTCCGTGGCCGGGCCATGGTAACCCTCTTCTTTGCAATATCCGGATACGTCCTGAGCCATGGCTTTCTGGCAGCGACACGAACCGACCGACTTGATCACGGAGTCGCGCGATTAGCCTCTCTGGCTCTGCGACGTTGGATGAGATTATATCTGCCCGCATCGATCAGCATGCTGATGGTCATGTGCGCGGCGTACTTTGGAGCGTTTGAGAAAGGACGAAAATTGAACAATACGAAATTGATGAAGGGAGTGTGGGAGCAACATCCACCCATCTTCAAAACTTTCGGGGCTCAGGTGTGGAATTTTGGGAAAATGTGGTGGGGCTGGCAAACTCCTTTCAAGACGACGATTTTCTACAATCCTTACGACCCTCATACGTGGACCATTCCCGTGGAATTTCGGAGTTCGATGGTCCTCTTCATGCTACTACTCGCTTCTATGCGCCTCAGGCAGCGATGGCGACTGGGGTTCATCACCTTCGTCACCCTTTACATGTTCGCTGCGAGACGATGGGATGTCGCGACATTTACTGGAGGGGCTTTGGTTGCCGATCTTCATCTATGTCATACGATTAAGAACACAACACTACTAGAAGAGAAGGAATCGCTGTTGCCCACCGAAGACCATCCCGCCTCGATCCCGGAGCCACCTCCAAAGGCCAGGAGATACGCATTGATGGCTTGGAGATATTTTCCACTCGTGGTAGCATTCTACGTGCTCTCTTTCCCGGACGAACAGGGCAAGAAGACTCCTGGCTTCATTTTCCTTCACAACCTCATCAAGTTGCTTTATAACGACACTTTCAAATTCTGGCACTCTGCAGCAGCCATAGTCGTCCTCTGGTGTGTACCCCGGCTTTCACCCATCAAAGCATTCCTCGGCTCTTCAATACCTCAATACCTCGGGAAGATCTCTTACGGCCTGTATCTGGTTCACGGACCATTGCTACATTCCATCGGCTTTGCTCTGCAGCCAAAAATCTGGGAACTTACAGGCTTCGGGTCGAAATCAGGATACTGTGGCGGACTGATGCTCGGATGGATATGCATGCTAACAATATCCATTGGCGGAGGACATCTCTTTTGGAAGTATATCGACATGCCACTGGTAAGATTTGCAAAGTACGTGGAACAAACGGCATCGGCATCGACGCCTCAACAACGGAGACGGACGATTCTCGAATAGCGGATCTGCTTTGTACAGAACAACAGCATTATGTACAACGACGACCAATGAATACAACTAGAACTCAATATTGACTTTGAGAGATCGTGTCTCCGCAGCTCGACTGAAAACATCATACGCTTCTTCAATCTGGCTCCACTTGAAATCTGCCATTCCACATCAGCAATGTAATGCAATCAATCGATGAAACGAAAATGAAAACTCACCATGCGTAACCATATCCCCAGCATTGCCCAACTTCCCATTCGCATACAAATTCAACAACGTCGGAATCGTATGCGCACTCACAAGCGCCATACTAATCGTCGTACTCCTCGACCACAACCTATCAATATGCAAATCCACTTTCGTTCCATGAACGCCAATGTTCGCAATATGTCCTCCCAACCCCACAAGTTCCTCACACATATTGAAAGTCGCGGGGATTCCCACCGCCTCGCACACGACGTCGAAGCCATCCCCTTCACCCATGTGTTCGGCCGCGAGGGCACGGACGTTGGAGTTTCCTTTGACGTTATAGGTGTGAGTGGCGCCCATTTTCTTGGCGACTTCGAGGCGGTAGTCGTCCATGTCGAAGAAGACGAGTTTGGAGGGGGCGTAGAGTTGGGCTGTTAGGCCTGCTGCTAGTCCTACGGGGCCGGCACCGACAATGGCGACGCTACAGCCCGGTGTCACTTTCCCACGCAGAACGCCGACTTCGAGACCTGTTGGGAGGATGTCGCTGAAGACTAGCAGACTTCGCTCGTCGACTCCTTCGGGGACTAGGTAGAGAGATGTGTCTGCGTAGCGGATGTTGACGTATTCGGCTTGCGTGCCATCGTGAGTATGGCTGGGATCAATGTCAGTGGGATAGGTATGTACGTAGCAAACTCGGGCTATCGATCATCTCTAACTGACCCGAGAATCCAGCCTCCTTTTCGGCACGAGTCTGCCATGCTTCTCTTGCAGAAGGTGCATGTGCCGCAACATGTAATGCATCGGATGATTACGCGATCACCTTTCTTGAAATTCTTGACTTCGTTTCCGGTCTCTTCGATGATTCCGATTCCCTCGTGGCCTAGCGTGCGTCCTGGCTCGACAGTCGGCACATCGCCTTTCAAGATGTGAAGATCCGAACCGCAAATGGTGGTTCGGACGAGCTTGACAAGTGCTTCATGTCCATCCTTTACTTTTGGGATGTCCTTTTCCACGACTTTCCATTTTCCGACTCCGTCATAAGTGAGAGCTTTCATTTTCGATGATGATTTTGTGGTTTGATGAAGAAGGACAGTTTGACAAGCAATGGGGGGAGAAGAATGAGCCACCTTAGCTGTGGAGATAGCTGCTCTGTGTATCACGCGATGCGAATGCGGTACCGCACGACTCCTCACTTTGTTCCAGCAGTTCGGTGCATCGGAAATTGAGGCTTTGGTCTCCGTACTACAGCTGTGATCTTTTGGCCGCGCCTCCAGATTCAGCCCAGCTATATGCGTAGCCATGTGCTCAAGACACGGCGGGAATTCGGATTCCTTCCCTCTATGCCTTGGACTGGAGCGTGTCGTCGATTGGTAAACTGGATATCAGGCCATTGCACCAAGCATTTCGAGAATCGGCATAATGGCAGGCTCACTCATGCCAGCTCCTTCTGAACGACAAGAATGAGATGCCCCGCAATGTCCACGCTGGGATGTCGATGTCGAAGGTCAATGCAGAAGAGGTGTCGTCGTTCCTCTTATTTGATCGCTAGCCATTGGGGTCGGAGGGGTCGAGAGGACCTGCATCATATCACGCACAGCGCAGTTGATTGCTTACGTGACACTGCATTGTCTAGCGGTTGAATTGGCTTCGTTGATTGCCTATATTCTGTCCATTCTATAGACTAAAAACAGGGTGAAAATTCTTCATATGCCAAGAAGTCATGTAACAGTCATGTGACTGAGCTGATGCATCTTGGGCAGCAACACTCGGAGTATCTAGGTCCGTCTCCGGGGATTGGCTGTCATGTGACTCGTGAGATGCCGCAGTAGTGTGCGCACTCATGGCAGCCAGGCAGATACAATGGTCTGATGTATCATCTTTTCTGCCAGATGTCTTGGTCAATGAAGCACAGCTGAAGATTCTGTCCCAGCGAGCGAGCATGCAGGCTGTCTTACGTTGCTCAATAGTTCTTCCTTGCTGTCTACTCGTCGAAGGCAGATCTGCTGTAGCCTGTACGATAATAATAATATTCGCGCAAGTCCGTCCACCATACGTTGAAACGATCAGGAGACGTTGACACTGCTGTCGATGTGCCGAAAGCGCCAAGAAAAAGGTTGGGCGGGCCGAGACCTGAATATAGTATATAGTTCGGACTCGCAGTTCTCCTTCCCTCTCGCCACCAAGTCAATAATCACTCCATCACTGTAAGATATTTCCCATTGTCAATCGGTAGGGAAGGAGATGGTTCAAGCAACGCCCGCGCGTGTATACATACTTGGTCCCTCACAAGGCGCTGACAAAAGATATCAAAGAGCACGCAAGACGTTCCGTTCATTTTTCGTCGCTCCTGCTTGAAAGAGCTGTGAAACCTATCATATACCATCAACCAAGGATGTTCTATGGCTTCAGCGGGAACCCCGGGACTGAATCCGTCGGCCTTTGCCACCGAGATGGAACCTTATCACGAGTTCTACACCTACATACACATTCAGCACCGACTCACCGGGCACCGTCAGTTCGTCATCAGTTGCTGCCCGGTGCCCTTGTTGACATGCACCGATCAACAATCATCGACAACCAGCGAAGATCCTCCGCACAGCCTACTGGGATATCTACAAGGTACCACCCCAGCTCCACGCGTTGTGTCTTGCTGTACCGGAGTATTACCACCCTCAGTCCAAATGCCAATGGCGATGGACTTGAGGCTAACAATGACCCACTACCTTCCCCTCAGGCCCGCACCCAGAAATGTGTTACTGTAGTATTGGCAGGCTGCTGAAAATCGGTTGGTTTTCTTGTCTCTACATCACCTTGCATTGTTGAGGCTCTCTCAATCGCTGCTATCTGCATGGAATGGGCAGCACGCAAGTCTATCATAAGCCTGCATTCCTGCGAGAAGTCTGGGCGCTTTTTGGAGTCGGAGTCGGCATCATTCTGGCACGATTCGCCGTCAGGCTGCGCACGGCGGGATGGAGAAAGTTCGCTGGAGACGACTACATGTCTATTGTCGTACTGGCCTGCTACACGGCCGATGCAATAACAGTGAGTGTCTGACACTTCTGCTCTCGCTGGTCTCGAGCTCTGATAGGTCTTGCAGGTTACCATCACTTACCTCGAGGGCTCTAACGTTGACTACACGCCTGAGCAGATCAGTAGACTTACCGAGGATCAGGTCGACAGAGTCGTCTACGGTTCCAAGATGGAGTTGTTTGCATGGTATACATACGCTACCCTGATGTGAGTCGCATTAGAGGGATTTGCAGGTCTTCCCACTCTGATAATGCTCAGCTGGAGTTTAAAAGCTTGTATGCTTTTCTTTTTCAACCGAATCACATTCGGGCTGTCGGAGCAAATCTTCGTCAAGATTCTTGGTGTCGCATGCGCAGTCACCTATATCGCCGTCTTCTTGACGATAACTCTCTCTTGCTATCCCATACATCGCAATTGGCAAGTCCGTCCATTACCTCCCTCCAGGTGTATGTTCAGAGCTCAAGTAAGAGGTTCAATGAAGAAGACACTTAGTAACCTACGCTGATCAGGAACCAGAACTTCTACGTCTGTACGATTCTGAACGTCTTGACCGATGCGGCACTGCTTTGTATCGCCATTCCCATGCTGTGTAGGCTCAGAATATCCATTCGGAAGAAGCTCACAGTTGGAATTCTGTTATCATCAGGCATCTTTGTGATTACAGCAGCAATCGTCCGGATATGCAAGACACTGGACGTCAATCCGTCTGCACTTGCGATCAATAGCTGGGGCGTAAGGGAGACTATTGCAGCTATCGCAGCAGTAAACGCACCAATCCTGAAACCACTATTCCAGCGAAAATTCTGGTCACGGAACTTGAGCATGTCGTCTTCGTCCTCGGGGCCGGAATCAGCACAGTCTGGATCACGCGGCAGGACTTCTTCAAGTCGTGCCACCAGTAAGACACTGTCTTTGCGGATGGCATCTTGGCGGACATCACTATGGAGACCTGAAGCTATCGAAATGATCCACTTCTCGGGACTCGGAAGCAAGATCAAAGTCACAGAGCCACTACCAGCCTTGACATCGCCCACTGAGACGCATGAAGAATACGACAGCGACACGATTCCAGAGACAATACGATATCCCAGCCGCAGCACATATGTAGATTCCGATGACTCGGATTCGAGCCAAGATGGCATTTATCAATCAACGCCAATCGTTGATAATCGGGGTAATCGGGATGAGGCTGATGTCGAGAGAGGACTAACGGAGCCTTGGCCACTCGCAGAAACGAGGAACAGCGTGCCACCGCCGAGCCCGCCCGAGCCTGCATTGAGGCAGTGGGACAGAGAACGACCGCATAGACCATGGTCAAGGCATGCGAGTGATGTAAGCGTCTCTCCTGCAATACGCCGTGGCAGCACCACCATTCGACGAAACACCGCGCCTGGAATGGGATCGTGACACATCAGGAACGCGTTTGTAAGATTTCAAAAGAGTCATCGCAATGGAAAGATACCCGTGGATGAAAAGGAAATGCTTCATGATAAAGAACCATAATTGAATTTTCCATGCCATCATACATAAGCTATACATGGACTAAGGTATACACAGACAATCTGCCACGCATAAGATGCCGCAGGGCCAAACTTGGCGCCTAGGCTCGAGTCTTCTGGATGTGGTCAATGGCCTCAAGAACGTATCCGACAAAGACCTTGGGATTCTCAGTCGCTGGGAAGTGTCCCAGACCCTTCATGGCCTGATGCTTGCCGCCGGGGATCTTATCGCAAGTGGCTTGGCTCATTGCGGGTGTATTAGACCAATCGTATTCACCGGTAAGCATGTATACCGGACATGCCTTGGTATCGATGGTCTTCATGCGATCACGTCCATCCCAACCTGTCAAAAGAAAGATGTTAGTCGATCTTTCGGGGGGAGAAAATTTGAGAATTCCGTTCCATCTTACCTCCGAAGTAGAAGTCCAAGTCTCCGTGGAAGATTCCATAGGCTTGGGCAGAGTACAGGTGCCAGATGAGCTGGCGATTCTTGAAGGGTGCGGTGGGCGACATCATGCCGTAGATCCACTCGGGGTTGTAGAGCGCCTGGTTGACGAACGGACTCTGGTCATTCCACTGGCGATCCATGTTGAGGTAGTCAGCGCCCTGGAGAGGAATGGTACCACAGCATCCAACTTCCTTGTATCGCACCGCGCATGCCAGAGAGATCTGGCCAGCCATCGACGCACCGCAGACGATTGGCCTGTTGAGGTTCAGCTTCTTGATGACAGCGGCGATGCATCCGACATAGATATCCTCAGTGTTGGTGTGCAATCCTGGGAGGTAGTTCTCGTATGGGAACGATCGGCCATGGGCTGGCAGATCAAAAGCAAACATGCGGCACTTCTTCCTCATCCGCTCATCGTTCAGGACACCATGATACTGTCGACTATCGCTTCCGGCAGTGTGGAGGAAGACAATGTCTTGGTCGCCGTCACCAGCAGAGTCGTAGAAGATCTTGCATTTGCCATAGCTTGGGACATTGACATAGACATATCGTCCAACAATATGGTCCACATCAGTCTCAGGCTCGGTATCGGCTGGAGTTTCGCCGGAATGCGCATCGTGGATGAGTTCCAAGACTCGACGCCAGATGTGGGTCCAGCGTGAGAAGGAAATCTCATCTCCTTCGATTGCGATACCTTCCTGCTTGATGTTCATGCCGAACATGCCTTGGATCTCGTTAGCGGGCATCCTCGCAATGACTCGCTTGATGGCTGATGGTTATAAGGAACATGAGCGGTACTGCTCATGACTTCAATGAGTGATGCATTCTTACCCCAGAAGCTCTGATATGGCATCACCGGTGTCTGCTTCATGAACTCTTGCCATTGTTCTGGTAGAGCGGAGATGACGAATTCGCAACCTTGCGTGGTGCCGCTGCCGATTTCGACCTTGCCTTTGGCGACGGTGACCACAATGGCATCGTTGCCACCAGCGGCCTTGATACCGAAACGTGCCGGCTCAGTGATGGCATTGGAGTTGGTGAAAGCTCTGATCTGGCCATCTGAGCCCGCAGCCTTGTTGGCCTTGGGCAGAGCGGCTGAAAGAGCCTGAGGGAGGTTCGCCCACGCGTGTGCCATATTGTTGTTAGTATTACTGTCAGTGGTAGTCTTTTGTCGCTTGTTCCGTGTTCTAGGCATGGGGAAATCAGCAGGATCAAGCAGCAATATATATCTGTACCACCGAGGTGATGGAGCTTGAACGTGTGTCCAATAAAGGAAAAAACAATAAAGCAATCCTTTGGATGGAGGGGAGACGTATACGCATCCCCCGTCCATTCATTCATCGCTGATCCTGATGCTCATCAGGCATTGTTCGTCGTCCTCATTCGCCATACAGCCGTGTGGGACAAGCTGTGCGCTGCCTGCCCTCATGGAAACAATGCTGTAAAGGTCAATTGTGGGGTCAAATTGCGGGGATTGCGTTTTGTTATGGCGAGGAGTTGTGGTAGACGGCCAACAGCTCGTAAGCCACTTGGTTACTTCCCCGAGCCCCAGCTAGCTGCCCGAGCCCTAGTAGATTAAGACCTAGCACTAATATGGAATCGCCTTGTCGTCGATTACGTGCTGTTTCTACCTGTTTTTAGATATAGCTATTCTTAGTTAGTATTATTAATAGTCGCGCCTAGGTACGCGTACTAAATATTATATTTCTATTATTTCTATCGTTTCTATCGGAATACGTATTTCTATTAGATTTCTATTAGAAGTTTATTATCTTTCTTAATATAATAGCTTAATCTCTATCGTATAAGGCCTATATCGACGATTTCCTTACTAAAGACGATATTAGTAGCGCGGCGGAGGTAGAAGAGGTAGTAGTAGATATTAAGTTATAGGAAGAAGTCGAATTAGTCTCGGAAACGTATATTCGAGGCCGCAGTCGCTTACTTAACCTGCCTTAAGAGCGTATATCTCTACCTAAATATCGATTAGTATCGCCGCGCTCTTAGAAGTATACGTTTACTACGAAACTACTAGAAGAAGCGCCCTCGCTACCGCGAGGTCTAATGCCGCGAGAGTCGACGTTTCTATCTAAACGAGCTCTCGAGCGCTATATCTAGGAATTTAGTATATTAGAGGGGTACGAGTTTAAGGAGTAGAAGCTAAAGAAGAATAAGAATAGTATTAAATACCGCTATTTATATATATATAGCTACTATAGTTAACTAGATAAGTATACCTAAAATACTACGAATAAGGCGCGGAAGAAGACGAAGAAGATAGACTATAAGTTCTATTTCTACGCTATTACTATCCGCCCTCTTAAGCCGGATAGTAAGTAGCAAATTCGCTATTCTAGTAAGGAAGAATACTATATAGTATAACTATAAGAAGGACGACGTTATCGTACTTACTACTATCTAGCAGCGCTTAAGAATAGCCGACTTCCTCGAGTAATTAGAGCGCTTATAATAGGCTCGTATACTAACGTCGAAGATAATAGCCTATTTTCGAGGGCATAGAGTAATACTTAAACCTTACGATATATATAATATCTCCTAGAATAGGACTCTTTACAAGCGGCGTACTAATAACTAAGCTTAGCGGATAGTTAACCTACTCGATTAGCACTCTATTTTCTATAATATTAAGATAGATAAGGAGGGTTTAATTAAGGCAATAGTAGCTCTTTATCTAACCTCGCTCGAGGCCTTTAAAGCGACGTCTTATTAGCTAATTCTCGACACTACTTATTCGACTAATCTATACAACCTCGAGTTACTAGACATAGTTGCCGCTAGACCGATAAACGATACGATTAAGCTCGGTGTTAGTCTAATTCGTCCGAAGCCTAATAAAGCTAACTTCGTCGAGTTATTACTATCTATACGGAAGGGCCTTAAATAAGGCGGCTATGCTATACCTCTCGTTATAGCGACTAATTATAAAGAAGCCTTAATACTAGCGGTCGACGAGGTATTTCTAGAGGCCTCGAATATCGTCTATAAGTAGTACCTAAACTAAGACATACTTACTCGAGTAAGGAAGGAGCGAGGCGACTTTATACAAATCAAATCTAACGGTTATTAGACTAATAGTCTATCTATAACTTAGTTTATAAAGCTGTTTACTTATACTATATATAGTAAGACTAAGGAAGAGTTTAATAATAACGTTATTAAGCTAGATAACGTATATCCTATATTTAAGGCCTATCTTTATAAGAACTAGTAGTTCTATAAAACTCGGATTGTTAACTACTAGACTAACTAAGTCCTCTATTTTAGTTGTAAGACAACCTCTCGAGTCGAGTCTTGCTATAGACGTATTAAGCTCTAGCTTAACTATAGTAGCAGATACGATATCTTTACGCTCTTCGAGTCGCTTCTTAATTAGTAGTAAGAAGGCTACGACCGCCGCCGTACCGCGATAGCAGACAACCTAAAGAGGTATAACAAGTTACTAACTAGAGCCTTCTATACTAGTGTCTCTCGAGTTATTAGCGACTATTGCCTTCTTAAAGTAGCTAAGCTATACAAACACGCTATTACCCTTCTAAGGACTACGATTAACGATAATAGCAATAAGATTAAGCACTCCGCCTTCTCGTATAGCTGTCCGTAGTACCGCTACAACGATTACCTTACTAAAACCTTCGGTTATACGTATAAACACGAGATTATAAAGCTAATTAAGACAGGTAGCTCGCGAGCAGTACTATTACTACGCCACTTCTACGACTACTAGCTTATCGACTTTATAAAGAAGTAAGAGCCTCGTCTACGCGAGCCGAAGGTTATCTTTAGCAACTATAAACCTTTTACTAGTAGAGCGACTGTCTATATAACAAAGCGTATACTTACTACTCGAGAATTAGACGACTTAAATACTATTACTACGAAGAAGCGGAAGCTAAATATAGCGACAATAACTAACTTTACTCTCGAGCCTAGTATATCGCTTACTTAGCTAAGAACGACTATTATAGACTACTATAAGTACGTAAAGAGCTAGTACCGTACGTAGTAGTGCCCTTGCTAGAAGGCTAACCGTCTATATAGACCTGCCTACTACCCTTAAGGCTTCGAGTGCTATAATCTACGTTAAGAAGCACTTCCAGTTAAACTACAACCTCTTTCTAAGCTAGACTATAAAGGGCTACGCCCTAGGTAGAAAGCGCTAGCCTTAGGCATTCGGCCTACGCGACTCTAACCTACTACTTAGCGCTTAGCGCACTATATAAAACCATTCGGATTTATATAGATAGACTTAGCTCTTTATCGAACCTATTAAGTCTTATATCTAGCATCTACGTACGCGTTACTTACCCGTAATATTAGGTTCGATCTTTAATATAGGAAACGCTAAGGTTTATTAGTGTTAGGGCTAAAGAGGCTATACGTGATTAGCATATAACTAGGCCGAGTGAAGCTAGGGTCTTAATGCCTTAGGCAGGGCTTAGCGCTTAGCGTTAGGCTAACTCTCCTACCTTCCTCCCTCTCCTCCTAGCTTCTTATCGAATACTACTCGTACCTACCACTACCCTATCTACCTGCTAATATACCCTTCTTATACAGTATTCGATCCACCCTTTAAGGGTAGCAGCTAGATAGTCCTTATTTTAAGCTTTTAGCGGTATAGCTACGAACAAGACTAATCTAACTATATTGCGCCCGAAGAACGGGACCTATACGTACTATTCCACTAAGAATAACCGTACCAATTATCAAGCAAGGCCTTCTATACGGCCTATTATACTAAGTTAAGCACATTAGACCGATACTCGCTAATTCCGCTATATCCGTACTATAGGGGCCTATAATACATTATTAGTGCTACCCCTTATTATAATAGCCGGCTCGTTACGAAACAATAACCGTGCTACCGCTAGTAGCGCTAGCAACGACAATGCTAGTAGCATAGTACCTACTAAAGTGCCTACTAAGGTACCTGCTAAAGTACCTGCCGAAGAGCCTACTACTAAGCCTACCGAAGAACTTATAATTCTAGGTAACGACCTAGAGTTGCCTATTAACGACATTCTTAACAATATTGTTAATCGACGATATAGCTAACTAGCCTTTAGCCCCTAGCTAGTAGCGAGACTTTAAGAAGCTACCTAAAACAGGCTCGCTGCTCTACGTTAAGAACAATAGCTAAAGGACAACCTCCTCGAAATTCGCCGCCTTTAGGAGGCCCTAACAACTAACACTAAGCCGATAGTAGGGCCTTCCTTACTATTAGTCCTAGTCTAGAAGAAGGATGCTAAACTTAAGGACTGTACTATATTTAACGGCTCTAGTCGAAAGCAATACAACGACTATATCCGTAACTGTAAGCTTAACTAACGAAACGCACTAAGGGCTCTACTAAATGACTATTTACTAGTCGTCTATGCTATACAGTACATTAATAGCGACCTAAAACGTACCTAGGATAACCATTTTGATTCCCTCGATAATTAGACCGCTATTTAGTAGCAAACCTATAAAACTATTATACTAGACACCCTTAGAAACCCTATACTAAGGCAACAATATACTTAGGACCTATATCTTCGAGCTAAACAAAAGACTAATCAATCGGCTCGTTCATTCGAGGCCTATTTAAAGACCCTCGAGGATAACCTCCCGGCTAAGACTAATTCTATATAGATCTCGGAAATACGCCTAAAACTTAGATAGGAACTTATCCTCGAATTGGACCGTCGCCGTGTGTTCGAACAAGCTAACCTAACACGCATTCAATTTATAGTCGAAGTAGAAATAGCCGAACGAGCTGTCTAGCTCTAATAACGACTAGAATCGAGGATCCGGCTAGCTAGTACTAACCGCGGCAATCGTAGTAGCCGCGGAGGAAACTAAGGTTCCTACTATAATAATAATGCTAACAATAGGAACAGTAACAATAACCGTAGAAGAGGCCGTAGCCGCCGGCTATACAGAGGAGGCCGCGATAGGGGCCGTAGAAGGGGCTCGTATCCCTACAATGCTAACCGCTCGGCTAACAATAGTAATAATAGCTACGGCAGTCTACTAACCGGATTGAAGTGCTTCAATTGTAATAGTACTAGCTATCTACTAGGCTAATACGACAAACCTAAGGACTAGGCCCGAATTAACCGTGCTTTAGCTAAGTATAGGAAACACCTTTTAGCCGTTAATGCTACCCTAGTCGGCTCTTTTAATTAGTCGAAAAAAGAGTAAGCGCCGCACTAACTATTAGCCTCGTACGGCGTAAGACCATCGATATTGTGCTAGCTATAACACGCTCCTGCCTTGTATAGGATACGAAGGGCACTACCTATTAAACTAAGGTTATACTAGATCTAGGAAATTTAGTTAGTGCCCTTATTAGCTATCGCCTAGCTAAGCAATTAGACCTTCGACAACTGCCGAAGACTAACCTGCTAACCCTTGCTTAGTTTAATAACGCTCGGCACTTAACCTATAGGGCCTACTATGTTCCTATAGTTCTAAAGGACGACCTCGGAAATAAACGCCTACTAGACTTTACTGCCTACGTAGTAGATATAGACAACCTATATAGGGGAGCTACTATTGTTATTAGCAACCCTATTCTTAAGTACTACGCTATAGCTATAGACCTAGGCCTCTAGAAGTAGCGATTTAGAATCGCTAGGAAAGAGGACATTAAATACATCGATATTAGCGAGTATCCTAATAATATTAGGGTCCTGTTTATTAGCAACCTAATACTAGCCTCCGCCTTAGCTAATCCGACTACCGACCTGCTCGGTAATAACGATAAGCCTATGCCCCCTAATAGTATAGACCCTAATTAGCTTGCTCGTATACTAGAGCCTATTCGAGAGACCTATATTAATGTATTCAAACACTACCTAGCATCGACATTGCCTATATTTAAGGAGACGGATTATAAGATTAACATTATAGAGGGCAAGGAGGTTCCTTTTAGCCCCCTCTACAACCTTAGTAAGCGAGAGCTTACTATATTGCGTAAGTACCTAGAGGAAAACCTAGCTAATAGTCGAATTCGGTATAGTAACAGCCCTGCTAGTACACCTATCCTATTCGTACTAAAGAAGGATAGTAGCCTACGCCTATATATCGACTATCGCGGGCTTAACGCTATTACTATTAAAGACCGCTGTCTACTCCCGCTTATTAATAAGACCCTCGATCGCCTTTCTAGTACTTACTACTATACTATACTAGACATTAAGGATGCGTACTATCGTATCCGCATTCGTAAGGGTAACGAATAGAAAACAGCCTTCCGTACTCGCTATAGCTATTTCGAATACTTAGTTATACTATTTAGCCTAGCTAATGCTCCTACAATATTCTAGTCCTATATTAATCGAGCCCTATTAGGCCTATTAGATTACCTCTGTATAGTTTACCTAGATAACATCCTAGTTTATATACACTTACCTAATATTGCGGAGCACTAGGCTATAGTCCGTAAGGTCCTCGACCGCCTACGAGCCTATAGACTATATTGCAAGCCTTCTAAATGCACCTTTGCTACTAAGGAGGTAGCCTTCCTCGGTTTTATCGTATTAACTAATAGTATCAAGGCTAATCCGGATCGGATTAAAACAATTACTAAATAGCCTATTCCTACGTCTATTAAGGAGCTTTAATCGTTCCTCGGCTTCGCTAATTTCTACCGCCGTTTTATTAAGGGCTATTCGAGGCATGTAATACTATTAACTAAGCTTACTAAGACTAAGGCAAACCCTTCTAGAGAGTTTAGGTAGACTAATAAAACACAAGCCGCTTTTAACGGTCTAAAGAAACGATTCACTAAAGTCCCCTTATTGTACTATTTCGTGCTAAGTAAGCAGATCCGAATTGAGACTAACGCTTTATAGTTCGCTATATCGGCTATTATGTTATAGCAATTAGATAATAACTATTACTAGTACCCGATTGCCTTCTTTTTACGAAAGATAATCGATATAGAACGTCGATATAAGACCTACGAGTAAGAGCTCTTAGCAATTATAGAAGCCTTTAAGTATTAGCGCTACTATCTTAATAGTACTTAGTATACAATTCAGGTCTATACAGACTATAACAACCTCCGTAGCATTACTAAGGTTACTAGGGTTATAGGTCGATAGGCTAGATAGGCCGTCTACCTCGCTAGGTTTAATTTTAATATATTATACCGGCTAGGCGTAAGTAACCCTACCGATAGCCTATCGAGGCGATCTAATTACGACAGCGAGACCTAATACATCAATTCTTTGTTTCTAACCCTATAGTATAAGATTGCTATAGCCCGTATTATTAATAAGCAAGCGTAGGATAAGCGGACTTCCGGACCCCGCGGCGGCAACAAATACTATAGCGGAGTTGTCGTTCTTCTAGTACGCGTTAGAAAGGACGTAGATCGCTCGAGCTATAATAACTCGATTGAAGATATTACTATCTATAGTAATAGCCTATATAGCGATAGCACTGTAGAAGAGGTTGTAGTAGTTCCGGCTGCTAGTGCTATTAGATATATACAATGCGTACCTCGTTCGATAGTACGGATACTATTAAATAACCTTGCAAATAGGGATAGTTAATCGTTTATAGATAAGCTATTGCGTACTTAGTAGAGGGACGCCTTTGCTGTCGAGCGTATTAATAGGCTTGTAAGTAGACAGGCGACTCGATCTAGTAAGAGTAATAGTTAGTCGATCGACGACAAAGGTTACTTAAGGTTTAAGGGCAGATACTATGTCCCCGCTAAACAATCGATTAGACAAGAGCTTTTAAAGAGGTACTATAATAGTAAGCTCGCTAGTTACTATAGTATAGAGAGGTCGTACGAGTTACTATCGCGCATATACTACTAGCTAAATAGTAAGCGGTATATAAAGGAGTATATACAGACCTGTATAGTATACTAGCGAGTTAAAGCACCGAAGTACTTGCTATTCGGCGAGTTGTCTTCGCTCCCTGTTCTAAAGAAGCTATTTGCTAAGCTAACAATAGACTTTATTATAGGCCTTCTACCTACTAGGCGTAGGGGCAGCAAGGACGTATATAATACTATCCTTGTTATAGTGGATCGATTTACTAAAGGCGCTCGATATATCCCGGCGCGGAAAGACTAGACTACTATTAATATAGTAGAGGCGCTATAGAGTGACATCTTCTATACCTATTAGGGAACCCCTAAGGGGATAGTCTCCGATAGGGGTACGATATTTATATCGCACTATTAGAGCGAAATATGCCTATAGCTAAGACTAAAGCATCGGCTATTAACAGCCTTCTATCTATAGACTAACGGTTAAATAGAGAGGCAGAATGCTACCCTGTAGTAGTACCTACGCAGCTATATTAATAAGAACCCCGAGGATTAGGTTAACCTCCTATAGCCTGCAGAATTCGTGTACAATAATAGTATATACTTATTAACTAAGGTTTCACTATATATAGCTATAATAGGCTAAAACGCTGACCTGCTATAAGATCTATTTACCTCGCTCGAGGCCGAGCGTAAGGAAAGGGAAGCGCGTTAAGTACTAGAAACACTAGCGACAATAGAACGTGTCTAGAAGATACGAGAAATCTATGCTAAGATAGCTAAGAATCTAACAAAGGCTTAAGAGTATCAAAAGGCCTACTACGATAAGCGCTATATACCGATAACCTTTAAACAAGGCGATATAGTTATACTAAGCACTAAGAACCTCCGCATCCGCAAACACCTATTACCTAATAGTAAAACAAGGCCTAAGCTCGCACTAAGATATATTAGCCTATTTCGCATCCGAGAACCGAAGGGCAATAGCTAGGCCTACTAGTTATAGCTCCTACCTTAAAATGTGCTCCTAGGCGGCTAGCGCGTGCCTAGAGGAGTGCGAGCGAAGCTTTCGCCTTATATATACTAAGCTAATTCGGTTCTTTAGACCTCGAAGCTAGACCTCGAAGCTATTACTATTATTATACGATTTAGTTCTATTAGAATAGTTTATTAGGAATAAGTATTTTTATATTTTTGTATTACTATTTTTCTTTTCTAGTATTTTAGATACTACTTTTTTATTTTTAACTTTATATATATTACTTACTTTTATTCTAGTTTTCTCTAATTTTTTATATCTATTACTACTTTTTATATTATTAAAAAAACTATTTTTAATTTTTTTCTTTAATGTTTTACAGTTTTTCTATTTAGTATCTTACTTGTTTTACTTACCTATTTTATATTTTCTTATTTATTTTTATTATATGTTTTCTTTTTTCTAATACGTCTAAGTCCTCTTATTTATATCCCCATTTACCACTTGTTTTCTATCTTACTACTTAGTTTAGTACTAGCTTATTATTTAGTCTATTAATTAGCTTATTATTTAGTTTCTTATTTACTTTGTTCTCTAGTTTTTTATTTAATCTATTATTTGCTTTATTATTTAGTTTCTTCTCTAGTTTATTATTTACCTTCTTTTTAACTTTATTATAAGTTATTTATTTACTAGAATATAATTTATTTTATTAATTGTTTAACTAATTGTTTAACTAATTGCTTTACTAATTGTTTAATTAATTATTTAATTAATTGCCTTACTAATTGTTCTACTATTGTTTTATTTATTGTTTTATTAATTGTTTTGTTAATTGTTTTGTTAATTGTTTTGTTAATTGTTTTGTTAATTGTTTTATTTATCGTTTTATTAATTGGTTTATTAATTGTTTTGTTAATTGTTTTGTTAATTGTTTTATTAATTGTTTTGTTCATTGTTCTATTAATTGTTTTATTAGTTGTTTTATTAGTTGTTTTATTAGTTGTTTTATTAGTTGTTTTATTAGTTGTTTTGTTTATTGTTTTGTTAATTGTTTTACTAACTAGGATAGTACCCGTACGTAAGTACTTCTGCTCCTTCTACTTACGTAGTAATAGCGGTAGCGCCCGCGAGTTTTTAAATTTTATATATACCTAGTATAGCGGAGCCGCGAATTTTAGGGTTCCTCGCTCTTATTCTCGCTCTCGTTCCTTTAATATTTTTCGGTAATTTTATAAATTTAAATCGTATGTTTTCTATAATTAAAATTAATTTTTCTATAGGTTCTTTTATTAAAAGTTGTTTTATAAATTCTTTTATTAATGTTTTAGTTAATTTTCTTATTAATTTTCTTATTAATTGTTTGTATATTTTACTATATATTTTACTAATAGTTACGGTCCTTTACCTATATATTATTAATAATAACTACTATATACTAGTACTATTAAGCGTAGGGGAAAATGGCAGCGAACAATCAGAGACGAAGGGAAGACAGTTAAGAAGGAAGGGAGGACGAATGGAAAGTACTATATACTAGGGCAGAGGAGGTACTAAAGGCGGAAGATAGAAGAACCCCTAAGAGGGCATATAGGATAATGATCTCAGAACTCCTTAGAGGACTAAAAGCAATCTACAACTAGGTAAGCTACGTAATTACAAAGGTAGCTAATATAGTCGCAGCAAAGATTACGAAGAAATAGTAGGAAACAAGCCTAAACTACCGTACCTAGGCAGTAGTAGCTAGTTAGGAGGCGCTAAAACCCCCGAGGACAGTAGTTAGAATCTACATTACGGACCTATAGGAGTAAAAGGAAATCTAAGGACTTATAGGGAAAGAGATTGTAGAAAGAATTGCAGTTAAAGAGGTAATTAGGGCTAGGAACGAAGGAAAAGGGGTAATCAAGCTATTTATAGCACAAGAGCAGGACAAAAAGAAGCTAGAAACACAAAAAGAATAGACAACTAAGATAGGGAAAACAGCAAAGGTCTCCTAATAGCAATTTATAATTATAGCCTATAGCATAATAAGAAGCTTTAAGGAAGAACAGGATATTAAGAGCCTATAGAGACAAAACTAAGCTATATACCTAGACCTAAAGATTACAAAAGTAGTATAGATTAAAAGGAAAATCGAGGAGACTAAGAAGCAGTCTTCCCTAATTATCTAGGTAGGGAGTACAGAGTAAGCTAATATAGTGCTAGACTAGGGGTTGTTCTAGGACTATAAGAGATTAGAAACAGAGATATACAGAAGCAACTATAGGATAATGCAGTGCTTCAAATATCAACACTATAGACACTTAGCAGCTAAGTATACAAAGATAACCAACACCTACTCCTATTATATAGGGGATTACTAGGTTAAAGAATATAAAGCATATAAGGGAGAAGCAAGATGTGCATGCTATACTAAAAGACACCCCTCTTAGGCGAAGGAATGCCTAGTAAGAATACAGGCAGCGAGGAAGGCAAAGGAAGCTAGAATCAATATACTAAAAAGATACACAATAAGCTAGGGCAGCTAGGTATAGAAGCAACCTAGCTAAGTACTACAAAAGAGGTCTAGACAAGATAATAGGTTCATATTTAGGGCCTTACTAGCACAAGAGAGTCACTAGCAACTAGGGAGACTAAGATACCTTAATATTGCAGGAAAGGAAGCAGGGCAAACAAAGCTTAGTCAAATGTTAATCTAAAGTAAGGGAAGACTAAAGGAAAACTTATAGGGAAATAATATAGATGAAACCTAATAAATACTGCAACATTACTAAACATTATATAGTACAATATCAACAAGAGTAAAGACAAGGTACAGAGGAGCTTCCTTTAAGCACTAAACCTAAAAGAATATTACATTATTGCAATCCAAGAGCCCTAGCTTAACCTATATATAAAGAGACTAGTAACAGTTAAAGACCCAAGATACTACCTAATTATCTACAACTAGGGAGCCCTAAGGATATATATCTACATTAGTAAGGAGATAGATACAGAAACCTAGTAGGCTCTACTATAGGAGGATAGGGACCTAATATCAGTTTAAGTAGAGACATCCTAAGGTATACTCTAAGTCTACTATATATATAACCCACTACTAGACTTAAGAAGCAGTACCTAACTAAAAACCCTAGAAAGACTACCTAGAGTTATCTAGGGGAATACCTACTAAATCCTACTTAGGGATTTCAACCTCTACTACCCCCTCTAGGGCTTAGACTTTACCCTAGCTTACTACTTCCTAGTAGGAAGACTAATTGACATATTAGAGAGGGAAGAAATAGAAATTATTACCCTAAAGGGACTAATTACTTAGGAGGCAAAAGGAAGTAGTAGTATACTAGACCTATACTTTGTATTATATTAGATTAGGAATAGGATTATAAGATATAGGATCAACTAGGAACTAGAAGAATTATTAGACTACTTCCCGGTATAGATTGAGCTAAATGTCTAAGCCAATTAGGAAAGGGAACTAGAGGAGAAGCTTAACTAGAAGGGTACCTAATAGGGCAGGATTAGGGAGGAACTAGAAAGGGACCTAAAACTAGAGGAACTCTTAACAAAGTACCTACTAAGGCTAGAGGACATTAACAAAGCAGTAGAAGAACTAACAGGAATCCTAAAACAGGTAGCTAGAAAGCATACCCTAGCAAAGAAACATTTACTATACTAGCAACTATACTAGACTAGTAAGTATATAAGGAAGGTTAAAGCAGTAAGGAAGGCTAGGAGGTAGTAGATACAAACCTATACCTAGGAAGCATAGGACAACTATAATAAAGCCTACTAGGAAAAGAAGATCTAGATTAAGAAAGATAAGATACAAGAATAGAGATCTATAATAGGAATAATTATAAAGAAACTAGAGGAGATATAGAGGATAGCTAAATAGGCAAGGAGACCTAAATAGGATAAGGACATACTACTACAATTCCCGGACATTATAGACTAATAAGGACAAATGTAGACTATAATAGAAGGGAAAGCAAGAGCCCTAGGCTAACACTTCTTCTATAGAAAAGTACAAGCAGACCTATTAGATATAAGGGAGATAGAACAAGAGACTCTACTACTAGGCATACTAAGAGACACCTAGGTCAAACCCGAAACTATTAAAAGGATCCTAAAGAAAATTCTAGGCAATAAGGCACTAGGAGAAGACAAGATCTACAACAAACTTCTAAAAGCATATAGGAAGGGGCTAGCCCTAGCACTAGCTAATATCTTTTTACAAAGCCTAGCACTAGGATACTACCTAAGACTATTTAGGAAGTCCCTAATAGTAGTACTAAGGAAGCTCTAGAAGGAAGACTATATATAGCTTAAGGCCTATAGACCAATAGCCCTACTTAATATAATAGGCAAGGTACTAGAAAAAATTGTCGCTAAAAGGCTAACAACCTTTGCCGAGGAAAGGAACATCCTTCCTAAAGGCTAGATAGGAGGAAGAAAGAAGAGGTTAACACTAATAGCTATAGAACTAATTATAGAATAGATCAAGCATATCTAGCACTATAGTTAAAACTAGGTAGCAACCCTCCTCTCCCTTAACATCTTAGGAGCCTTTAATAATGTCTCCTATAAAAGGCTCCTATATATACTTAAATAGAAAGCTATACTAAACTAGATAGTCTAATTCATTTAGTCCTTCCTATAGGAAAGATTAATATAGCTTATTCTAGGCAAATTCAAATCAGACCTAATACTAACTAAAAAGGGAATCCCCTAAGGATTAATACTCTCCCTAATCCTCTTCCTTATCTTTATAGTAGACCTACTCCTACTCCTAGAATCAAAAAACACATTAGCATTAGGGTTTATAGATAATACGAACATCCTAGCCTAGTCTAAGACAATAGAAACCAACTACAAGATCTTAGAAGAGAAGCACTAGGAGTGTAAAAAATAGGCAAGGAGGTATAGAGTAAAATTCGCCCTAGAAAAGTACTAGCTTATCTACTTTAGCAAGGCTAAATCAACCTATAATATAAAGCAATCAATTACTATCTAAGGCTTTGAAACCTAACTATTAGCAGAGCTTAGGGTACTAGGGATCTAGCTAGATCTAAAACTGAATTAGGGACTATAAGTAAAGAAGGCAAAGTAGAGGGCAGATACTAACATACAATCCATTAATAGGCTTATAGCCTCTATATAGGGGGCTATATTCGAGAAAGCCAAAGTTATATACAAAGCAATTATCAAGCTAGCAATGCTATATAGAGCATAGATATAGACAGCCTAGGAGAAAACACTAAAGAGGATTAAACAACCAGTTAGTAGGTCCTAAACCTAAAGCCTAAAGAAAATCCTAGGAGTATACAAAACTACACTAACAAGGGTAGTAGAAATAGAATTAGGGATCCCACTAGTTAAACAATACTTTAAGGGACTAAGACACTAATATGCAGTAAAGACAATAGAATACCTAGCCTAACAGACTATCCAAAAGGCACTAGACAAGATAAAAGCCTAGTGTATTAGGACTAGGAGGCGAGACAGACTATAAATAACTCCCTAGAAAGTCAAAGACCTAGAGCAATATAGAGTCTTAATAAGAGAAATGCTAGAGAAAGAGCTTTAGGGACCAAATATAAGGCTAAAGGAAGATAAACTAAAGGGAGAGAAACAAAGCCTAGCAGAATTAATTGCTAGATACCTATAGGAGCAGGAATAGAACAAAACATAAGTTAGACTAGGAACCCTAAAGGCACTAATCAAATTTAGTCAGTACAACTACTAGCTCTATAAGGACCTAAATAGGGCCGAGGCAAGCCTAGCTATCTAAATCAGATCTAAACACATTGGATTTAGATCTTACCTATTTAGAAGAAACGTCCTAGGAATTGAAAGCAGGGCTTACTAATATAGCTACTAATCTTAGAACCCTAAGTATATACTGCTAGTCTGCCCTTAATAGTTAGAAGGCAGAAGTGATTAGAGACTAAAAGCAATAGAAAGGGAATACGACAAGCTAATCTAGAGCAAAGAAGACCCAAAGAGGATAGTGAAGTAGATTATTAAATAAGGATTTATACAATAATTCGCACTAGTAAGGGAAACTAAGGAGTAGATAAGAAGGAGGGAAGAAGAGGGGGAAAGAAGGGTAGGGTAGTAGGCAAGGTAGTTAGAGGGTAACAACTATAATACTAGTATACCCTAGAGGAAGGAGAACAAGGAAACAAGGAAGATTAACACTTATAAATAGGATAGGAGGGAGGTTTTTACTAACTAAGTTGGTTTCCTACCTAAAATAATATATAGAAACAGACCTATATAGGCCGAAAGGCACTATAATAGGCAAATGAAATATCTATTTATCTATATATTTTACTATATATTTGAAGTATTAGAAGGAAGGCAAAAGGCTTTACTAGCGGTTGTTCGGGAAGTCGGCGGTTGTTCGGGAAGTCGGCGGTTGTTCGGGAATTCGGCGCTTGTTCGGGAAGTCGGCGCTTGTTCGGAGATACCGGCGCTAGCTCCGAAAGTCTCTACTTATAGAAATTGACTAATTAGGTATATAGGATTCTAAAATCCGGGGTCGGCTTGGCGTCACGTATAGCTAAGTGTACATTTAGCAACGTAGAGTAGTACCCTCCTTGCTATTATAAGGCGAGCTTCGCTCGCAATTATACTATCTATAATACCTTCTATATCTCCCTCCTTAAACTATACTACTAGCGCGAGGGCGATAAAGCGCCTACTAAGTTAGAAGAAGTCTTAGCCAATAGCGAAGAACTATAGTCTATAGAACGTATTCTAAAGTACCGGACTAGGTAAGGCAAGAAGGAGTACCTATTAAGATAGTAAGGCTATTTACCTAAATAGGACTTATAGGAAGCTAAAGGTTCCTTTAAGGACATAACTAAGTTGTTAGATAAGTATTAGACTAGTATAAAGAACAAGAAGAAGGCTAAGGGCCTATAATATCGCCTAGGAATAATGCTACCCCCGGGGTACTATTAAGCTAACCAATTAGAGGCAAGCAATTGTTAGCAAAGGACAATAAGACTATACTACGATAACGGATACGCACCGAGCGCTAATAAACGCGCTATAACTGTTAACTAATCGACTGCTCTTTCGAGGATTCTACCTCTTTACTAATGTTAGGACTAAAGAGGTTATACGTAATTAGTATGTAACTAGGCTCGAGTAAAGCTAGGGTCTTAATGCCTTAGGCAGGGCTTAGCGCTTAGCGTTAGGCTAACTAGCCTGCCTTCCTCCCTCTCCTCTTAGATCTCTATCGAATACTATACTAATTTACTACTACCCTATCTACCTACTAATATAACCCTTCTTATATAGTATTCGATCTACCCTTTAAGGGCAGCAGCTAGATAGTTCTTATTTCAAGCTTTTAGCGGTATAGCTACGAACAAGACTAATCTAACTATATTGCGCCCGAAGAACGGGACCTATACGTACTATTCTATCGAAACAACCGTACTAATCATTAAGCAAGGCCTTCTATACGGCCTATTACACTAAGTTAAGCACTAGACCGATATCTACTAACTCCGCTATATCCGTATCTTAGGGGCTAATAATATATTATTAGTGCTACCCCTTATTACAATAGCCGGCTTATTACGAAACAACAATCGCGGCGCCGCTAGCAGCGCTAGCAACAACAATGCTAGTAGCACAGTGCCTGCTAAAGTGCCTACTAAAGTGCCTACTAGAGCACCTGCTAAAGTGCCTCCTACTAAGGAGCCTACTACTAGGCCTGCCGAAGAACCTATAATTCTAGGTAACGACCTAGAGTTGCCTATTAACGACATTCTTAGCAATATTGTTAACCGTCGATATAGCTAACTAGCCTTTAGCCCTCAACTATTAGGGAGACTTTAAGAAGCTACTTAAAACAGGCTTACTGCCCTACGTTAAGAACAATAGCTAAAGGATAATCTCCTCGAGCTCTGTCGCCTTTAGGAAGCCCCGACAGTAAAACCAATAGCGGGACCTTCTTCACTACCTATCTAAAAGAAGGATGCTAAACTTAAGGACTATACCGTGTTTAATAGCTCTAGTCGAAAGCAGTACAACGACTACATTCGTAACTATAAACTCAACTAGCGCAATATACTAAGAGCGCTACTAGACGACTATTCCTTAGTCGTATACGCTATACAGTATATTAATGGCGACCCAAAGCGTATATAGGATAACCATTTCGACTCCCTTAATAACTAGACTACTGTTTAGTAGCAAACCTACAAAACTATTATGCTAGACACCTTTAGAAACCCTATACTAAGGCAATAATATGCTTAGGACCTGTATCTTCGAGCTAAATAGAAGACTAATCAATCGGCTCGCTTATTCAAAGCCTATTTGAAAACCCTTAAAGACGACCTTCCGCCTAAGACTAATTCTATATAGATCTCGGAAATACGCCCTAAGCTTAGGTAGGAGCTTATTCTCGAATTAGACCGCCGTCGTGTGTTCGAACAGGCTAACCTAATACGTATTCAATTTATAGTTGAAGTAGAAACAGCTAAACGAGCTGTCTAGCTTTAGTAACGACCAGAATCAAGGATCCGACTAGCTAGTACTAACCGTAGCAACCGTAGTAGCCGCGGAGGAAACTAAGGTTCCTATTAGGACAACAATGCTAACAATAGGAACAGTAACGATCGTAGAAGAGGCCGTAGCCGGCGGCTATGTAGGGGAGGCCGCGATAGGGGCCGCGGAAGGGGCTCGTATCCCTACAATACTAACCGCTCGGCTAATAATAGCAACAATAGCTACGGCAGTCTACTAACCGGGTTAAAGTGCTTTAATTGTAACAGCACTAGCTATCTACTAGGCTAATGCGACAAACCTAAGGACTAGGCCCGAATTGACCGTACTTCCGCTAAATACCGAAAGTACCTCTTAGCGGCTAACGCTACCCCTATAGGCTAACCTTCGAAAAAAGAGTAAGCGCCGCACTAACTGTTAGCCTCGTGCGGCGTAAGACTATCGACATTATGCTAGCTATAATACGCTCCTGCCTTGTATAGGATACGAAGGGCACTACCTATTAAACTAAGGTTATACTAGATCTAGGAAATTCAGTCAGTGCCCTTATTAGCTATTGCCTAGCCAAGCAATTAGACCTTCGACAACTGCCGAAGACTAACCTGCCAACCCTTGCTTAGTTTAATAACGCTCGGCACTTAACCTGTAAGGCCTACTATGTTCCTATAGCTCTAAAGGACGACCTCGGAAATAAACGCCTACTAGACTTCACTGCCTACGTAGTAGATATAGACAACCTGTATAGGGGAGCTACTATTGTTATTAGCAACCCTATTCTCAAGTACTACGCTATAGCTATAGACCTAGGCCTCTAGAAGTAGCGATTTAGAATCGCTAGGAAAGAGGACATTAAACACATTAATATTAGCGAGTGTCCTAATAATATTAGGGTCCTGTTTATTAGCAACCTAACACCTGCCTTAGCTAATCCGACTGCCGACCTGCTCGGTAGTAATAACGATAAACTAGTGCCCCCTAATAGCATAGATCCTAAACAACTTAGGCGTATACTAGAACCTATTCGAGAGACCTATATTGATATGTTCAAATATTACTTAGTATCGACATTGCCTATGTTCAAAGAGACGGATTATAAGATTAATATTATAGAGGGCAAGGAGGTTCCTTTTAGCCCCCTCTACAACCTTAGTAAGCGAGAGCTTGCTATGCTACGTAAGTACCTAGAGGAAAACCTAGCTAATAGTCGCATTCGGTATAGTAACAGCCCTGCTAGTGCACTAATCCTGTTTGTTCTAAAGAAGGATAGTAGCCTGCGGTTATACGTTAATTACCGTAGACTTAATGCTGTTACTATTAAAGACCGCTGTCTACTTCCGCTTATTAATAAGACCCTCGATCGCCTTTCTAGTACCTACTACTATACTATATTAGACATTAAGGACGCCTATTACCGTATCCGTATTCGCAAGGGCGATAAATAGAAGATAGCCTTCCGCACTCGCTATAGCTATTTCGAGTACTTAGTTATGCTATTCGGGCTAGCTAATGCCCCTATAACATTCTAGTCCTATATTAATCGAGCCCTTTTAGGCCTATTAGACTATCTCTGTATAGTTTACCTAGATAATATCCTAGTTTATATACATTTACCTAATATTGTAGAATACTAGGCCGTAGTACGCAAGGTCCTCGACCGCCTACGAGCCTATAGCCTATATTGCAAACCTTCTAAATGCACCTTTGCTACTAAAGAGGTGTTATTCCTTAGCTTCCTCGTATTAACTAAGGGTGTTAAGGCTAATCCTAATCGGATCAAAACTATTACTAAATGGCCTGTTCCTACGTCTATTAAGGAACTTTAATCGTTCCTCGGCTTCGCTAATTTCTACCGCCGCTTTATTAAGGGCTATTTACGGCATATAATGCCCCTAACTAAGCTTACTAAAACCAAGGCTAACCCGTCTAAAGAGTTCAAATAGACTAACAAGATACAAGCCGCTTTTAACGGTCTAAAGCAACGCTTTACTAAAGTGCCCCTATTGCACTATTTCGTGCTAAGCAAGCAGATCCGAATTAAGACTAACGCTTCACAGTTCGCTATATCGGCTATTATGTTACAGCAATCAGATAATAACTATTACTAGCACCCGATTGCCTTCTTTTTACGAAAGATAATCGATATAGAACGTCGATATAAGACCTACGAGCAAGAGCTCTTAGCAATCGTAGAAGCCTTCAAGTATTAGCGCTACTATCTCGATAGTGCTTAGTACACAATTTAGGTCTATACAGACTATAACAACCTCCGTAGCATTACTAAGGTTACTAGGGTTATAGGTCGATAGGCTAGATAGGCCGTCTACCTCGCTAGGTTTGATTTTAATGTATTATATCGGCTAGGCGTAAGCAACCCTGCTAATAGCCTATCGAGGCGACCTAATTACGATAGCGAGACCTAACATATTAATTCTTTGTTTCTAACCCTATAGTATAAGATTGCTATAGCCCGTATTATTAATAAGCAAGCGTAGGATAAGCGGACTTCCGGACCCCGCGGCGGCAACAAATACTATAGCGGAGTTGTCGTTCTTCTAGTACGCGTTAGAAAGGACGTAGATCGCTCGAGCTATAATAACTCGATTAAAGATATTGCTATCTATAGTAATAGCCTATATAGCGATAGCACTATAGAAGAGGTTGCAGTAGTTCCGGCTGCTAGTGCTATTAGATACATACAATACGTACCTCGTTCGATAGCACGGGTGCTATTAAATAACCTTGTAAATAGAGATAGTTAATCGTTTATAGATAAGCTGTTGCGTGCTTAGTAGAGGGACGCCTTTGCTATCGAGCGCATTAATAAGCTTGTAAGTAGGCGGGCGACTCGATCTAGTAAGAGTAACAATAATTAGTCGATTGACGACAAAGGTTACTTAAAGTTTAAGGGTAGATACTATATCCCCGCTAAACAATCGATTAGACAAGAGCTTTTAAAGAGGCACTATAATAGTAAGCTCGCTAGTTACTATAGTATAGAGAGGTCGCACGAGTTACTATCGCGCATATACTACTAGCTAAATAGTAAGCGGTATATAAAGGAGTATATACAGACCTGTATAGTATGCTAGCGAGTTAAAGCACCGAAGCACTTGCCGTTCGGCGAGTTGTCCTCGCTCCCTGTTCTAAAGAAGCCATTTGCTAAGCTAATAATAGACTTTATTATAGGCCTTCTACCTACTAGGCGTAGGGGCAGCAAGGACGTATATAATGCTATCCTTGTTGTAGTAGATCGATTTACTAAAGGCGCTCGATACATCCCGGCGCGCAAGGATTGGACTGCTATTAATATAGCGGAGGCGCTATAGACTAATATCTTCTATACCTATTAGGGAACCCCTAAGGGGATAGTCTCCGATAGGGGCACGACATTCACATCGCACTATTAGAGCGAAATATGCCTATAGCTAAGACTAAAGCATCGGCTATTAATAGCCTTCTATCTATAGACTAACGGTCAAATAGAGAGGCAGAATGCTACCCTATAGTAGTACCTGCGTAGCTATATTAACGAGAATCCTAAGGATTAGGTTAATCTCCTATAGCCTATAGAATTCGTATACAATAACAGTGTATACTTATCAACTAAGGTTTTACTATATATAGCTATAATAGGTCAAAACGCCGCGTTGCTACAAGATCCTTTTACCTCGCTCGAGGCCGAGCGTAAGGAAAGGGAAGCGCGTTAAGTACTAGAGACACTAGCGGCAATAGAACGTGTCTAGAAGATGCGAGAAATCTATGCTAAGATAGCTAAGAAGTTAACAAAGGCTCAAGAATACTAAAAGGCCTACTACGATAAGCGTTATATACTAATAACCTTCAAACAAGGCGACATAGTTATGCTTAGCACTAAGAACCTCCGCATCCGCAAACACCTATCGCCTAATAGTAAAACAAGGCCTAAACTTGCACTAAGATACATTGGCCTATTTCGCATCCGAGAACCGAAGGGCAATAGCTAGGCCTACTAGTTATAGCTTCTACCCTATTATACTATCTATAACACCTTCTATATCTCCCTCCTTAAACTATACTACTAGCGCGAAGGCGATGAAGCGCCTGCTAAGTTAGAAGAAGTCTTAGCTAATAGTAAAGAGCTGTAGTCTATAGAACGTATCCTATAGTATCGCACTAGACAAGGTAAGAAGGAGTACCTGCTAAGATAGCAAGGCTATTTACCTAAATAGGACTCGTAGGAAGCTAAAGACTCTTTTGAAGACATAACTGAGTTGTTAGATAAGTATTAGACTAGTGTAAAGAACAAGAAGAAGACTAAAAGCTTATAATGTTACTATTAAGGCCTAGGATTAATGCTACCCCTAGGATGCTATTAGCTAACTAATTAGCTGTAAGCAATTGTTAGCAACAAGAGATAATAAGACTATACTACTATAGTAAACGCGCACCGAGTGTTAATAAGCGCGCTACGACGCGTTAACTAATCGTACGCTCTTTTAAGGGCTCTACCTCTTTACTAATACGCCCTATAAGGCCTTCTCCTAGCACTTAGGTCCCTCTCTTGTTCCTTTATTCTATCGAGGCCTCGAGGCCTAGGCAATCGGCAAGGACGGCGCGGCCGGCGCGGCTATATTAGTAATAGTATTGCGGAGTGTATTAATGTTTAGGAAAGGAAGGACACCGCTATATTAGTAACGGTATTGCCGAGTTGTTATTAGTTAAAGAAGGAAATTAGAAGAAGGTAAAGTTAGCGCTAAGACGACTAGCGTCGCTATTGTTAACATTACTTGCTATTATCGACCTTACCTATACTAAAACTCTAAGGCACCTTTAATTAAAACTTTGATCAAACTTTAAGGCTAAGTCAAAACTTTAAGCCGCTTAAAAGATTAAGTAGACTAATAGACTAACTAACTAAGGGCAAAACTATAGAGCTAAGCTAGCTAGGGTCGATCTTACGGACAATAGGTTACTCCTCGATCTATCTAACCCTTTAAGCGAGGCGAACCTCTACTACTACACTTATAATAGCCTTTACCTATAGAAACTAGAAGAACTGAGTTTTTTAAAAAGATATAATTAGTTAACACTTAAAGGCTACTAAACCTAGCTAATTAGGGCTAGCGAAACTACGAACAATAAGAACAATAACCCTCGGAACGGACAAACCCTCGGAAGCGGACATTGCTAGGTCTTTTAAGAGTAGACGCAAAGAACTCGATACGATATTACTTAGAACGGAGGCAGTGCTATAATACCTCGTACGTCTACCTATTATAGTAGGGAAGACGCGCTTGTATTATAATTAGTCGAAGGCCCTTAATTCTTATAGATACATATTACTTTATAGTTTATTATATATAGGAATAGCGCAGTTAGAAGTTGGACATTGTATTAAAAGGTAAGGTTTAATATAGTTATATAATTAGGTAGTTAAGTGTTCAATTTAGCGCGGACTAAGCGGCTTATTAGACCTGCTAAGTTAGCAGTAATAGAGGTTAAGACTAGGACAAAGACCGGCTACGAGGGCGCGGCCTTTAGAAGGGAAGCGTATATTAGGGCCAAAGAGGCTATACGTAATTAGCATGTAACTAGGCCGAGTAAAGCTAGGGTCTTAATGCCTTAGGTAGGGCTTAGCGCTTAGCGTTAGGCCAACTCTCCTACCTTCCTCCCTCTCCTCCTAGCTCCTTATCGAATACTACTCGTACCTACTACTACCCTATCTACCTACTAATATACCCTTCTTACAATTAGGAACCCGAGTAAGATAGCTAGGGGAACGCTGCCCCTACCGTACTAGAGATAACTAGGGACGAGATTTATCGTACCTTCGAGAGTCTCTATACTAGATAGTAGACGATAGAAGCCTAGCTATAAGCTACTCGTTCTACGCTCTAATACGCGGAAGCGTCTCGCTAGCCCGGGCCTCCCGAAGCTAGTTTAGTACGAGACTAGTCTACGAACGAGATCCTAAAGGGACTACTAAAAACTCTCTCGGCTACCGGCTAAAACGTAACGGCGTTCCGCGAGTAGAAGCTACTATTATAGGATAGGAAAGCCGAGTCGTTCCGGGACTACCTACTATAACTAAGAAGTTCGTACCGAGTTCGTTCCGGGCTAAAACTAAAGCTCTCCGAAGATTACTACTAGGATACCGTATACGATACCCTACCGGTAAAGGAACGCGCTAGGATACGCTACTTCTAGGAAAGAGGAAGCCTTACGAAAGGAAAGGACCCTAAAGCTTTCTTCTAGTAACTCGAGGACGTCTTCGCGGATAGTAACGAAGCTAATATATACTTATAGGCGGCTCCGCGTGCCTATAAAGTGCGAGCGAAGCTTCCGCCTTATATACCCTTATAGGTCGCTAGTCGTTGCAGGTCGCTAGTCGTTATAGGTCGCTAGTCGTTACAGGTCGCTAGTCGTAGTCGCTATAGGTCGTAGGTCGCTAGTCGTTATAGGTCGCTAGTCGTTGTAGGTCGCTAGTCGTTATAGGTCGCTAGTCGTAGTCGTTGTAGGTCGCTAGTCGTAGTCGTTGTAGGTCGCTAGTCGTAGTCGTTGCAGGTCGCTAGTCGCTAGTCGTTGCAGGTCGCTAGTCGTTATAGGTCGCTAGTCGTTATAGGTCGCTAGTCGTATAGCGCATTGTTATTATCGCGCTTTAAAGGAAGTAACGTAAAAGGAAGGCACGTAATATACCCGGAAGCTAGGTTCCTCCGTCCTACTAGTTTGTATAGAAAGCAGCTAATTAGAGCTTTAGCTTTCTAAAATCCGGGGAGTTACGTAGTAATTTCTTAGGGGATTCGGCTACTATAGTACCCTTGTTATTATAAGGCGAGCTTCGCTCGCAATAAAGGCGCTAGAGCAACTCTAAGCCCTAAGGCACTCCTAGGGATAACCTTAGTACGACTACTAGCTAGAATTCGACGGCCTCCTACTAAGCGTAGGCGGAGACCGTTAGACCGACGATACGAAAATCGGGTATTTAAAGAACACCTTCTCGAACGCGGCTAAGACCTATACTACTACCGTACTAAAGATTAAGGATTACTACCTCTATATAAAGGAGGTCGAGCGGATTATAACGAACCTCGAGTCGATAGATTAATTTAAATAGGCTACGAAACGCTAGTAAGAAAGGAAGAAAGAAGTAGCGAGTCCTATAGTCGTTATCTCCCTCTATATAGCCCCTACGGCGAACCCGAAGGTCGACTCTAATAGAGACGTAGTTATAAATCCCGCTTAAACTAACGCTTTCTATAGAAAGAACCGCGGAGCCTAATAATCGATAGCGGGGAAACCTAGGGCTAAATAGGTCGACTCTATAGAAAGAGAGAAGCGTAAGGAGAAAAGACTCTACTTCCGCTATAGAGCGAGCGGATACCGTATTCGAGATTGCCCGTATACCCCGCCGGCTTAGCCTACTAAGATTAGTATCGCCTCCGTATAACCTATTCTAGAGGATACGAAAGAATAGTCGGACTTAAGTAGTTCCGACTCGGGAAAAGAGTAACTCTTACTCGTAGTTAGGAGTCCGGAGTAGATAGAGTATAAGTAAAGAAATAGGAAGAAGTTAAAAAGGATATAAACGGGAATCTTATATATACTAATATAGTCCTCGAAAATAACGTCGGAACTTCTACTCTTATCGACGAAAGATACTAGTATTACGCTATAATTAATACGGGCCTAGCTAAAGGCCTCGGACTTAGCTATATTAGCCGTAAGTCCCGAGAAGTAAAAGGAGCGTCGTTAGTAATATAAGATGCGAAAATTATAGGAGTCGTCGCCTTCTAGATAGAAATTAACGGATTTTAATAAATAGTATACGCTTACGTCGTACCGGGATTAGCTTTTCCCCTTATCCTAGGGAACCTATAGAAGGTATATAATAAGGTTAGGACTGCGCCCGAGAAACGATAGTACTACTATAGGAGGGCTCGGTATTAGATTAAAGAAGGGCGCTATTACCGCAAAGTCGATATAAACGGGAATATCGCTACGATTAACGCCGTAAGAAGCCTACTTACCGCGACAATTGCCGAGGATATTAAAAAGGCCCTAAAGACGAAGGAATATCCGACGATCGAGGAGCTAAAGAAGAAGCTACCCCCGGAGGTTCGCGATATAGCTGCGCTATTTTATTAAAAAGAAGCCGATAAGTTAGCGCTCTATCGTCCCGATATCGACTATATAATAGAACTCTAGGAGAAACTAGACAGATCCTAGCCTTAACTCCCTTAGGGTCCGCTCTATAGTATATCGAAATAAGAATTCTTAGTCTTACGGAAGTCGCTAGACGAGCTCCTAAAGAAGGGGTTTATAAGACTAGCGAACTCCGAAGCGGCGGCGCCTATACTATTCGTTAAGAAGCCTAGGGGAGGACTATAGTTCTACTACGACTATAGGGCGCTTAACGCTCTAACGAAGTAAGATAGATACCCCCTCCTACTAATTCCGGATACTATAAGGAACCTAACGGAGGCTCGGTAGTTAACTAAGGTTAACGTAGTCTCGGTCTTTTATAAGATTAGAATAGTAAAAGGATACGAATATAAGACGGCCTTCCGGACTAGGCTAGGCTCGTTCGAATAGCTAGTATACCCGTTTAGTTTGTCTAGAGCCCCGGCTATATTTTAACGGTATATTAATACTCTCCTATAGGAGTATCTAGACGACTTCGCGTTAGTATATATAGACGACGTAGTTATCTACTCGAGCGGGTCGAGGGAAGACTATTTCCGTAAGGTAAGAGCGGTACTTAAGAAGCTTTAGGACAGAGGCCTTTACCTCGATATTAAAAAGAGCGAATTCGCCTAGAAAAAGATTAAGTACCTAGGATTTATCGTCTACGCCGACGGAGGAGGAGTATTAGCCGACCCCGAAAAGGTAGAAGCTATATAAAAATAGGTAGTACCTAAGACCTAAAAGGAAGTTCGTCGTTTCTTAGGATTTACGAACTACTACTATATATTCGTATCGAACTATTCTAAGATCTCCGTACTATTAACTACGCTTACTAGTAAGAGAACCCTATTCGCCTAGGGAGAAGAATAGGATAAAGCGTTCGAGACGCTAAAGGACAAATTCTACCGCGCCCCGGTACTTGCCTAGTAGGACCCGTCCCTTCCTACCTTCCTTAAAACGGATTATAGCGGGTTCGCGATTAGGGGCGCCCTTATCTAAGAAAAGGCGGGAATCCGCCGACCGGTAGGCTTCTTTTCGAAGAAACTAAACAAAGCGGAGATTAATTACGATATCTACGATAAGGAAATGCTCGTAGTCGTATCTAGTATTAAGTTTTAGGACTCCGAGCTAAAATTATATAGCCCCTTTACGATTTAGATAGACTATAAGAACCTAGAATACTTTATAGTAAAGCGCTAGCTATCCGAAAGATAGATCCGATAGTAGGAAGAACTAGCGAAGTACTAGTTTACTTTAGTCTACCGGCCGGGAATCGAAGCTATCCTACCGGATACCTTATCGAGAAGGGAATAAGATACGTTAGGCTAAGACGATAAGCTTTCGAGGTTCCGGAGATTCTTAAAGCCGGACCTCTCTCTAAACTAGCCGGAAAACGTCTAGATTTCTAGTACTACTATCTATAGCTTCCTACGTATAATAAAGGCGAGCCCGTTATTACTACTTGCGAACAAAACGGAGCCCGCGTAGACTTCGCCGGAAAGCGCTAAACTATTCTAGGACCTAGAGATAAACGATATATAGAAGAGTATTGTCGAGAAAGATACGGTATACTAGACAGTAGTATAGAAAGTCCGTAAGGGATATAGAACATTGTAACCGGAAATTAAAGTAAAAATTTAGATCGGGGATTGTATAATAGACCCTAAGGGGTTCCTTCGCTACTACGGCAAGCTCTAGGTTCTAGGAGCCCTAGCGACGACGGAAACCGAATATAAAGATATAGAAGCCGAGGAACTATAGTAGGATATACTACGTACGAAGATTATCTAGTCGATCTACGACTCGCCGCTCTACGGCTATCCCGGCCGGGATTCTACTACTTCTATACTAGGTCGCGACTTTTACTAGCCGCTATAGTCGAAGTAGGTATAGCAATTCCTACGGAACTGCAACTATTATAGACGTAATAAGGTATAGAGGGAATATAAATACGGCCTCCTAAAACTACTACTAGTACCCGACCGTTTCTTCTAGGAAATCTCGATAGACTTTATAACTAACCTACCGGAGTTAGATAGGAACCGGTATCTATAGGTAATTAAAGACCGCCTTAGCAAATAGATCGCCCTTATTAGTACTCCCTTTATAAAAGTAGAGGAATGCGCGGTTTTGTTTCTAAAATACTAGGTTAGGTATTACGGACTGCCTTATACTATTACTAGCGATAGAGGTACGAATTAGATAAGCACTTTCTAGAGGGAGATATATCGACTACTCGGCGTAAAGTAGAGGTTAAGCTCCGCCTACTACCTATAAACCGACGGGGGTCCGGAGCGCGTAAACTAAGACGTATAAGCTTACCTATAGAACTATATTAACTAGATATAGTCCGATTAGAACTAATAGCTTCCTACGGTAGAACTAGCGTTTAACGGAAGACACTAAGCGGGGTTAGGAATAAGCTCTTTCTTCGCAACTTACGGTTACGAATCTACCTCCTCCGTTACGTTAGAAGAGGACCTAGCTATCGATAGACGGCTAACCGCGGCGAAACGGGCAAAGGAGTTCGTAGATAAGATTAAGAAGATCTTAGATCTATACTAAGTATAAATAGCGGAAGCCGTATAGAAACAAGAGGATAGCGCGAATAAGACTAGAACTCTAGCGCTAGTATATCGTATCGGAGACAAGGTCTAGCTCGACCTAAGGAATTACTAGACCGGTAGACTAAAGAAGAGCCTCGACTCGAAGTACGCTAAGTATATAGTAGAAGAGGTATTATCGCCTATCTTAGTATAACTCTTAGGGATACCTAGTAATATTTACCCGGTATTCTATACCGACCTTCTAAGACTTGCGAGCCGGGACCCCCTTCTAGGGTAGGTAACCGACGACGAATAGCCGGACCCTATCTTATTCGAGACGTATAAAGAGTAGCAAGTCGAAGAAATCCTATATACCCGAAAAAAGAAGTAGAGCCGAGGGCGAGAAGTACTTGTAAAATAGAGCAGATACTATAAACCTACGTAGGAACCCCTAGACTATATCGCAGATACCTCCGCGCTAGACGACTTCGAAGCGAAATATAGACAAATCGAAGAGAACGACGGGCCTCTAGGAGATTAGGAGAAGAGAGGAAAACGGAAGAAATAACGCGGTAACCTAGAGTTTTTCCGCGGAGTAACGGGTTTATAGATTCTAGGGACTTTTACTAACTTCTAGAGTTTGGATTTTCTTACTAACTTATTAGACTTAGGTTTACTAGAACACTAAAGAAGAGAAATATAATTTAGAGTTAAGAAGAATTTTATTTAGGTATTTATAAGTAAGTATCGGGTCTCCGCCCGAAATTAGAAGGTTACCTTAGGACTATAAAAAAAATAATAATACTATATCCGAAACTACCTAGAGCCCCCTAGAAAACCTACGGAAACCTTTACTCCTCTAGCGGACCTAGACGATTATTACTAAGGCGGAGGGCAGTCGGAACGCTACTAAAAAAGAGAGGTTAGCGAGAGAAAGTCGAAGGGTAGCGAGGAACTTACGTCTAAGTCTATTAAGCTACGATATTAGCGACGGTATTTGTTACCTCCGAGGCGATAGCGCTAAAATAAACGGTTAGCGAGGGTTTTATCGCGGGAAACAGAGAATCTTACCTAGATAATAACCCCTACGGCTAGAGAGACTTAAGAGCTTTCTAGGCCTTAAGAACCTTAAGAAGCTCGGAGTGCTTCTCGGCGATATTAGCGCGGGTCGCGCGGGTATAGCTAGCGTAGGCTACGTAGGCTATTTAAGGACTAAATAGTTAGCGAGAGATTCGGTATAGGAATCGCGATAACTTATAGTAGGGCGTAAGCAATTCTCTTACGAGCGCAATTAGCGCAAGCCCTCGAGCTAGCGGGCTTAAGAATAGTTAGCGGACCCTACGATAAATCGGACGGGAATCTTATAGATTAGTCGGTATAGTCTTCGCCGGAGTTATAGTAACTAACGTAGTAAATTCGACGAGCTATCTAGGATAAGTTAATTTTACGAAGGGAACCGAGGAGGAAGGGGAGGGACTTGCAGTATTAGTAGTAGTAGTAGTAGTAGTAGGGGTATATATAAAGAAAAGAGGAAGAAGAAGAAGAAGAGGGAAATATTAATACTCCTAGAAGGCGACGCCGAAGTAAAGATCGCGAAAGTAAGGGAAAGCGCGATTATAAGTAAAGCGTTTAAAAGCGCAGTTACGGCGCGTTCTAGAAGGCGGTAAGTAGGTAAAAGAGCGCGGTTTAGTAGTCGCGAAGAAAGTTATAGTCGTTAAAACCCTAGGTACGGCAACCCCGACCGGAAAGTAGCGGAAACCTCGATCGTAAAGAAGGAAACTACGAGCGCGTTACTCTAGAGAAGCTTAGATAGGTATAGATCTAACGGATAAAGTAATAGCGATAGAAACTACGGAGGGCTTTCTATCCCCGCTAAGGAAGGGGAGGAGGACAGAGGTAATATAAAGGGCTACGCCCTAGGCAGAAAGCGCTAGCCTTAGGCATTCGGCCTACGCGACTCTAACCTACTACTTAGCGCTTAGCGCACTATACAAAACTATTCGGATTCACGTAGATAGACTTAGCTCTTTATCGAACCTATTAAGTCTTATATCTAGCATCTACGTATACGTTACTTACCCGTAATATAGACCTTCTACGGTAAGAACTTAATAACCTTCGAGCGCGTAAAGAATAGCGTACTTAGTAATAGGCGGCGTTGTTTAAACAGCAATAACGATAGGCTGCTTAGCAACACTACTAGTACTAGTAACAATAATAATAGTCGCTTATATAGCGAACAGGACAGCTACTTTACTACTAGGTACTATAGCAATAGCACTATTAGTTTACTTAGTAGCAGTATTATATATAGCAGTAGGCTAGTTAGCAGCAGAGGGATTAGTATAAGCTAGTATATATAGTATTACGTAGTTATAAGGCTATAGGTCGTAACCCGCTTAGATCTAAGTAGATAGTAACTAATAACACCTTAAATTTTGCTATACTACTAATTTGCTAACAAACTTTAGCTTTATAGCTAGTAGCAGTATAGAAGTAGTTGCCCGGTCGGTAGTAGTTATAGGGATCCGGAAATCGCTTCCCTACGCGATTTTATTAGGAATAGCGGATTCTATAATCTACTATATTACTAGGGCTCGGGCAGCTAGCTAGGGCTCGGGGAAGTAACTAAGCGTAAGCTACGCTATTAGGTAGGTACGATAGGATCGGTTAGCCGGAGGCAAGTCTAGACTCGTATACCCTAATTAAGCGAGATAGCGGACGGCGGTAATCCCTACTAGCGCGGCGCTAACTTAATTTGGTTTAAGAGGCTAAATAAAGCTAGCTAGTAATCGATTAGGTAACCGCTAGAAGCGATAATTGTTTTGTAATACTTTTATATAAAGTTAAATAAATTTTAAAGGTAACTTCTTAGAATATTACGCTACTCTCGCTTAGCCGTATCTTAGAGCTCGGTAATTATAGCTAGTCGCGGTACCTACTTACTAATCCGATCCTTCTAATAGCCCTATATATTCTCGATTAGATTTAGCTCTTATAAATAGGATAGTAGCGCTATATATATTACGCGAGGGACGATTAGTAGGTCTGCAATAGTATAGTATTAAGGAGGTATCTACGGTCCTATAGAAGTATATATAGGCCCGGCGTTCCGTGCCTACTATAACAATATAATTAGTCTCTATATTTATATATACTTTAATAGTTAGCGCCGCCTTATAATATAGCGCGTTATTTTCGACTAATAAGAAGGAGCTACTCTATTATATTTCGAGCGCTAAGTAAAATAGTATAATTAAAAATATTTAATAGGGTATTCTCGCGATAGTATTAGCTAGTCTATATTTCGTCCTTAGATAGCTTAATTAACTTTTAAGGGTCTAACGCCGAAAGCCGAGATAGACTCTTAAAAATATAGAGTCTCGGCTTTTAGCTTCTACGGCTCGATTATATTAGGATAGCTTCGATTATCGATATTATTAGCTAGCTACGTAATCTACGTTTTCGGAAAAACGAGCTAAAGACCGACTTTATTAGTATAGATCGTTCTTAGCTAATTAGTCTTAAGGAATTAGCGACGCCGATACTATATAACTAGCTTCTTTTAGATTATAGAATACGTTTCCGGAATATATAGGGATTAGAAGTAGCTAAGCTCCTTCTACGTTATTAAGTAGTTAATAATATAGAGCGACTTATAAATACTAAGCTTACGTACTATCTTATACTATTTCTTCCTTCTTTAATTACGATTAGCTATATAAGCCTTAGAAGTTAGGTAGCTGTTTTTAGACTAGTATACCGAGTACGCGGTTAGTTAACTATAGTTACGTAAGCGAGGTAGTATAACTAGTCCTTCTAGAATTTAATAAATAGTTAGCGTCCGGATCCTAGTATTAGTACGGATAGTCTAGTTCTAGTATCTAGGCTATATCTAGCTATATTATAAATAGCTATATATTCTAAGTAGTTAGTATAATATTATAGTATATATAGCGAGGCGAAATATAGTATTTTAATTAGCTAAATAGTTAGATTTAGTTAGTTAGTTCGTTAGATTAGTACCTAGTTCGGTAGCTAGTTTAGTAATAAGCGAGGCGCTACTAGTAACTATTATATAGATAGAAAATAGTACTTAAGTAGTTAAATCGTAGAAATAGTAGGAAGTTATAGGAACGGAAGAAGCTTCTAGTACATTGCGGCTATAACCGAAATTAGGTAGCGCCGCGCTAGTAGGTATTACCGCCGTCCGCTATCTCGCTTAATTAGGGTATATAGATATTAGAGCTAGTAGCTGCAGTCTTTCCAAATGTGCTATGTCTTATTTCCGGACAGCAAGCTGTGTCAGGGGAAGGGAAGAGAAGCTCTGGCGAAGTCGGAGGGCGAAGTGTATCTTGATTATGATGTAGTGCGTCGCCGCCGCCCCGCTCGAGCTCGGCTTAGAAATTCGCGAATGGGCTAGATGACGCAGAAGAAAGAAGGTGGCAGCGCCGTGATTTCGAGGAATCGGATTTCTGTCGTTGCTCATACACATCTTCACGGTGGCGAGAACATCGAAGAGGAGAAAGATCGCATCCAACCCCAAGATTGAACAAAGCGATACCAACGGAGACACAATGGCACCAAATCTCCCCTTCAAGGTGAGGAGTGAGAACCGTAGCTGGAAGCAATAGCTCACAAACGGAATAGTTGAACAACCCAGACTTGTTCCGCGACCAGGCTCTTTCTGGTGGAAACTGGGTAGAAGCTCAATCAGGAAAGCGCTTTGACGTCTATGGTTGGTATTGGACATATTTGGCAGAGACTAGATGAAAGCTGACAATTGCAGATCCGGGCAATGGCAAGGTCTGGGCAACTGCACCAGATTGTGGACCAGACGATGTCGACGCTGCGGTGAAGTCCGCCAACGAGGCATTCCACGAATTTAAGAAGGTCAACCCACGGACGCGAGCTCAATGGCTGCTGAAATGGGACCAACTGATTCGCGAGAACCGAGATGACCTTGCCCAGATCGTCACGCATGAGTGTGGCAAGCCGCTTTTCGAATCTCACGGCGAGCTCGACTACGCTCTGGGTTTCACGTGGTGGTTTGCTGGAGAGGCAGAGAGAGTGCAGGGAACCATTCAGACGCCAGCAGCTCCAGGCCGACGAGTGTTCACGGTCAAGCAGCCAATCGGTGTCACGGTTGCTCTCGTGCCATGGAACTTCCCAATCGCCATGATTCTTCGGAAAGCCGGAGCTGCGTTGGCGGCGGGCTGCACAATGATCGTGAAGCCATCGCCCGAGACTCCATTCTCTGTCGGTGCTCTTGCATACCTTGCTGAAAAGGCCGGCTTTCCAAAGGGTGTGTTTTCGGTTCTCCCTACCAGCTTGGAGCAGACTCCTACGCTCAGTGAAGCACTCTGCCGACATCCTCTGGTCAAGAAGGTGACCTTCACCGGAAGCACCAGAGTTGGCAAGCTCGTTGCGAAGATCTGCTCGGATGGTCTGAAGAAGTGCACACTGGAGCTTGGTGGTAACTGCCCGTTCCTTGTCTTTGACGACGCCAATTTGGAACAAGCCGCTACTCGTGAGTGCATTGAAAGAGGTTGATGACCAGTGTGCTCGGCTAACATGTCTAGAACTGCTTGCTCTCAAGTGGCGCCATGCCGGCCAGGCATGCATTACTGCCAACCGTGTTTACGTCCAGAAGGGCGTTTACGACAAGTTCGCCGAGATGCTCGCGGCCAAGACGAAAGAGATTGTGGTAGGGCACGGTGCCGACTCCAAGACGACTATGGGTCCAGTGACAACCGAGCGAAGTCTTGCAAAGGCTGAAGCCCAGGTTGACGATGCTGTGAAGAACGGCGGTAAAATTATCTTGGGAGGCAAGAAGCTGCATGGTACTGCTGGTTATGATGGATACTTCTTCGAGCCCACAGTCATCACTGGCGCTAAGGATGGCATGCTGATCTCGCGCGAGGAGACTTTTGCGCCTGTGATGGCCCTGTTCGAGTTCGATACTGAAGAGGAGGCCGTACAGAAGGCGAACGACACCAGCATGGGTCTTGCGAGCTATTTCTTCACCAAGAATGTCGACCGAACATGGCGCTTGCTTGAGAATCTGGAGGCCGGCATGATTGGTATGTCCGTCCTGCGAGTGCATGTGGAATCTCGGCTGACTGCTCACAGGCATGAACACGGGCAATTCCTCCGCGGCAGAGTCGCCATTTGGCGGTATCAAGGAGTCGGGCTACGGCAAGGAGAGCGGCAAGGATGTCGCCGTCAACGAGTACATGATCACAAAGACTGGCACTTTGACGCTGGAAGGCCACTTTTAGAGCAACGCAGCAGGATATGCAGAAACAGGGCCGTGAGGGAAGAATGCATAGCGATGTGCGAACGACCACGTGATTTGTTCGGCGAAACTTTTCGGCGGTGCCGACCTCCCTTCCTCCCTTCCTCCTTGCACTCTCTTTCCCAGCCCAGACATCACATCTTCATCAACGACACTGCGACATCGTACGTTGTCGCTGTCGCTCGTGTCATTTGTGGCGAGGCCGTCCAGCCACTGTGGCAATTGGTATTCCGTATTCCGCGTGGCATCCAGATGCAGAAAGCTCCTTCTGCTGCAGCCAATCTCTCGTCAGGAAACCACGGCTGGCTCGCACGCTACAGCACCTCTAGCGCTGTCACATTGAAACCTTCTGGTATAACCGGTCTATGCACCGGTATGCTATCATGACGACACTTCTAGGCCGACAGAATGCCAGCATGCATTGGAACTACTTGAAGAAGTTGGCAGGTCGCAGGCATGGGTGCCCTGCACTTGCGTACAACCACCTACTCGCTCCCAGAAATCGATCAAGATGAATGTCAACGTACGAACATTGCTATCCGCGGCGTTCTTTAAGTTCATCAAGGCGCTCGAATACGAGACTGCGAACCCAGACCAAGATGGTCCTAGCGAACATCCAACAGCAGGAAACCGTCGACCCACTTCAAGCCGCCACTCATACGACGATTTCGCTGATTCAGGCGTTGTGCCTCTCCCACCACCACCGCAGGCTCCGGCAAATACAGCCAGCAGAGCCTCTGCCTTCAGCGATGAGAAGACACATCAAAGCCCACAAGATTTATCGCTCGACCGCACCGCCAGTAATGGTATCTCGACTGGTACAGCACATCAGCGAAGCCCTGTTGGACGTGGCGGCAGCTATATGGCATGAGTTCGAAATGACAGCATAAGCAACACGACAGTTTGACGACCCAGACGACTTGGCGTCGACGTTTATGGGAACACAAAAAATGAGACGAATAATGAAATGTACATGTCATGATTATAATGATCTAAGAAGCAATTCTCGCAGTGCTCTCCGCCCACGGCTGGCTATTCCTAATTGTGTATATAGTAAACCTAACTGCTAACGACGCCGAGCTTATACAAGATTCTCATAAGATTTTGAACATCTTTTTGTGAAAAGGATACAATGAAGATGTTAATAAAAAAAATTATAGAGTTAGTTGTACCATATACCTTCCCCTCCGTCCTTCTCCGCCTTCCGTATTAGCTTCAACGTTACGGATAAGGAAGTCACAAAGACCGCAGGAATCTACAACACACACAGGAGATGAGTTGAAAGAGCTCAGATTTCGATGTTCATCCCAAGCAAGCAACGAGGGAATATAACTGTGAGTTGCCGCGAGTTGTTGGTCGGGGAGGGGTGAAGACAAATAACGAAAGAGACTCTTGCAAGTCGTAACAGAATCAATTGCCTGCAGCTAAAGGTATTTGCCAGAGAAGAACACCGAGACGATTACGCGTCCAGAGTTACATTCTTCCCAGGTCTGACATGCACAACACCATCCCCACCACCGCCAAGCGCCGGCCATTCCGCTCGATACCTCAACCCCCTCTTCTTCGTTCCTCCCCCACAGCACTCGTAATAAAGCACACAATGGCTATTGGTGTTGTCATATGAATACGCAATGCAACCGGCAGAAGTCGCGCAGCGAATGTCGCATTCGTTGAACGAAACAACGTAGCAATTAGAAGGTGGATTGCAAACGGAGCCGTTGGGGCAACCTTCCAGAAGCCCTTGGGAATCGTTGCAGGTCGGCGTACTAGGCGCGGTAGTAGTTGTCTGTGTGAGAATTCGATGTTAGCATCTGCGTGTTTTCCGGCGTAAGGGTTGCGAAAGGGTTCCGTGAAAAGATTGAGCACTCGAGGATGTGGGCAGTTCAGCTGGAGGATTTTATGCGGAAAAGACGACGGGGTGGTCAAAGTGCTGCTGATGCCAGATATGAGATGCCCGGTCATGCTTCCTGCTGTCACACGCGGCCATTGGGCTCAGCAAAGTCCCCGTCGAGTTGGCACGGTCCAAGGATGAGGTGTTGTAATACAATCCCCCGTGCAGGCGTTTGCGCATGCATCGTCCAAGGACGTGATAAGACAGTCTTTTGGAGTGGTGCATTGGGTGCCGTCGCTGCAACCCTCAATGAGGGTGTATGGTTTGTGCAGGTTTGTGGAGTAACAGTCGCACTTACGGTGACAGTGGTAGTGGTCTAAAGCAAATTAGCATGTACCTCGTGGCAGAAGCAGCCGGATGGCAGCCGAACGAACAATGCTTACAGTAGTAGTTACCGTGCTGGTTGGAGTAACGGTAGATGTAGCCACAGTCGTCGTGGTAGTGACGGTAGTGCTTGGAGTAACCGTACTGTGTACATTCATTAGTAGAGGTTGCAGAAAGGATATACCATCTTCCAGGGCTTCGTGACCTACGCAGTATTAGTAGCAGTTTTGCTCGACGTCACAGTGGCTGTCACGGATGTTGTGGTTGATGGTGTAGTAGTGACAGTGGTCGTCGCTGGCTTCTCGAGACAGGTGCAGATGGATCCTACGAAAGCCGAAGCCTGCTTCGTGAGGCTGCTCAGTTGTGATGCTCTCGGGTCAACTGCTCGAGCTTCGACGTCACGCTTCGCATTGGCCGTAACAGTAACTGTGGTAGTTGTCGTGGCCGAGACCTACATCTCATTAGCACTTCAAATCTCAGCCGGGGAAGAGGCTGTAAGAAGCTTCATTGCGCTCTTCCACCGATCAGGAATATTCAACGTACCGTCGAGGTCACGAAAGTTGGGGGCCCTGTAATGGTGGCAGTCACACTGCTCGTGGATGTGCTCGTGGATCTTGGTGCAGTCACGCTGTGCTATGGGTGAGCCGATGCATGATGAAGGTTGGGAGTATGAGGGGTGGAAAGTCATTCAACGTACGTCACAGTGGAAGTCGCGACTGTTGTGGTTTGAGTGCTGGTCGCTACCTGCAGTCATCATCAGCGAATGGTCCACGACAAGCTCGCTCGAGGACGGAAGGGCCGTACTGTAGTAGTGATTGTCGCCAGGGGTGCGGTGCTCACGCATGTTTGACGAGGCACTGGGAATTTGCTGGTACAGAAGGACTGGGCAGGAGGGTAAGTTGCCAAAGCAGAGGCTACAAGGGCAGTCAAGCCCTTGCAAGTGGCCGGTGAAGGACAAGATACTGCTGCCAGACCAGTAGATGCAAGGCCAGAGAGCAGCGCGAGACCTGAAAGGAGATGCATTTTGGCGTGGATTGATCAAGCGAGTGAGATCGACTGGATGGGGCAATTGCGACACTGCTTTGGATATATATACGGAAGTGAGCTTGCCTGGACCAGAAATGGATACCGCATTATTGTGATGGACTTAAGAAGCCTCGACTCTCCATGCGCGAACTAAGAAAATTCAGCGAGAGCCTCATGCGTGTGGTGTAGGTTTGCAATTTACACCGCATCGCGTATGGCGTCTTGCCACTTCTAACGGCCACGTCCAGAAGACATTTGAATCGGTGGCTGGCCGAGGTGTACCTCTAGTCATGAACTAAAAGATATCGCCCGGTATTCCGCGATGCAATCCATGGTCGCTGCCTCGGCCGTCAACGCGTGTCATTTCTCATGGCGATACCTTGTGCATGATGTTGGTGCTTATCTTTGCGAACGTGGCGAGTGGTTTGGCTTGGCACACATTGGTTAGGAACGTGGAAGGCAGTGTTTGAAGCAAGCCCAGACCGGTCTGAGTCTGAGCCTGAGCTCCGCACTGTCCATTTTTATCCCTTTAGCTGCACGCCACGAAGAGACGGGCTGCTAGTCATTCACTAGATTCGGTCTAATGAGAACATGCCCACGGATTTTGCATCGACTCCGGCTCGGTTCGTTCATTATTATTGTTTCCGGCGTCGCCGGCTCTGAGCAGGTCCAAAGCGCCTAGACAGAGTACAAGTGTGTGCTGAAATGCAGATGTTGAGAATGTGAGGCTTGCGGAAGAGGCGATTCGAGATCCAAGCCTGTCTACTGATGTCCCCATCCTTTGGCAAGAGTAGAGCCCACTCACTGAAGCCTGCCAGCCGAAAGACGGTCAGACCCTGATGCAGAGCATACACAAACCAGACCAGCTGGCTGATTCTGATTCCTCCAGGCCGGCCATATCTCTGTCCAGGACCAAGGACCTGAAAAGAAGTTCATACGTGCCAGGAGCCATTCGTCCTAGTGCCAGAGTAGCCGTATGTGGTATAGCTCCGCTCTTCAGAGTATGACTTGGGCGAGATATACGCTCAGGTCAACACAGAGTACGCATGTTTGAAAATTTGGTGAATTTGCGCCTGAGAGTCGCCTTATCTTCCTAATCAATCCATCACTGTTGTTGATATGTGCAACGACGTGAGGTCTTGTGGTGGCCTGACCAGACGCACGTTTAGCTGACAAACCTCCCTCGCTCGCCTTACGACGGCAGGTCCCGGCCCGGCCGCAGCTCACGTGAATGGTAGATTCGCGACATTGTACATACATTTCGCGACAACTACATCGCATCAATATCGCATCCCACCACCACCCAGCATGCCTCAAGCACAGCCAGAACTCAAGAAGGTGAGTCAGATCTTCTCACATCTAGACTTTCTCCACGCTCTACCACTGGCAGATGTCTGCCAAAGTTCTCCATCAATCTGGCGCCCAAAATCACTGGCTAACAGATTCAATAGTACCTCGACAAGCGCGTAGAAGTGCAATTGAACGGCTCGCGCAAGGTGATGGGAACTCTGAGAGGATACGATGTAAGCATGGCAGCATGCGCAGACTTCCGGAGAACGAACGGCGGCTGAGAATCAAGCAGGTTTTCCTCAACATAGTCCTTGACGAAGCGACCGAAAGCAAGCCGAACAACGAGAAAGTACGACTCGGAATGTGTGTGATTCGCGGAAACTCAGTCGTCATGATGGAAGCACTCGACCGGATAGACAGCGACCACCGCGGCGGAGGAAGATAAGGTGGTAGGGAAGTTTTATGATTGCGAAAGAAAATTTGTTATGAAGATACCCTCGCGCGCCAGGTCTGCCAGGGCGGAGTAGGTCGGGCGACAGTCTGCTTCGAGCCTCGCAGGCTCAGAGAGAATAATGGCGTGACGCACAAGCAGACTATCGCGCGGAATAGGCAGGTCCCGGGCGTTGAAGGCGCGAAATAGGACAGCATGGATATGAAAAGTAAGGCTTCCTGCCACTCTTGTTCTTCAAGATCTATAATCACACCGATATCTACAGCTTGCCTCGATGAGATACGAGATGCGATTATGACAAAAAAAAATTACCTGGGTATATCCAGGCAGTCGCGCACGCTCTCCAGCCGAGCAGCTACTCCGTCGTGGCGAAATCCTCAAACGCTGCTGATACACCCGCACTCCAACATCCTACAGTATTAAAACCGCTCCCAAAAGCAACACCACAACCACCTTCCCAAGCCCAGTCCCCCCTCCAAAACCCACCCGTGCCTCTCCACTATACATCACAGTCCCATTCCCACTCCCACCTCCCACATCTTTCCCCTCCCTTCCCATTACACCTAACAGCCAACCCCCCTTCCAAACCCTCCCCCCTCTTCTTCACAACTGGAATTTCCCATGCCTGATGTCGCCATGTTGGAAGTTGTTGGGGACATCATGGTTGAGGATGAAAGGGATGTGTTGCCATAGCCGTATTGCGCTGCGCAGGACATGATTGATTGCTGCAGGTAGGTACTGTAACGATTGTATGGATGGTGGTCCTGGGAGTGCAGCGCAGCGCAGCATACACAAGTCATAACTTTCTCTACCAAGCCCTTGATATAGCAGCGATTATTAAGCTCATAAAGATGAAACCAGGGGAGGAGGGTCTGTAGGGTTTGGTTCCAAGCACCTCAATCTCGCAAATCGTCAAGTTCAAACGTGCAAAGTTTCAACGCATGTGGCCGATTCTGGTGCTGCGATGGACTAAATGAGATGAGAGATAGTTCATCGTACAGGATGATGATGGCAATCGATTACTCATTTCATGCCTGCCTGAAGGACCGACTCCGAAGAAGGCCAAATGTGCCATTCCCAGCCTCTCGAGAAAGCAACCCTGAGAAAAAGCGCGCTGATCAAGACTTCGCTTTTCAAAGCCAACGAATGCGCTGCTATCAACTACCACCAGGAAGCGAAGAAAAAAATTCGCAGCCGGAAAAAGAGGGAACGCGAGTCATGTCATAATCTCTAATCTCATCTCATCACCCATCTTCGTTCTAGCCGGAGATCCAGGGCTTATTACTTTTCTGGCATTTGCTGCGCACCGACTTCGCTTAGTGACCGTTGGCATACCCATTGCCGTGACCATTCGTAGCGTGATAACCATTAGTATATGGCTTCAAAGCGAATTCTTCTCGAATAGCGTTGCCGAAACGTTTGATGGCCTCGTCGATTTGGTCGAATTGTGCTGCGGCGTAGGTGGCGCGGAAGAACATGGTGCTTCTGCTCACAGATCAGTCGCGGTATCTTACGTGGGTAGTGCTTGCTAATGAAAATTCTCGACTCACCGCTTCCCATTCTTCTCAGCCATAAACCAAGACCCCTTCATCAGCAGCGTTCCATGAGCAACGTTAGCCTGGAATATATCCTCCTCAATCTCGTCCATGGATTTCATGCCATACGCAGGATGTTTCTGATAATCGACTTGCAACCAATGGAACATGCCAGCAGTAGGTGGCACCCAGCTCACGATATCTTTGGGCAAGTATCGTTCGCAAGCTTCCATCATGACGTTTCTTCGCTTGGTGTATGACATGCGGATATGCATGAGCCAGTCCAGATACCCGGTATGACCCCATGTCTCGTCGAGAAGCTTGAAGAGGATGATCTGGCTGAATCCGGAAGGTCCTTGCGTACAGACGTCTGCGTGCGTGCGGAAGCGGTTGCAGATTTGTTCGGAAGCTGTGATCCAACCGCAACGAGAGCCTGGTGAGAGGACTTTGGAGAATGAGTCTGCACGCATGACACGGCCGTCAATGTCCAGAGCCAGGAAAGATGGAACGATGGAGTTGAGGAAGTCTTCGTATGTAGCTGGTGGTGGCACTTCTGGTGCGTTTGGTCCAGTGTATGGTTGCATTTGGAGGAAGTAGTATGGCTCGTCCTCGAAGATGAACAAGTCGTGCTTTCGGGCGACTCTGTAGATGTCCTTTCTTCGCGCCAAAGACTGGGTAGCACCTGTCGGGTTCTGGCCAGTTGGAACAGTGTAGATGAGGAAGGGCTTGGGGCCGCAACGCTTCACAGCATCCCAGTTGTTCAGGACATCATCAAGCGAGGATGGGATCATTCCCTGCGAGTCCATCTTGACAGCGGCGCACCTGACGCCCATGGGTGCAGCGGTCTCAATGGCGGCTGGGAAAGAGTACTCTTCGGTTAAAATGTAGTCGCCAGGCCTGCACAACATTCTCAAAGTCATGTCCCAGGCGGCAGTCGAGCCCACAGTCATCGTACAACTCCAGTCGGCATATGGTGGGTCATGTACGACTTCGGTATGCTCGACAATCCATCTGAGCAATTGTGCACTGCCATGTCCTTGACCGTAGTTCAAAGCAGTGGCTAGATCAAAGGCAGAAGTTCCCTTGGCCATGTCGTGCATGCCCATGGAAAGGACATCACTCTCGACGATGCCATCTTCGTGCAGACCCAGCCTGGCAGGTCGTGGCGCTTTCACATCGATCTCGTGGAAGGGAAAATATTCAGGTGAAGGCAGACCTCCTCCTAAGGAGATGAGTCCTGGAGTCTTGAGATAGCGAGCAGCATTCTTCAGCGAACTGCCGCCTCGGCTGAGGGTCTCATGGCTCAGGCGGTCTTTGTTCGTTAGCAATGGGATTATTGCCAAGAGCTGAGCGGGACAGCTTTCACGGGGATTCAGGAGGCTACTCACGATCCCAGCGCTTGGCCACAGGCTTGTGCTTGTGACACGTCCTCCCCTTCAGTGACCTCGTTAGCTCGTCGTCCCATGCCAGCTTCTGCAACAAGCAGCATTCAGAACAGCACCTCTCCCCATGCTTATCGGATGCATACCTTGAAGAGCTCCAGATCGGCGGGTGCAGCAACGCCGGCAACGAGCTTCCCCGACGCAGCGCGCCTGTTGGCGACGCCTTGAACGGTCAGACGGTCGATTACGGTGAAGGCGGTGGTGTCGGATTCCGGCAGGATGGCAGGGCATGCCACATCCACGTCCCTCGTGGCGGCGGGAGACATGTGCGCACCGCTCCGCCCGGCGTTGGGGTGGAGTCTGTCGATGTCGACGGATCGCATTGACTGCTTTGGGCGCGCACGATCTGTTTCGTGGGGGTCTGGATCGGGTCTGGCTGGCCTGGTTGGCAGCAGTTACAAAGCAACAGTACGAAGGCGGTGGCAGAGCGGGTGGGCGCACTGTTGAGGCGGACAGTTGGGGGGTTGACGGCTTTGTCTGGGCCAATCACCTTGATGGCGGCGCGCGTGTCGGCTCAGGTTCCCCACGTTTTGCAGCGAGAAAAGCGGGAGCAGAGGGAGGAGGGAGTGGGATGCAGCGCCGGACAAGTGAATCGGAAGGGTGGAAGTGATAGAATATTCGAACGAAGCCGCCAAGCCAGAGCGAGAGCGGACGTTTCAGCGTGCGCCCGGGCGGCCAATTATTGAATGCGACGTTGCATGTTGCGGTGAACAGCGCGCGCGACGAGTCGCTCTTTCCAGTCGTGCGATGGGGCGTAGGCGCCGTGCGCAGGTAATGCCGTAATGGAACCCTTTGCGCTCGGCTGTTCTCGGCTGGCCAGGGCTTTAGTTCTAGCGCCAGCGCCATAATCAGGAACAGGCAGCTGGATCCTGGGATGTATATGATTTGACGAGGTCCCGCCAGTCGTGACTAAGCTACGCGGAAGCAGAACTGTATAACTTGCCCCAGAGAATCGTCCTCGACCGTCCCAGCCCAGCAGCTGCCACCGACCCGTCCCTGTCCCGGGAGCCGCTACCGAAGCACGCAACTGCCAACAGAGCGGTGAACAGCTTCCATGGGCCATGGCAAGCGCTCGAAGTCGTGCACTCACTCGTCGACACCTTGCTATGCCGTGGTGGTCCCGTGATGAGCGACCGAAGAAGTAGATTTCTTCTAGAACACCTCCCCCGTCAATATGTATGTCCTGCCATAGCGCCGTTGTAATGGAGGTGAAGTGACAAGGTCTGCGCATCGAGTAGGCGTAGGCCTCTGTGAAACGTGCTCGTGCTCGTGCTCGCAACTACATTACACTACCACATCGATATCTACTACCCACCGCCGCTCTTCGAAACATCGAACCACTTGCATGGTCTACTGCTCTCTCCAACTCCACTCCAAAAAGCTTAATACGCCGTATGCGCTCTCGCGGCCTGCCCTGCCCACTTGCGCGCTCCAAACCTCCCTGCGAACATGTACCCATTAAGGCGGAACTTCGCCAGCTCCAGAATCATGCGGATCGAAACCACCTTCCCCATCTGATGCTTGTTCTTCTTCCGCCAATCAGTGGTTTGCGTAAAATGCAGCACATCTAGTACTGTTCATCCGGACACTCATACGCAAGATGCCCGTCCTTTTCGCACAACGCGCACCATTTCTCCTCGCCCTGTGCTCGAGCCGCTCCATGCTTGGGTATGCTTGCTTTGCCCATCGCCTCGTCATTCTCCTTGGCCGGCAATTTGATCACCTTGTCAGGACTGAGAGGTGCAGGCATAGCTGATGGGTGCCGTTGATGCCCAGACGCTGCACTCTTGCTCTCCTCTCCACACTCTTCCGTGGAAGTGCTGTTCTGGAAGTGGCTGCAATCGAGCGTGTCATGGTCGGCACTCTCACACATCTCGCAGTATAGGCTGCTACCGGCCGCTTTTGTGGGCTTGCTATTATCAGCCCCATCTCCGTTCGATATCCCGCCGGCTCGACGCGCGTACTCCGCGAAAGTGGCTTTGATCGTGTCCCCTCTTGGGCGTGTGCTTGTGTTGAGCTGCGTCGCCGTCATCTCACTCTCATTGCGAGTATGATGGTGCCCGTTCGTTACGGCAGTATCGCGGCGCAGCTGTTCCAGTTCAAGCTCCAGAACCTCCTTCTCCTTCTGCGCTTCCTCCAACGCGGACTTGACATTTTTCAGTTCGACCAAATCCTTAGCAGCTCCGCCCGGCGATGCTTCTGGATTCGTGGAGAACGAGTGGATGATAGCCTTCAGCCCTCTGATCTCATCGTCCTTTTGTTCGAGCTCTTTCGGCCCAGTGCCACCAGTGGCAGCAGCGGCAGCTTTCTCCCTTTCGCGCTTCAGCTCTGATCGTCCTCTTTCCACCTCTCCGCGCAGGAATTCGACCTCGCCTCTGGCTTCTGCTTCGCCACGTCTCGCATCCTCCAGGCCTTCCTCAAGCTCTTGCACGAAATCCTCGAGCTGCTTAAGCTGGTTTGCGACATCGTCAAACTCTTTCTTGCTTTGGTTCAGCTCTTCCAATTCCTGACACCTCGCACTGAGCTCTTCGACTTGCGCAATCAGATCCCGCTTTTGTTCCTCGTAGACACGTTCGGTTTCGGAGCTTGCCATTTCCAAGGAGTCGAGAGTGCTTCGGAAGTCGGCTCGATGTGCGTCAAACTCCGAGGTCAGAATGGTGATCTTCTCGTTCTTTTCACGCAGCATCTGCCGTAACTGAGCAACGCCCGCATCGGCGCCTTCATCGTTAAAGGAGGACCTCCGAGCGAGCTCTCCATCCGTAGGGAGCAGTCCAGACAGCTCTTTGACGCTAGCTTCCATATCTGCCAGATTTGCTGCTTGTTCCGCTAATCGCTTATCCCGCTCAACAAGCTCTGCCTTGAGACGTAGCACTTCTTCCTCTGGTCCGGCATGACTTCCCAGGCGCGAAGTCGATCGCAGGGGTTGTGAAAACGACTTGGTAGAGCCATGACTGCCATTGCGAATGCCAGAAGTCTTAGCTGTGCCCACGGGCGTCCTCTCTTCTGGTATATCGGCTTCCGCTCTATGGCCCAATCGAGATCCAGTCCGTGAGTATGGCCGTGGAGGCTGGCTGTTAGCAGTAGATGGCCTCGAGTTGCTGGATGCTTTGAGATTTGATTTGCTCGGAGTCGCACTCGGCCTTGCGCCTCTCTGGCTCGCTCCAAGTGGGTTGCGCGCTGGTGTGGGCTGTAGTTGTGGTGTCTGCCTCCTAAGCGGCGACTCGGGTCGTGGGAGAGACGGCCTTCTAGGCTTGAATGAAGGACTTGAGGGCCGTCCTGCACCAGGTCCCACGGACTGTGAGAACTTGAGCTGTCCACCAGGGGTATGTCCATTCAGGTTTGTGCTGTGAGATGGCGTGTTAGGGGTCGCAGGGAATGAGTCGAGGGATACCGCTGGCGAGTTGCGCTTCTCAGCACGGTGAACGGGCAAGAAGATGCCGGCGCCTGGTATGGATGTGTTGAAATAATGGACGCTAGACATTGTATCAGCCTTGTGGAGTGGCCAAGTGTTTCGCACGACATCTCCTTACCCGTCTACATCGCCGTCATTCTTCCCTCTCGCGGCAAATCCCCTGTCCAGCTCCACACCCACAAACGTCCCGTTCTTCCCTCTTACACTGCCCAAGAACTTCACGGTGCCATACATTTCGCCAGGCACGTTGACGGTGTCGCCGACGGAAAGGTCGCTCCCGTCCATTTTGACAGGAGTGGTGTTCGCGGCCGAGGGCACGCCAGTCAATGCGCGGTAAGAGGCCTTTCGGGCGACGTCGGTGGTGGAGACTCGCAGAGAGGGAGAGGAGGCGGTATTGGTGTTCCCAAAGGATGGCCTCTGCAGGCCACTCCGCTGGCGAGGAGTCTGCAGAGCCATGTGTGCGACGTGAGGGCGGGTGAGGCCCGACTACCTGTTAAGGTGGTCTGGTGAATAGATTGCGTGTGGGTGATGTGATGTGGCTGCCGTCGAATCAGGAGTGCCTTCCACTGAGCAGTGTCCACAGGATCGATCTGGGGCGGTCACGTTTGCCCGCAAATAATAATAATCTAAATAGCTTTCATGCGACGGCCAACGCCTTCTCCTAATCCATGCAGCAATGGGCAGTCTACCGTACTGCAGGTACCATAACACGCGCGGCGGATGGGAAGATGTTATTATTAGCGGCGCGGCGCGTTGCTGATATTTTGTCAACACGTAGTCGGTAGTCTGTCTGGACACCACAACCGCGACGACAGCAACCTTGTCATCATGCAGGAGGCCGCAAGGCGCCAGAGGCGGCTAGGGTGGAATGCCAGGCGAGAATCTGTCATGCCTGAGGCTGCAGCGTGGCACTGTGAGTGAGTGCATCATGCATGGCTACGCTTGGGTCGCATTGCCGAGTTGCAGCCGTCGCTGCTATACATCCAGATAGATTGTGAACATATACACGCTGTCATATGCTTTCTGCCGACCGTTGATTGCTCGACTCGAAAGCACCGACACTTTCTGCGGCGCGGCGTGGAGCTCGGGAAAGCCACGGCTCGCCAAGTGAATGTGGAGAGAGACAGGACCGAGGCTGTTCGACCTCACTCTCCATTTACTCTACACATCAACATGTAGTTTCTTCCACTCCTGCCATACGCAAGCATGGCCGGCCCTATTAGACAGCCCATTGACTTGGACAGTCTCGCCAAGTATATCGACAGCAACGTACCAGAGATCAAGACTCCTTTAGACGTGAAGCAGGTAAGCTTCATCATTGGCATCCACCGAGCACTCGCAAGACACTCTAACACTTATTACAAGTTCGGCTACGGCCAATCCAACCCAACATACCTCCTCACCGACTCCCACAAAAACAAATATGTCATGCGCAAGAAGCCCCCGGGCAAACTCCTCTCCAAAACCGCCCACCAAGTCGACCGCGAGTACCGAATAATAAAAGCCCTCCAATCCACCCCCGTCCCCGTCCCCGACGCAATCTGTCTCTGCGAAGACTCCACCATCATCGGTACACCCTTCTACATAATGTCCTTCCTAAACGGCCGCATCTTCAGCGACCCCTCAATCCCCGACGTCTCAGCATCCGACCGCACCGAAATGTGGAAATCCGCCGTGACAACGCTCGCAAAATTCCACACCGTCAAACCCTCCTCCGTCAACATGTCCGACTTCGGCCGCCCCAACAATTTCTACAGCCGCCAACTAAAAACCTTCGCGACCCTCTCCATCACCCAGGCCGAAACGAAAGACATAGAAACCGGTGAACCTGTAGGAGCAATCCCGCATTATGACGAAATGGTGGAATTTTTTGGAAACAAAACCACGCAACCGACGGATCGGGGCACGTTTGTGCACGGAGATTATAAAATCGATAATATGGTCTTCCACCCGACGGAGCCCTACGTGATTGGAGTTTTGGATTGGGAAATGGCGACGATTGGACATCCTTTGTCTGATGTGGTGAATCTCACGTCTCCGTGGGTACACACTGGTCTCAAAACTTTACGAGCCAGTGATGCTTTTCAAGTGGGTGTGACGCCAGGTCTTCCTACACGGGAACAAGCTTTGGAGTGGTATCATTCGGTTGTGGATTGGGAGTTTTCGAAACAAGAGGTGACTTGGGGTGATGCGTTTGGATTGTATCGCGGGGCGGTCATTTGTCAGGGAATTGCGGCGAGGTATGCTGTGAGGCAGGCGAGTAGTGCTAATGCCAAGGAGTTCGGGGCGCAGGCGGGGCCATTTGGGGAGATGGCATGGAAGGCTGTGCAGGATTGTCAGAGGCAGAGTGAGGAGGAGGGGAAGAATGGGAAGGCGAGATTGTGATCTCGAAAGGAGTGATCTGTTTGAGGTGCAAGAAGTATTTGTGAGCCGACCTTTGGTTTGGTCTGGCGAAGAAGATTTATTGTGTGACCAGAGCACTTCAGATAAGCCATACATGAAGCGAGTTCTTCAAATATGTCCAATCTCAGGGAGCAGAGAAGTCTGTTATTTACCTCTTCGCCCTGGTTCGTGCTGTGGTCCTGGTGGGCTTAATTATTTCCTCCTCGCTCATGTCCTCATCAAGATCGTCATCGTCATCGTCATCGTCATCGTCATCGTCATCGTCATCGTCCTTGTCGACCGCGTTGAAGTACTGGCTTTGGACTGGTGTAGCTTTCTTCGCTGTCCGGCCTGATGTGCGACGAGCAGGTGGTGTACGTTTAGGAGGCGATATGAGCACTTGAGGTGAGCTGCGGCGCCGATCTGCTTGTGTTGCTATGATCTCATCCTCACTGTGCTCATCTTCATCGTCATCTGCAGCAGATACCCCTTCACTCTTTTCTGAGGCTGGAAAATTGTCCTCTTCATCAGTCGATGCCTTTGGCATTGCCACCTTGCGTTTAGGCTTCGTGCGACCATTCGCATTGGGAGTAGAGTTCCTTGCCTGAGCAGCCGATTTCTTGGCAGATGTGCGTTTAAAAGGCGGAGAATTGTCGTGTTCAGGCCCACTTTCAATATGGACCTTGGCAGCGGACTGTAAGGACGTTGGCGTGATATACGCAGGGTGGGTGACCAGTGCCTTTGCAACGTGGGATTCCGCTTCGTCTTCAACCAAAAAGCCACCATCGCCTCCCTCATCATGAACCGCCTCGTCTTCACTGTCCGCAAAGAAACCGCCACCAAGGTCTGCATCGTCGACAGCAGGCTTGACTTTGCGCTGAACAACCTCTTCCTCTTCGTGACCAGGCTGAAAGAAGCCTCCAGCTCCAGCATCTTCATCAATGTCCATCTCGGTTGTGCGCTTGCCTTCCCTCTGCGCCTTAGAGATGAATGGATTAATTTCACCAGTACCATCGTCTGCTCGCTCATACTCGGCTCGCATTCTCTCAATGATTCGCATGCCCATGACCATTTTCCGCCACCAATGAAGTGCAGTGGCAGTCCTCTTGGTGTCTTCCTTTCTCTTGATCTCAGCTTGGGCTTCTCGCCAAGCATCACGAACCAAAATCTCATGCTCTTCAGCGACCACGACGCCGGTAAGAATCGGCACAGCGCGCTGCTTGCCAAACTCGAATCCAGTACAAGCTTCAGCATAGTCGATTTCAAGCTTCCTACAGATCTTGGCCGAGCCTTTGAGTGGTAGATGGACAGCGCCTTGCGGCACCATAGTGTCAACATAGACATCCATATTGCCGAAAGCATTCTTGGGTATCACGCCATTCTCGATCGGAGGAGGAATGATCCAATCGGTCTGGTCCCAGCTGTACAAGCCCTGCTGTAGCTTTTCGCCATTCTCCTTGAAGTGCTCCTCCATCTCTCGCTTTCTGACCAAGGTCACTGCTCGAACAGGTACGTGCTTCATGGGTTGCTCTCCAGTCTTGACAGCTCGACCCTCCTTATGCCAGCTTTCCACGGTCTTGCAGGCGACCACGTCGCTGCGACGGAATACTGGATGCTCTTTGGCTTTATCACCCTTACCAGCATTGAACATTTTGACCGGTTTCGCGTGCGGAAGAATGGCCTCCTCGCGGCGAAGATGTTGTTCGAGGACATAGTCGGCACTCTGCTTGTACCATTGCAAGCTCTCCTTCTCCACTTCCTTTTCTTCTTTGGCAGGCTTGAAGGGCTTTAGATCGGTCTGCTCTTCCAGGTCGTCGGCGGCAGTGCGCTTGATTTGAGGGCGATCGTACATGGACACGACTGTCTTGAACCAGTCGTAATCCTCGTAGCGTTTCACTTTCCCTCGCTTGTTGTAGATCGGTACCTTCTCGGCAGGCATTCGCATACCCTTCGTCTTGCCTGGCAATTGATGCTTTTTGAGGTATCGAATAGTGACATCCTTGGCAGTGCCGTCTGCAGCAAAGCCAAGGACGTAGCAGATGACTTGCTTTGCATTTTCTGCTTTCCTACCGCGAGGTTCGAAGGACTGAAGAAGTTCGTCGTTCGAGGCGATGGTAGAGAGAACAATAGGATCGACTGGTATCCACTTGTGTGAGACTGGTGAGCAAACCTCGGTCCAGTATGTAGGAAATGCAAGGTCGCGATCATACTTCTTCGACGGCTTCCTCCTTGGTGTTGTAGGCGTTACATCGACCACTGATACATCATCATCGTCATCCTCAGCCACAACACTGGGGTCGTGATTATCGTCATCAGACGGTGGCTCGGTCAAGGGGCTATCTGGATCTTCGAGATTGATCGCATCGCCTTTGTTACCTCCAGATGATTTTCGTGTTGGCTTTTTGTTCGGCAGCGAGCTCTTTCCATGCTTCGAAGCTGTAGACCCATTGAACTGGCTCTTTTTTGCAGATGACTTCGACGCAGAAGCATCATTAATCTTCGAAGCTGATTCCATGGTCTCGTCATCACTGTCGAGCTCTTCTTTTTGGGGCTTCGCATCCTTCTTCGACCGCTTTTCGTTGGCTTCTTCGCCTTTGCTCCAGCCAATGCCCGAGGGTTGCAAATTTGCCACCATTCTGGTTTCAAGCCCGATGCCACGCAGAAGTGCAACGAAGAGCTGACCACCTACATCGCGCGACCCCTCACACTTCTTTGCAAGCCCACGAAAGGCAGCAAGATCTTCAATGCGCTCACCATGCTCTTCAGCATCGTTGCGATTCTTGTCCCAGTGCTTAATCTCGTCTCGCAGTCTCCTCAGCGGCATGAACCCAAGTTTTCTGATTGCTGGTGCGGTAACGACAAAACGCTTCCGCCAGTAGGCCGTGAGTACCTTCAATAACCGGAGCAAGGGATCACCTTGACTCAGATTCGGAACGCCTTGTTCAAGATGTTTGGCATCGTAATTCCAATCTCGGCCACTGCTCTTGCCTTTGCCCTTGCCGCCTTTCCTGCCTTTTGCCTTTGCAGCGGCTTCCTTCTTCGCTTGCAACTCTTCTCTGCTGAGCGTGCCCATTGCCTCTCTCCATCGTGTGATTTCTTTCTTCACGCCATCTGTCAAGCCATCAACAAGCGACTTCTGCACTTCTTTGTCGTTCAGCCATGAATTCCTAACAGTGTTATGCCACATCAAGCTCTGCACATGCAAGCAATGCGTGATCACTCTGACCTGACGCTCTCGCTTGGTTGGGCCTTTCTTCCCAGTTGCGAGTGATATCTCAGGCTCGATGTACACATTGTCTTCGTTTAGAGACACATCAATGTCGCCAATCTCCGCATCATGCTTGGAAGTGGATGGTCCCGGCTGAACTATGGTTGATGCACTATGGTCTATGGCATCTTCCCAGTCCATCTCGTCGCCATCATCGCCGTTGTCCGACTCCATCTTCTGCCTTTTGCTTGGCGGTACATCTTCGAACTCGTCGCTGTCGACATCGCTAAGCGGTTCGTCGTCGTCATCGTCGCCAAATGTGGCATTGAGCGCTTTCTTGGTCTCCTCTGCAGACTTGGCCTTTTTACGCGGCTCGTCAGCAGCTTCGAACAATGTCTGCTTGCCCTTCTTAGATGCTGGCTTCGCCTGCGCTTTTCGTTTCGTTGGTGGCGAGGCAATGGGCGAGTGCTCGCGCTTTCTGGGCACGAAAGGCGGCATACTGGGAGTTATGGGGGATTGCTGTGGAGGTGTTGTGGTTCCATGCTGCTCAGCTAGAGAGCAATCGGAAATGTGAAAGTGGATGCAGCAAGTAACGCGGTTGACGCGAATGTTCCTGCAGTGACGCAGCTGATCGGAGCACGGACGCGAACTTTGCTTCAGATCCCGCGATGCGCGATTCAGTTCTAGATTTCCTTGGACTGTTGTGCATTCATCAACGTATCGAGGTTTCCATCGTATTGACTTGTCTCAAGCCAGACGCCCCGCACTCCATCGACTATCTTGCTTGTAATAGAGCCGAATGGTCTTATATACACATGTCGCCAATTCCTGATCTGGCACCCTGCGCCACCCTCAGGCCTAGCCTTGGAGGCGGAAGGGTCATAGCTTGTGGTAGGTCTTGACGAACCGCGAGGTGACAGAAGTGCTTTGGCCATCTCGAGACTTCGTTCCTAACTCAAGGAAATATCTCATAATTGTACATCACCACGACAGTTTGCTCGGGTCGTAGCGCATATAGAAGATGCGATATGCAGAGCTTCTCGTGCAATGACTCGTCCCTCAACCCATAGTAGGAATTGCAGCGACGCAAAGCAGGATAGAAGTTGCTGCCAGGTCGTACGGAGGGATCACGGCAGTTTAATCGATTACTTCCACATGCGCGAGGACTGGCGAGAACAGCAAGAGCCAATTTGGTCACTGTCGGGGCCTTCTGCCTGAGCATCGATCTGCGAAACCAGTAATGAATTTTGATATTTCCCGTATTACATTATGCATTTTCAAAGGGCAAGAAGTTCACCCAGTGGTGTCACCGATCAGTCCCGTCACAAGATCCGTTGGTGACAGCACCATAATTGTCGTATTAATGCATCGAATAGCTTGGGAGGAAGAGTTCTTACACTGATCTCTGAGACGCGATTTCCAGCTTACTGGGTACAGGCGGTAGCTCGTCGGACCCCGCGTGCACGTCTGACTCCTAATGTAACCTTTTGGTAGTTGGCATCCAGGCAAGTCATTCTCCAGCACAATAGAAGCTGGTCAAAAGACACACAAGCTTCTGATGCCGGTGACGCTGTTTAACTTGCATTCCCTTTATCGTGTTCTGCGCAGGCCTTGAAGGAAGGGAAAGTCATCCCGTAGTGGAAAATGCCTAAGCAATTGTGAATGTGCTTCAGCATTGCTGCCATACATGCATTTCCCTGCTCACAATTGTCAGTACGAGAACCTCACATGGCACAACGAGGCACAGCGAGCAAAATTATTCAATCTGGTGCCGTCGTAGCAGATATGCATTGTGTGAGCAGTGCAAGAGGTAGCCAAGTGTACGTGAGTTTCGTATCGTGCTCGCTGGATACGGTCATCCTAAATGTCTTTTTCCTCATGCTGAGTCGAGGTCAGATCACGACCGGCCGGCAATCTATAGCTGATGCAGGGCGTTGATATGCGCCTTGGGCTCCGCGGCTGCATCTCAGCGAGCGGATCTTGGATCGTCGTCTTTTGCTTGTGTTCCCTAGATTCTTTCGAGCCCCAAGAAGACTATTGTTGGGTTGGACAGCCTCCAGTAGTGGGCGCATAATAATAGTACGAGTGGTTTATCGTTCTTGTTTAGTCCATCGGCCCGTGCAGGTATTTCCACGTATGGTCCCTGATCGCAAGCTTATGATCTTTTGCCCACCTTCCAACACGATTCCCTATTGGACGAATCTCCTATCCAGGGTTTAAAGGATGTGGAGGCGAATGAAGTGCTCTTCTTAACAAATGAAGCGCGCTTTTGCACGGAGGAAGCGACGTGAAGTTGGGGAAAGGCAGTGCGCCACCTGAATCATGCCTGGATTCTTTCACCATAGTAAATTGCCACTTTCCAAATAAATTCAGTGTCTCTGGTGAGTCGGCGTAAGACGTGATTTCAGCGTCGGGTTCCAGCGCAGGAATGTGTGAAGTCGAGCTCACATGCAAGGGTGCCTGGCGCGGTTGGCCTGAGCTCCGGCTTCCACCTTGAACCGTGACTTCGACCAGAACACTCACTTTGCGCCATTCCACACAGCACCGAAACTCCTTAAGAAATCTCGTCGCCGACTTCTCGATATCAATACCGATCTTCTACGCCATATCTCGACAGACTTGCCAACGCCGACATTACGCCGCTGACCTGCGCGCCCGCCGTTACCAAGTTCACAAGCTCATCAGCGACTATTCGCCGCAGCAACAGATGAGCGCAACCACCGCAAACCTCGTCGGCGGCCTTCTTGGCTGGGAGCGGCATCATGCCAGCCTTCGGTGAGGTGGGCGTCGATGGCGCACCCCCACCGCGTCGCGACTATGATATCCTTAAACAGCGCGTGGATCTGGATGTCGACTTTCCGACTCGAACGCTGAAAGGCAGTACCGAAATCACAATACAACCTCTGGCGAAAGACCTGCGACAGATATCGCTGCACTGCCGCCAATGCAGACCTACTTCGATCCAGGTTAGCGGCATCAACGCCAAATTTGAGTATGAGGATCCGTACAAGAAGAGCTCGATGAGTAGCAAGTCTACGGCACATCAACACCAGATGCTGAAGGAGAGAATTCAAGACGCACTACGACCGAATCCTGCGCCGCAGCTCCAGATCACGCTTCCTCCTAAACTAAAGATTCAAGAGCTGCGAGTGGATCCTGCACCCGCGCCGGCCACGCCGAGTTTGCAGAAGCAGGATGCTGACGCGATGGCAAGCGTGGAGACACCAGTACTGCAGAACTTCCAACAACCCCAACAGCCCCAACAACCCCAATTTGCGCCCATCAAACTCACAGTCGAGTTCGTGCTCGATGACCACCGCGACGGCATTCATTGGGTAGGCTGCGACGAGGACGACAAGCGATATCCATATCTATACACAAAAGCCGAACCTTATCCAGGAAATTCTTCATCCATATTCCCATGCGTGGATGACGGGAACAGTCGATGTACTTGGGAATTTGCAATTCGCTGTCCGAAAACCTTGGGCGATGCGTTCAAGAAGGTTCAGGTTGATACATCCTTACCAAATGGTAGTGCAGCCAGTGCACCTAGCGGTGATGTGGAAATGATCAACGGAACGGACACGCAAACAAAGTCGAAGAGCGCTGCCGCAATGAGGCCGGAGTACTTGATCGATCTCAGCCCAGAGGATGCCGCTCTGGAGTTGGCTGTGCTCTGTGTTGGCGATCAGGTGGACGAGACCACAGATACTGAAGACGAAACACGCCACACTATCAGCTTCTCGCTCAATGAGGCGGTTACGGCGCGTCACGTAGGATTTGCAGTTGGACCGTTTGAGCACGTTGATCTAAGCGCATTCCGCGATTTAGAAGAAGAGGCAAAGCTAGGCCAGAGTGCTGTAAAGGTGTCTGGCTACTGCCTACCAGGCAGATCTGGCGAGGTCGAGAACACCTGCTTTCCCATCACCGGGGCGGTTGACTTCATCTCTGTGGGCGGCGGCAAATTTCCGTTCCCTGCCTATCAAGTCTTGTTTGTCGATGACCTGACATACGACGCCATCAGTGTGGCCGGCATGTCGATTTGCAGCGCGCGTTTGCTCTTCCCACAGGAGATCATTGAGCCGCTGGATAGGAACACGAAGATACTTGTGCGGGCTGCAGCTGATCAATGGAGTGGAGTCAACATCATTCCCAAAGAGCCTATGGATACCTGGGCTACTGCAGGTATTGCTGGTTACTTGACCGACGTATTTCTCAAGACGCTCTGCGGCAACAATCATTACCGGTGGGAACAGAAGCTTGCTGCAGAGAAAGTCTACGATCTCGATGTTGACAGGCCTTCGATATGGGACCAGGGAAAGTTCTTGCACGTCGATCCCTCCATCCGAGAATTTGTGGACCTCAAGTCGGCAGTGGTGCTTGGCATTCTCGATCGCCGACTTGTCAAGTCTAGTGGCTCTACAGGTGTGATGCGAATAATCAATAAGATCTTCCTCAATGCCAAAACTGGTGCATTGACAAACTGTGAGCTGTCGACCATAGATCTCCAACGGACCTGCGAGAAACTTGGCCATAACAAGCTCGAATCCTTCTTCAAACAATGGGTCCTGGGTTCTGGATGTCCTATCTTCCATGTATCGCAGCGATTCAACAAGAAGAAGCTTGTTGTAGAGATGACAATCGTACAGCGACAGCTTGAACGACAGACGAAACCTGAATTCGCCCCAAACAATTTCATGCGTGAAATCAAGGAGCATGTGCAGGAGGTCTGGGCTCCTGAGATACAGACTGTGTTTTCTGGACCAATGACAATCAGAATTCACGAAGCCGACGGCACACCCTACGAGCATATTGTGGAAATCAAAGAGCCGATCACGAAACTCGAGATTCCTTACAATACGAAGTACAAGCGGCTCAAGCGGTCGCGACGTGCAAAGGAACGAGCTGTCGCAGAAGGTGCGGCCGGCGAGGAGGGCTCTGATGCTTTGCTCTACTGCCTTGGCGACATACTCGACAACGAACAGGACCAACAAGAATGGAACCTAGTCGACTGGTCTGCTGAAGACGAAGACAAAATGGGCCAAGAAAGTTATGAATGGATCCGCATGGATGCCGACTTTGAGTGGATTGGAAAGATGCATTTGGTCATGCCTCTGTACATGTACATCTCACAACTGCAACAGGATCGAGACCTAGTTGCACAGTATGAGAGCATGCGCTATCTTTTGGGGTCTAATCCGCACCATGTCTCGCTCACGATTTTGGTTCGAACACTCATGGACGAGCGTTACTTTTACGGCATCCGAGTAATGGCTGCCGAAGGTCTGTCTCTTATGGCAAAGGACAAGTTGACCGAAATCGGCACGTTACACCTGACGAAGGCCTTCGCCCACTTCTTCTGCGATGGAGACATCAAGTCGATGCCCCGGCCGAACGACTTCAGCAGCCGAGTATCTTTCATTATGCAGTGCGCTATTCCACGAGCCATGTCGAAGCTGAGGGACATTGAGGGAAAGGTTCCCAACAAGGTCCAGAGATTCTTCGTTGACAAATTGATCTACAACGACAATTCCGATAATGCGTACTCTGATTGTCACTATGTTGCAACCCTTATGACTTGTCTTACTGATGCACTGGTGGCATCCCATCGCATCATCGAACCAAAGCAGACATTCGAATTCAATTTTGACGACGACATGGGCATGGAGGAGGATCAAGAGCCAATAAACCCGAACGCCGCTTTCGAACAGGAGGCTGTCAACGTGATCGAAAGATACCGTCGACTGGACGAATGGATTGTTACCTACCAGAACATCTATTCTACCACTGCGATTGAATGCCTGCAGAAGCTCACTAAGGCTGGAGTGGTGAAAGATAAGGCCAAGGAGCTACTGCAATACACCAGAGACAGTACGGCTGACAATGTACGGATACAAGCATTTCATTGCTTGACGGAGATAGGGTTGGCCCGAAAATCATCAGTGATGAAGCATCTACTCTACAATCTCGTCCATGACCGCAGTCCATACTTCCGCGACAGGCTTCTTCGCTGCTTTGGCGAAGCTCTTGGTCACATTGCGCTGAGCGATGGCGAGGAAAAGGCTGCAGCTCCCGCTCCTGTTAACGATGGAGGCCTGATAATTGAGGATGTTGGATCCAACGAGGCACGCCGCATCGAGGCAACGCGCAAGACGACGCCCGAGGGCGCTATAGCTGCATTGAAGATCGCCCTGGGCAACGACGAGGTTTTCAAGCAGGCCCTCTGGTATGCTACCACGCATCCCTCCTTAGCCATTGACGAGATTGGCTCGTTCTGCGACATTGCTGCTTTGCTCTTCGATCCTGTGACAAGTTACACAGTGACATTGAAGCTGCCCAGACCCTATCGCTGTGAGCACATGGGCAAAGGCAAGATGCGCTTCATTCCACACGGCAACTACAGGACAAAGCCCAGTAAAGGCCTTGCGTGGGAGGACTATGAAATTATGGAAGGCCTAGGCTTGAAGTACAGCGGTCCATTATCCGACGAGATCAAGGAGAAACTCAAGGCCCAGGAGAACGAGGCTTACCTCAAAGCGCAGATCGCCCAGACTCAAGCAGAGATGGCCCGACGGCAGAGCGAAGCTGCAACGAATCATTTCCAGTTGCAGCAACAAGCTTCGATGCCACCGCCAGCTGTGCCATGGAGCGCAGGAGGCATCTCATCTAATGCGGCAACGCCTGCGGAGCAGAAGAGCGGCTTCAAGCTATCCCTTGGCGGCATCAAAAGGAAGGCGTCGGTGGATTTGAGCTCGTCGAAGGACACACCAAAAACACTCAAGGTCAGCAAGGCTGCTACTCCTGGATCAGCACCAAAGATTTCGACTTCTCGTCGATCTTCGACTACTAGCAGCAAGGCAGGCAAGAGTAGAGTGGTGGTGCTGGATCTTGGAATTGCTGGCTCTCGCAAAGCTACGCAGATTCTGTCACAGCCTCCTGTGCCTGGAAGACCGTCATCCACTCAGCCGCCCGCGAAGAAATTGGTTCTCAAGAAACCAAGCCAAGACCAGTTCACATCAGCGACTTATTCCAAGCCTCAGACTCAGAGTCCTGCTGGCCCGCCGGCTTTCTCACCGCCACCAAGTCTGACATCTCCCTTCCCGCCGACAAATCTCAATCTCGGTGGCTTCCGATCCTTCGGCGGAGCACCTGCAGAAGATTCAGGCCCGCCCGCCCTCGCCAGCTTCTCTGCTTCCCCTGACACAGCCAGCCAGGTCGGCTTCCGGAGTACGAGCGGCGATGCGACTGCATTGAGTATCAGTCCTCCACCGCCGTCAGCCTCGCCGCCCAGTCTCACGGCAGCGCCGCCAGAGCGATCCCACTCGCATCCACATGCCCATCCTCCTAGCCTGTCGAGGGTAACGAGCCTGAGCGCTATGAGCCCATCAGAAAAGAAAGAGAGCGTAAATGGAGACGGGGCAGTACAGCCTCCAAAGAAGAAACTCACATTGAAGCTTGGCGTGAAGGCACCACCTGCTTCAGGTACCGGGTGAGGGAGCTTACTATCCGCTGCATGATGCGATGAACCTTGAGATTTTTCCCGATATCTTGAATAGCAAGCGTGGGCACATCAGGAACACAGCTGATTTCAATTGAACAGGCGACTACTCCGTACTTCCGTGGTCGAATCATCGTATCTCTAGCTTTCGTGCTCGTCACCGGGACTCCTTCGCCAGCGAATTTCTGGTACCTGTCCATAGTGCTGCTCCATGATCTTTGTAAGAGCTTCGTACTCGGATATGGCGGTAGCCCCTGTCGTGGTGCTCGAGAGAGGCAACAAGTAGGGCACGAAAGGTTAGACGCAAGTCCAGGCCAGTATTCATGTCTCATACCAAGGTCACTTGTCAGACGCGAAGAGGCTTGACGAGCCTCGATCAGGGAATCTCGGTGACGTCGCGGCTGAGACTCTTTTCGTCTTCGGGAGACGCGGTTTGCTTTCCCCTCTGATCAATTTCTGAAACCCATCCCATTTTTGCCCGTCAGTTTTCGCGACATCGAACGTGAATGCTCCGGTCTCACCATCTCATGCCTGCTCCGAGGTGCAATCTGATCATGCCGCCGGCGAACACCTTCTCAACCTTGACAAGCAGCATAGCCCGGCCAGTGCAAGCATATTTCTCCGAAAGGCCATCCGGTCCACTGACGAGCCCGGCATTTGTCAATGAATTGGCGTGGTTGTTTGGGCAATCTAACGTTACCTTCCTCCCAAAGCAGTGCAAGCGCCTATTTTCGAACGTGCGGGGAGTATAAAAGCACGGCCGAAGTAATTGTTTGACGGTTTAACTGCAACGACTCAAGCCAGACCCTGCCGATGATAAAGCTCGACAACGATCTGACATCTGACATGGACAAGTAAGGTCTTTACTTACAAGGGTTCTCCACGCCATCCTCGTCACAACCTCGTGGTTCAACGTCAACCTTATTATCACGTTTCTTGGCTACAATGCGCCAAGATTGTGCTCTTCAGAGTCAGGCCACGAAAGAATACCTTTTTGCTGGCAAGTCAAAGTCCAGAACGGGCTCAAGCACAATCACCAGCATACGTAGGCGCCGTCAAGCTCGCCTTAAGACGAGAAGACGGAAAATGTTGACAAGGCGCACATCTCAACAGCGCCAAGCCAGCTCGCGCTGATGGGATTGATACTGTAGTCCGCTTGTAGTATCCGCACGACTACCGATCACTTCTCCGGTCGTAACACCGTCCACATTTCAAGCCAGAACTGGTAATTTCGCTGCGAGGATTGACAAGCCGGCCAGCAACCTCATCAGACCTGCATTGTTTGGAGGCATTTCTGTCCAATGAGAAACACGCCGAGCGATCTTCGTCAGTACATACAGCGTCTTACCACACCGGAGTGAAAGTAACTAGGGTCGGACCGCTGAATAACAGGTTGCTATTCGCTATAATCCATAAGGAGCAAGGGTTTAGGGCATTACCCACTTTCACTCCGATGTGAACGCATCGGGAGGCTATCAATTTCTCCCCATTTCCGGCCGGGCTACCAAGGGTCTGAACCAATTGCAGTCTCGGCTTGAGCGTTAAGCGTAGAGGCGATAGCCCTCCGATGCATTCATGATTCACCCGCTGTATTTATCATGGAAGTCATCACACACGTGGACCGCTGTGCCATCATAGCCAGATGGACGTGAGTGACCAAGACTTGCTACCATCCTTTCCCGGAACTTTCAAATCGGTTGTACTCACAAAAGAAACGCCTCTCAGAGCGAGCACGCAAGACGTGCGCACTGGCCTGATTAACCTCGGTGCCATATTTTCCCATTGAGAAACTGTACTAAAAGCAGAGGCGTGCCTGATCAAAGTCGCCATGTGCTCCATACCCGGTCCTTGGCATCACTTCATACCCGGCAAGTCGAAGATGATCCTGGAACAACGCGCGATGCCGTGGCCGGCAGATAGACGAACCAGAGTTCGCTTATTACTTATTAAAGACCAGAGGCCATTCGACATGATCTTGCCACGCCTTCTCGTCGACCCCTTCAATCCGTGGAACTTGTACTGACGAGATGAAGGTTCTTTTGCTCTCGCTCTTTGCGAGTCCTCTCTTAGCGCAGGGACCGATCCAAAGAAGCAACTTAAAGCAAGTCACGAAAGCGCAAAAGGTTGCATACAATGCCGATCTCTTCCAGGGAACAGATCTGAAGCAGAAAGACTCAGCCCTTAATAATTCGGATCTGTGGTACACCGAGCGAAATGGCAAGAAGTACTTCCAACCTTTGGGAGCACAGAGAGCTGGCGAGAAGGTAAACATAATGCTCACGAAAGACATCAACGAGGATTGCTCATTGCTCTCTAGGGACCGCTACTCCTTCAAGATGTACATCTTGTAGACACACTCGCCACCTTCAATCGGGAACGGATACCAGAGCGCATCGTACACGCACGAGGTGCCGGTGCTCATGGCTTTTTCGAGGCAACCACGGACTTCGCCGAGAAGCTTTCAGCTGCAGATGTGTTTAAGAAAGGCACACGAACGTCAATCACGATGCGGTTCTCCACCGTAGGTGGTGCTCGTGGATCTGCGGATGAGGCGAGAGATCCGCGCGGCTTCGCTATAAAATTCCGAACAAAACAGGGCATATTAGATTGGGTATTCAATAACACGCCAGTGTAAGTTCATGGCCCGAATGTATGTCTCTACGGATACGAATCGACACTGACTACATGTATGATGCAGCTTCTTCATCAGGGATCCGGCGAAGTTCCCAAGGTTCATACACACTCAGAAGACCGACCCGGCAACGAACGTGCGGGATTGGAACACTTTCTGGTCATGGCCTGCGCAATTTCCAGAGGCTCTGCTGCAGTTTCTGAGACTATTTTCGGACCTTGGAACACCATATGGATTCAGGCATATGGATGGGTGGTCTGGCCATACGTACCGACTTGTCAAAGATGATGGCTCGTGGGTCTATTGCCGAGTCTACGTCTCCACTGATCAAGGTGTGAAGAATTTCACAGCTGCAGAGGCTGCAAAGGTCGCCGGAGACAATGATGCTTGGGCCACGAAGGATCTTTACGATGCCATTGAAGTAAGTTCGTGATCTTTCAACACCGCTCGCAGTAAGCTGACAATCTGCAACCAGTCTGGCGACTACCCATCTTGGACTGTCGGCATCGCAACTAAGACACCGAAGGAGGCAGAAGAGTATCGTTACGACATCCTCGACTTGACCAAGGACTGGCCTGATGCGGAATATCACGAGGTTGGGCGTCTCACTCTTACGCAGAACCCGGAGGTAAGCCAAGAAAAAAAAAACATCGCAGTCAGTCCTCTATCGTCAGTGCATTGACATAATCACAGAACTACTTCAATGAGATCGAGCAGTCTCACTTCTCGCCAGCAAACCTGGTTCCAGGCTGGGAACCATCGAACGATCCTGTCTTGCAATCTCGACTTTTTGCTTACAATGACGCCGGCCGCTACCGCATTGGTGTGAATGCTGAGGACCTTCCTGTCAATTGTCCATTCTCATCCGTGGCAAACTTCGACCGCGATGGTCATCTCGCTGGCACGAGTGGTGGCCAAGGCGGCCGCAAGAACTTCCCAGCACAGTACATTGACATGATCAACATCATCGATCGACCCGGAACAGAAATCGACGATGAAATTCCTGGTACTCACACAGTGCACTGGCTGAGTAAAATCGACGAGAATATTGATTACGAGCAGCCAAAGATGTTTTACGAAGGGTTCAGTCAGACGGACAAAGACCATTTGTACAGCAACATCGCCGGAACTCTGGTTAATGTCAATAACCAGGAAGTGTTGACGAAGCTCTTTGAACAGTTCCAGAAAGTATCGCCAGCGCTGCTTGATGGCGTCAAGAAGGCTTATAGCCAGGCACAATCTTCAAAGTCATCATAATTGAGCATTAGCGTATCCTGAGCAATAACAAAGAAAGCCAGTATCCCAATACCAATGCGGCAATCCAAGCTATTGTGCCACAACTTCCAAATCCGGCGAGTTCGCGATCATTGTTGTTTCACTCATATAAGATCACTGATGCCTCTCTGATGGAGCGTCACCTGTCACCGACCTAATTCATTTCAGTACCCGCATTCAGATCCTCGCAATGGCGCCTCGAAAATCCAGCCGCAAGACTGCACCACCGATTCGCTACGGCTTCGACCCTGAGCCAGCTACCAAGACTCCCACCAAAGTTACAAAGAAGTCGAAGACCAGAATACCCTCAAAGAAGCCTCGGTCGACGAGTCCTCCAATCCTCAAGAAAAAGAAACCAAGCAACAAGCCTTTCGGCTGGAGAAGGAAACGTGATCCCAACGCCCTTCCAAAACCAAGACCCGTTGGCCGATGCTTTGATTCTCGTGGCCATCCTTGGACCAAAATGCGAGAGACAAGAATCCGTTCGGTGCCTTCAGATATCCGAGACGCCGTCGGCAGCGATACAGAACGATACATCCATTACTACTACGTTCGAAAATGTGCTTGTCAGGGGAACAAAGAGGGAAGATGTGATGATAAACTAGGGCAGGATAGATTATGGGCCGGTGTCAGATTTTAATTCTTCGCTGGAAGAGCGATGGTGATCGGCTACTACTTGCGTAGTGCAGTCTCCCGATAGTTCTGTTCTAATCAAGGATTCGGTTGCAAGAGAGCCGGGATATCGAAATCGTGTTTCGAATCGTGGAATTCTTGGTATGAGGCAGAGGAAGTTGCTAACCAAGTTTGCGGTTTTCCGGTTCTGTGTTCGATGCCATCCACATCATCAAAACTTCGAACTTTTTTTTTCGTTCCTGCTTCTGCATGTACATGTACTTACCCGTCGGTCAACTTCATACGCACACTCACTTGACTCGGCGTCTGTGGGTCGGTTCCAAGACTGAACCATGCTTCCACTCCCTGCACAGCACCGCTCTTGAGATCGCATGGTCGATACGTGGAGTCTCGTGGCATTGTTCGAGCTGTACAATATGCATCGAAAGCTGGATAGGCATCGGTTTCATTGCCGAGGACATTGAAAGAGTAGTTGCAGTCCCTGTTGCTGGGGCAGGCGGCTGTCAGGCCGTAGACGTGAAATTGGTAGTCTGCTGCCAGGACGGAGGTCGAGGTTAGGGATACGAGGAAGAGGGAGGTAGAGATGATGTGGTGCATTGTGTCTTGAAGGCTTCTAGGGCGATGGAACTGGTGGGTAAGTTGGTACGAGCGAAGAGGAATGCAATAGTAGTTTTGTCCTCAAGCCTTCGTTTGACAATCAAGGGCTGCTTCGTACACCCCGATTAAGCGAGATGGCGGACGGGGGTAATCCCCGTAAACGGCAGCTAGCTTAAAAGCGTTAGACGTGAACTTTTTAAAGGTACGGATAATTCCTTTAGGCAGTACGCTAGCTTTGACTAGTTAGATCCCGTTTTTAGGGATTACCGCCGTCCGCTATCTCGCTTAATCGAGGTATATTACTAAGCGGAATTTATTGTTCCCGACTTAGCATTCGTATAGTTGGAAATTCTATCCCTTCCGCCTCTCGACGCTAAGATTATATATATCGTACTTAAGCGACGACTAGCTACGACGTTAGTTAATACGGCTTCCTTACGATAGTTAGGTAAAGAGGCCCTTAAGGCTCTTTTAATCTCTAAGGTTATCCGCCTAGAGTCTTAGAAATAGTCCAAAATAGTCTATAGTAGCATTTTAAGCATACTAAAGTAACACCTAGGTCTACGACCGTCGACCTTTAATAGAGTACTATATACTATATCTCTAAATTCGTACTTACAGTTACGAAGCGGCAAATACTAGTTTGTAGGTACCTCTATACTATTTTGCAGGTACTTAGCTAAATGTAGATAAGTGCGTATACGGACGATTTATAGTATACTTAAGCCCGATTTAGTATACCTAAATATCGTACTGCCTACTAATTCGAATTGCTAGTAATAGTAACGCTTAGGGTTAAGAACGAGGCATTTCCGAAGGCTATCGATTAAGTAGATATATAAGACTATTAGAATTGATTGCTATAACCTACGTACTAATAGCTACGAGGGTATAGCACTAGCTGCTACTACTATAGAACCTAACCTCCGCGGAGCGGAGCGGTTAATAGTAGCGGAGCTATAGAGCCTAGCATATACTATTGCTAAGTAAATACCTATTAATTTAATAGTAGTCTAAATACAGTCGGTTAAGTCGCTACTAGTAGTCCTATAGCCTATAGCTATATAGGTTAACTACTATAGAACTAGACAAACTGTTGCTAAGAATAAGGCACTACTAGGGCTATTAGACGTCTACTAAGTGCTATAGCGGCTCTTTAAATACTAGCTAGATCGTTACTAATATAGCTATAGCGCTTAGCAGGTATGTAAACTAGCGGAGCTAAAGGCCGTAGTTGTTGTGTTGCCGTACGAGACTGCTAAGTAGATACCCTCGTACGCCTTCTACGGCCTCTCTAAGAAGCCGGGTTTAACTAATCCACATACTCGAAGCTAGAGGCTTTACGTTAGTTAGCACGTACGTACCGCCTAGTAGGTGCTCTACCTCTGCTACGGCGGTTGTTTAGTAATATAGATAGCTCTTAAACCGGCCTCTTAAGCTTAATAATAGCTCTTAGCGGTGCCGCTGCCTTGTCGATAATCTAGTGCCTATTAAAGTCCGTATAGGGGTTAAATTCGAAGGAGCCTATAGACTTAATAGTATTAATTATTCTATGCTTGCAGACTATACCCTAAGCAATACGGAAGCAGCCTAAGCATTAAGAGCGTTACTTGCCTAGCTCCTTAGCAAGTTTAGCTATCTCTTCGTGCGCTAACTTGAGTTAGTTAAGGCCCTTCTATAAGGCCTTACGGTAAACCTTCGTATTAACCTTAGCAAACTTAGGGCGGCGGAGTGCTATAGGAACACCCTTCCGCTCGCGCCCTATCCGAGCGTTAATCTCTAAGTAACGGATTAACTACTAGGGCTTTAGCTTAAGAAACAGTGTAAGAATGTTATGCCTCTTGCTAGTAAGCCACCTCTTTATAGTTAAGTGCGCTCCTTCCGCCCTAGAAGTAACTATATAAGAAGGGTATGTTAGTAGGTAGATAGGGTAGTAGTAGGTACAAGTAGTATTCGATAAGGAGCTAGGAGGAGAGGGAGGAAGGCAGGAGAGTTAGCCTAACGCTAAGCGCTAAGCCCTGCCTAAGGCATTAAGACCCTAGCTTCACTCGGCCTAGTTATATGCCAATTACGTGTAACCTCTTTGGCCCTGATATACGCTTCCCTTCTAAAGGCCGCGCCCTCGTGGCCGGTCTTTGTCCTAGTCTCAACCTCTATTGCTGCTAACTTAGCAGGTCTAATAAGCTACTTAGCCCGCGCTAAATTGAATACTTAACTACCTAATTATATAACTATATTAAACCTTACCTCTAACAACACAATGTACAACTCTAACTACGCTATCTCTATATATAATAAACTATGAAGTAATATGTATCTATAAGAATCGAAGGCCTTCGACTAATTACGATACGATCGCGTCTTCCCTACTATAATAGGTAGACGTACGAGGTATTATAGCACTGCCTCCGTTCTAAGTAATGTCGTATCGAGTTCTTTGCGTCTACTCTTAAAAGACCTAGTAATGTCCGCTTCCGAGGGTTTGTCCGTTTCCGAGGGTTATTATTCTTATTGTTCGTAGTTTCGCTAGCCCTAATTAGCTAGGTTTAGCAGCCTTTAAGTGTCAATCTTATCTTATCTTTTCAAAAAACACAGCTCGTCTAGTTTCTATAGGTAAAGGCTATTATAAGTGCAGTAGTAGAGGTTCGCCTCGCTTAAAGGGTTAGATAGATCGAGGAGTAACCTATTGTCCGTAAGATCGACCCCGGCTAGCTTAGCTCTATAGTTTTGCCCTTAGTTAGTTAGTCTATTAGTCTACTCAACCTTTTAAGCGGCTTAAAGTTTTAACTCGGCCTCAAAGTTTTAATCAAACCCTTAATAGGCTTAAAGCTTTAATCAAAGTTTGATTAAAGGTGCCTTAGGCTCGTAGTATAGGTAAGGTTATATCTATAGGCGCAGCGACAATAGCAAGTAATGTTAACAATAGCGACGCTAGTCGTCTTAGCGCTAACTTTACCTCGCTTCTAATCTCCTCCTTCTACTAATAACACACTCCGCAACACCGTTACTAATATAGCCGCGCCGGCCGTGCCGTTACAAGTACGACGCTGCCCTCGCTAATCGCCTAGGCCTCGAGGCCTCGATAGAATAAAGGAATAAAAGGGGGACCTATAGGACGCGTTAGTAAAGAGGTAGAGTCCTTAAAAGAGCATGCGATTGATTGATTAACGCGTCGTAGCGCGCCTAGCGTAGTCTTATTGTCCTTTATTACTAACAATTGCTTGTCTCTAATTAGTTAGCTAATAGTACCCCGGGGGTAGCATTAATCCTAGGCGACATTATAGGCCCTTAGCCTTCTTCTTGTTCTTCGCGCTAGTCTAATACTTATCTAACAACTCGGTTATATCCTCGAAGGAATCTTTAGCTTCCTATAAGTCCTATTCTAGTAAATAGCCTTACTATCTTAGGAGGTACTCCTTCTTGCCTCGCCTAGTCCGATAATCTAGGATACGTTCTATAGACTACAGCTCTTTACTATCCGCTAGTATGTCTTCGTGTTTAGTAGGGGCTTTATCCCCCTCGCGTAGGTAATATAGCTTAAGGAGGGATATATAGAAGGTGTTATAGATAGTGTAATAAGGAGGAAGCTACAACTAATAGGCCTATACGGAGGAGCCCTTAACTTCTCGAATGCGGAATGGACTAATATACCTTAGTGCTAGTTTAGGGCGTGTTTTGCTATTAGGTAATAGGTGTTTGCGGATACGGAGGTTCTTCGTACTAAGTATAACTATGTCGCCTTGTTTGAAGGTTATTAGCGTATAGTATTTGTTATAGTAGGCCTTCTAATAGGCCTAGGCCTTTGCTAGTTTGTTAGCTATTATAGCGTGAATTTCTCGCATCTTTTAAACCCTCTTAATAGCCGCTAGCGTCTTAGGTGTTAGTACTTAACGCGCTTCCCTTTCCTTACGCTCGGCCTCGAGCGAGGTAAATAGGTCTTGTAGTAAGGCGGCGTTCTAGCCTATTATAGCTATATATAGTAAAACCTTAGTAGATGAGTGTACACTGTTGTTATATACGAATTCTATAGGCTATAGGAGATTGACCTAGTTATTAGGGTTCTTATTGATGTAGCTGCGCAGGTACTGCTATAGCGTAGCATTCTGCCTTTCGGTTTAACTATCTGTTTGTAGATAGAATGCTATAGATAGGCGATGCTTAAGTCTTAGCTACAGGCAAATCTCACTCTAATAATAAGATATGAATGTCGAGCCTCGGTTAGAGACTATCCCTTTAGGGGTCCCCTAATAGGTATAGAAGATGTTAGTCTATAGCGCCTCTACTATATTAATAGCAGTCTAATCCTTGCGCGCCGGGATATATCGAGCGCCCTTAGTAAATCGGTCTATAACGACTAGGATAGTATTAAAGATGTCTTTGCTTCCTCTTCGCTTAGTAGGGGGAAGACCTATAATGAAATCTATTATAAGCTCTGCAAATAGCTTGTAAGGGATTGGCAATAAGGATAACTCGCTAAAAGGCTAATGCTTTAGTGCCTTAACTCGTTAATATACGGTATACGTGTTTACGTAGTCCTTTATATCCCGCTTACTATTTAGCTAGTAGTATATGCGCGATAGTAGCTCGTGCGACCTCTCTATACTATAGTAACCGGCAAGCTTACTATTATAGTGTCGCTTAAGAAGTTCTTGTCGGATCGAATGTTTAGCGGGGACATAGTATCTACCCTTGAACTTTAAATAACCTTTGTTATCGATCGACTAATTGTTACTCTTGCTAGATCGAGTCTTTCGCCTACTTATAAGCTTGTCTATACGTTTAGTAGCAAAGGCGTCCCTCTACTAAGCCCGTAATAGCTTATCTATAAACGATTGACTATCCCTATTTATAAGGTTATTTAATAGCACCCTCGCTATTAAACGAGGTACGCATTGTATATATCTAATAGCACTAGCAGCCGGATTAACTGCATTAGTACTTTGATCGCTGTTACTATATATAGCGATATCGACTAGGGAGTTATTATAACTTCTCCTGTCTGTATCCTTAGCTCTTGCCTTAATACGCACTATTAGTATAGTAAGAGTATTAATATGCTTTAAGCCGTCGCGGAGTTCGGTAAGCCGCTTATCCTACGCTTGCTTATTAATAATACGGGCTATAGCAATCTTATACTGCAGGGTTGGAAACAAAGAATTAATATGTTAGGTTTCGCTATCGTAATTAGGTCGCCTCGATGGGCTATCGGTAGGGTTACTTACGCCTAGCCGGTATAATATATTAAAATCAAACCCGGCGAGGTAGACGGCCTATCTAGCCTATCGACCTATAACCCTAGTAACCTTAGTAATGCTACGGAGGTTGTTATAGTCTATGTAGACCTAAATAGTGTACTAAGCACTATCGAGATAGTAGCGCTAGTACTTAAAGGCCTTGATAATAGCTAGGAGCTCTTACTTATATATCTCGTAGCGACGCTCTATATTAATTATCTTCCTCGAGAAGAAGGTAATCGGGTACTAGTAATAGTTATTATCTGATTGCTAGGATATAATAGCCGATATAGCGAACTGTAAAGCGTTAGTCTCAATTCGGATCTGCTTGTTTAGTACGAAATAGTGTAATAAGGGGACTTTAGTAAAGCGTCGCTTTAGACCGTTAAAAGCGGCTTGTGCTCTATTAGTCTATTTGAATTCTCTAGTCGGGTTAGCCTTAGTTTTAGTAAGCTTAGTTAGTAGCATTACGTGCCGCGAGTAACCTTCGATAAATCGACGGTAGAAGTTAGTAAAACCTAGGAATAATTGAAGCTCTTTAATACTAGTAGGCGTCGGCTACTTAGTAATAGTCTTAATCCGATTAGGATTAGCCTTAACACCCTCGGTTGATACGAGGAAGCTAAGGAAGGACACCTCTTTAGTAGCAAAGGTGCATTTAGAAGGCTTGCAATATAGGCTATAGGCCCGTAGGCGGTCGAGGACCTTTCGTACTATAGCCTAGTGTTCTGCAATGTTAGGTAAGTACGTATAAACCAGTATGTTATCTAGGTAAACTATATAGAGGTGATCTAATAGGCCTAATAGGGCCCGATTAATATAGGACTAGAATGTTATAGGGGCGTTTGCTAGCCTAAATAGCATAACTAGATACTCGAAATAGCTATAGCGGGTACGGAAGTCTATTTTCTATTTATTACCCTTACGGATACGGATGCGATAGTATGCATCCTTAATGTCTAATATAGTATAGTAGTAAGTACTAGAAAGGCGATCGAGGGTCTTATTAATAAGAGGAAGTAGATAGCGATCTTTAATAGTAACAGTATTAAGCCTACGATAATCGATATAGAGGCGTAGGCTACTATCCTTCTTTGGTACGAACAGGATAGGGGCACTAGCAGGGCTGTTACTATACCGTATCCGGCTATTAGCTAGGTTTTCCTCTAGGTACTTACGTAACATAGCAAGCTCTCGTTTACTAAGGTTATAGAGGGGGCTAAAAGGAACCTCCTTGCCCTCTATAATGTCAATCTTATAATCCGTCTCCTTGAATATAGGCAACGTCGATGCTAAGTGGTGTTTAAACACATTAATATAGGTCTCTCGAATAGGCTCCGGTATGCGCTTAAGCTGTTTAGGGTCTATGCTATTAGGGGGCACAGGTTCATCGTTATTACTACCGAGCAGGTCGGCAGTTAGATTAGCTAAGGCGGAGGCTAGTGTTAGGTTACTAATAAACAGGACCCTAATGTTATTAGGACACTCGCTAATGTCGATATATTTAATGTCCTCTTTCCGAGCGATTCTAAATCGCTATTGCTAGCTGCCTAAGTCTATAACTATAGCATAGTACTTAAGAACAGAGTTGCTAATAACAATGTTAGATAGGAGGCTGTCTATGTCTACCGCGTAGGCAGTAAAGTTTAGTAGGCGCTTATTGCCGAGGTCGTCCTTTAGGGCTATATAGATATAGTAGGCCCTATAGGTTAAGTGCCGAGCGTTATTAAACCAAGCAAGGGTTAGCAGGTCAGTCCTAGGCAGTTGTCGAAGGTCTAATTGCTTAGCTAGGCGATAGCTAATAAGGGCACTAACTGAATTTCCTAGATCTAGTGTAACCTTGGTCTTATAGTTAGTTCTATACGTGTCCGATACGAGACAGGTACGTATAATAGCTAGCATAATGTCGATAGTCTTACGCCGCACAAGGCTAACAGTTAGTGCGGCGCTTACTCTTTTTTCGACTAATAAGAAGGTTGGCCTACAGGGGTAGCGTTAGCTACTAAAAGGTGCTTTCGGTGTTCGGCGGCAGTACAGTCGATTCGGGCCTAGTCCTTAGGTTTGTCGTATTAGCCTAGTAGATAACTAGTGCTGTTACAATTGAAGCACTTTAGTCCGGTTAGGGGATTGCTATAGCTATTACCGCTATTGTTAGCCGAGCGATTAGTACTATAGGGATACGAGCCCCTTCTACGGCCCCTATCGCGGCCTCCTCTATATAGCCGCCGGCTACGGCTTCTTCTACGATCGTTACTGTTCCTATTGTTAGCATTGTTGTCTTAGTAGGAACCTTGGTTTCCTCCGCGGCTACGGTTGCTACGGTTGCTAGTAGGTCGGATCCTTAATTCTAGTCGTTGCTAGAGCTAGACAGCTCGTTCGGTAGTTTCGACTTTAACTATAAACTGAATACGTATAAGATTAGCCTGTTTAAACACACGGCGGCGGTCCAACTTAAGGACTAATTCCTATCTCAATTTAGGGCGTATTTCGGAGATCTAGATAGAATCAGTTTTAGTCGGGAGGTCGTCTTCGAGGGTCTTTAAATAGGCCTTAAATAAGCGAGCCGATTAATTAGTCTTTTGCTTAGCTCGAAGGTACTAGTCCTAAGCGTGTTGTTGCCTTAGTATAGGGTTTCTAAGGGTGTCTAGCATAATGGTTTTATAGGTCTGCTACTAAACAGCAGTCTAGTTATTAAGGGAGTCAAAATAGTTATCCTAGGTGCGTTTTAGGTCGCCGTTAATGTACTGCATAGCATAGACGACTAGTGAATAGTTATTTAGTAGAGCCCTTAGTGCGTTTCGTTAGTTAAGCTTATAGTTACGGATGTGGTCGTTGTATTGCTTTCGACTAGAGCCGTTAAACACGGTGCAGTCCTTAAGTTTAGCATCCTTCTTCTAGATTAGGACTAATAGTAAGGAAGGGCCTGCTGTCGGCTTAGTATTAGTTGTTAGGGCCTCCTAAAGGCGGCGAATTTCGAGGAGGTTATCCTTTAGCTATTGTTCTTAATATAGGGCAGTAAGCCTGTTTTAGGTAGCTTCTTAGAGTCTCCCTACTAGTTAGGGGCCAAAGGCTAGCTAGCTATATCGTCGGTTAACAATGTTGTTAAGAATGTCGTTAACAGGCAATTCTAGATTATTACCTAGAATTATAGGTTCTTCTTTAATAGGCTCTCCGGCAGGCTCTTTAGTAGGAGGCACTTTAGCAGGCACTTTAGCGGGAACTGTACTACTAGCGTTGTTATTGCTAGCGCTACTAGCGGTAGTACGGTTGTTGTTGCTTCGTAATGAGCCGGCTATTGTAAGGGGTAACACTAATAATGTATTATAGGCCCCTAAGATGCGGATATAGCGGAATTAGTAGATATCGGCTTAGTGCGATTGACTCGGTATAATAGGCCGTATAGAAGGCCTTGCTTGATAATTAGTACGGTTGTTTCGATAGAATAGTACGTATAGGTCCCGTTCTTCGGGCGCAATATAGTTAGATTAGTCTTATTCGTAGCTATACCGCTAAAAGCTTGAAATAGAGACTATCTAGCTACTACCCTTAAAGGGTAGATCGAATACTATATAAGAAGGGTATATTAGCAGGTAGATAGGGTAGTAGTAGGTATAAGTAGTATTCGATAAGGAGCTAGGAGGAGAGGGAGGAAGGTAGGAGAGTTGGCCCAACGCTAAGCGCTAAGCCCTGCCTAAGGCATTAAGACCCTAGCTTCACTCGGCCTAGTTACATACCAATCACGTATAACCTCTTTAGCCCTAACAAACTAACTGCCCGTAGAAGGGGAATTTGCGCTACTAGAAGCAGTAGACTAGCTTATGCTTATAAGGCTAGTATTTACGCTAAATATAGTCTCGAAGCGCGACAAAGTAAGGGTTCTTATAGTTGCTAAGGAAGGCATCCTTAGAGTTGAATTCTTCTACTGTTTTAGAATAGACGCAGGTACGGAAGTTGTCTACGAAGGTAGCGCAGTCTAGGTCGTCTTACTACTTATTCTTACTAGTTTCCTTATTAAGAACCTGCTTCTATAGCATTAACTTCCGAGCCTGTGCCTACATATTCTTAAATACGTGCTAGGCGTAGATAAGTGCTAGTATACGAGGGTATACCTTATCGAGGGCGTTTATATAACTACGGTTACGATTAGTAACCTATAGGCCTGTTTGTAGTAGATCGTGCTTACTAGATATAGCCTTGAAGTTCTTAGTAAACTACGTAAACGCGGCTTCGTCCTCGTTGCCTATTATATAGTATCTAAGGGGGATTGTATCTCTAGCTCTAGTACTAGAAACGACATTAAGCAATAGCCGATTATACTTGTTTGTCTTATAGGTGTTATCGATAATAAGATAGTCCGGATAGAGCTTATATAACTCGGCTATTTGAGGGTTAATTACGAGCAATTTATTAAGTTTCCCGTTGCTTAGGTTTACCTCCTTTTTAAAGTAGAAACCTAGCTTAGTTAGCTGCTTAAACAAGGCCTTAGGGGCAGTTAGATTACCCTGCGCAGCCTTGCGTGCCTAAAGCCTAACATTCTAAAGGTCCTTAACGATTTAAATGCCTATAGATAGTGTATTATAAGTAGGAGAGTTAAGTTAAGGAGGGAAGAATTAGCTAGTTACTAGCCGGCCGAGTTTCGGCTAATAGACTTAGACTTACAATCTTTGCTTTCTATAAACCTATATAACGTCGTATATATACTCGCATTAGCATTTAAGTCGTCGATAATAGCCTTCTGCATCGCCTTATTACGCTACCGCTAATAGTAACTAGCGAAATCGCTAGCAGAGTCCGCTAGACCGTAGTTATATAAGCTAACCTATCTCTCGACCTTCTAGCGACCCTTAGGCTTCGTTAGATCTACGGCCTTAATAGTAAGGCGTACCGGATACCTATAACGATCTAAGACCGCGCCCTTCCTCTTTATTTTAGTACTCGGATCCGTTAGCTTACTAGCTCTCGTATACTATATCTAGCGACTAATTACCTTACTACGGAGCTATAGGTTAACGGCTCGCGATTTAGTCGTAGACTTAACGAAGAGGTTATAACGCGCCTTCGCTATATATGCGTAGACCTTACGCTTATACGCCGCTATAGAATAATAGGTATTAATCGGTACTAGATCTAGTAGCGCTACGACCTTATTATTATTACCTTTACTACCTTCTTCTTTATCTTTAACCTCGACTTCCTTATTCTCGACTTAAGAGGCTAATTACTAAGCAGTCCGTACCTCTCGATTACTACTACTCTCGCCTATCTTACGATCTTCGTTTTCTTTCTACGCTTACCTTTCTAATTCGTACTTACGGCGCTCCTCGTCGTTTAAATCGTCTAAATCGATCTCTTCGTCCTTATCCTCGCCTAAACTACTATCTCTAGTAGGTCTAAGATCTTAAAGCTCTTTAGTATCCTAGAAGGAATCGCCGGTCTCTAAGACAGAAGACTTATAAAGAGCCTAAGAAGCGGACAAGGACATAATTAATAGTAGAAGATAGTAGAATACTATATAAATAATACCTAAGAATTGCTATACCGCTAGATTGTAAAGAATATAAGAATTTAGCTATAGTACGAGGTCGAACACGCGACGCGCCGAGCGCCTAGCACGCTATGCTATTCTTAGCTAGTTTATAGTGTTAAGCGCACTATTCCTAGGGCGGATAAGCCTACCCGGATTCGGCTGAGTACCTGCAAAATAGCATGGAGGTACCTGCAAACTAGTATTTGCCTTACGAAGCCCAAGTCTGTCGATGGTACGCGCCAAGATATCGACGCACAACATGATACTAAATACGGAGCAGAGGTCTTGGTATCCAGGAGCATCCTTGCTTCGGCACATAACATGAGCCAGGGTTGAGTCCAGAGCCTCGTAACCTACGTCACCCTTTCATCAATAATAATGGCCAGTATTATGGACCATTGCACCACTGTGAAGTTCATCTTCATCCAATACAGAATCTCGAGGGAGGTCATCCGACGCTTGATTCCAGATTGCACCAGACTCGGATGGTAGAATTTGATTTGTGTTCGACGAAGCACATATGTGCACCACAAACGTTTCACACCCCGATGCCATCACAAATGCCGCGAACCTTCTTCGCCATGTTGTATCCCTTCGTTGTTCAAAGTGTCTTTTCAGACCCAGGTTCAAGGGTTTGAGGCTTGTAAAGTCTGCGGGAAGGCTGTGAACAGACCAGAATTCTGCTTGTGCGCGGTGCTCTGCACGCAAAATACCCTGCGCCACCAAACCTTGCTATTGGGTAACGAAAATGCTGAACCAGAAGGGGATACAAAAATACAAGCAAACAGCGATCCGGAAAAGGCGGTCATCACTGTTGCTCTAGCAGATAAAACGAGACAAACCCGTCCTTCGTAGACGAGTCAATGCAGTGGAGGTGCAATGAAGTGGTCTCTCTTTGCGCAATTTCTTTTCTTCGTAACTTTCGTCTCCGCTCACGCAAGGGATAGACGTTGGGACGAATGGTGCGTGGATTCACTCGACGCCCAAGATTGGCTTGACAGGTATCAAGCTTTCGAAAATGGCACGGGCAGCGACCTGGGAGATGCGAGAGCAACAGGCGAAGCAATCATCTCGGATAAATTCGAAGTGTTCTGCAATTCTTGCGCGTTCTCCAGAGCGATCGAAGCTGGCGAAGAGGTATATACGTATAGAGAACTGCATAATGCCGAGAACCGAAAGCTAATGCCACGACCCCAAGCCACGCATCAACGAGCCGCTCGACATTGGCGGGAAAGCAGGATACATCAACGGAACATTGAGCAAAATGTAGGTGTATCTCGTCTGCATGATGAATTGCAGGCCTTGACAGCGACTTGCAGAAATTCGCGACCTTTCTGGTGGGTCAGTATCGGATGTTTCGGTCACATTGTGATCTTCTTTGAAGATCATTCCGATGCCAAAGGGTATCCAGTTCGTGGCTTCGCCGCATTCACGGTCAGGAAGAATCCTGATCCCAATGGCAAGTCCGCACTGGTAGCCACGCGATTGGAGTCAGAGCTCAATGACTTTGCTCGGGGACTGAATAGTGGGTTCAAGATTCAGTCGAAGGACGGAAAGAGTATCCCGCATGCTGCATACCGGTAATTCTGGGAAGCCGTTTGCGATTTCTTCCATCGAAAGCAACTGCGCTCGAATACACGTTCTCCAGCTTTGAGGTACTTCGTGCACAGCTTTGGAGCTCAATTCCATGTCCTAACCGCGGCATGATCTCGAAAAAGGAGCGATTTCAAGGAATATTCGCGCCGGCTCGGTCGTGCTTCAGGATCCGGTTACTTTGCTGCTCCAAATCAATCGGCGTCAATTGGCTCTTCTTTAACCATGATCGGATCATCCTCATCGTCGCCAACAGCACTCCCGACTACGACCCGTCTCGTGCCACCAGCGCCTCTTTCTACCTCAATGATCTCAACTCTGTGTCCTGCTCTTGGTAGAACCTCAGTAGCAAGCGCGATAGTTTCTATTCCAGCCTGGACTCTTTCGTCCTCTGGACCCCACGGCAGATTCTCAACATCGATTTCTCGATTGAGCAAAGACTTCAGAATGACTTCAGCTCCAGCCTTCGACATGACGACATTATCTTCTTTGCATCTTTCCGAGCAACAGCACTCCAAACAACCATCAATACAATGGCAGTCCTCAAGGCGATCGCAGGCTTGCGCCAATAACAGATCAATGAACTCGAAAGCTTTAGCTGCGATGCCAGATCCGTGTTGCCCGCCTTTGTCATCGTAGAAGGTCAGTCTAGCTGGTCGTTTCCGAGAGGTTTCTTTCTTGGCAAACTCTTTGATTGCTACTTTGCATTCCGTCTTGACGTCTCCTGGCATAGAGATGACGAAGTTTGGCATGAGAGATAGGATTGCATGCTCAGCTGCATGAATGCCGGCTGCGAGATTGAGGCGGCGAGAATTCAGGATCTCGACAGCGTTCTTTGGAACGTCAAGCCACATGCCTTTGCTGAAGATGATGATAGGAGGGTTGTCGACTTGGACAGCATCCAGAATGCGATTCTTCTTGTCGAGCTTGAAAAAGCCGAACACATTCTGATGAATCTTGATCGTGCCAAAGAATGCTCTTGACAACGAACCAGGAATGCGTCGTATAGCCTCTGTCTCAATGGGATCGATATCTGTAAAGTCGCGCTGTTGAGTAATCCAATCCACCTTGACAAATTCAACCTTGGCAATCATTTGCTCAGTGCTCATCATCTTGACAAGGTACTTATTGCCTTGATGTAAGAATATCCCACCTTCATAGATCGTGAAGAAGGCTCGAGATTGCTCAAGCTCTTCTAGAACAGTGTTCCGACCATTAGTGGTGTCAATGATAGCGAAATGGTTGTCTTCAGTGTCGCGGATTGCAACAGTGCGCGCCGGGTGAGGGAGAAATCTGTCGGCTGTGTGGAAAAAGCCCAGCTCGTCCTTTCGCAGCCTTTCAGAGCAAATTTCATCGAGGCCCTTGCCGAAGTATTTCTCATCTTCGTCAGCACGAATCGGCATCTCGAATGAGGCACACTGAATGTGTCCTTCTCGAACGAGCATATTTGTAAGGTCGACTTGCAGCTCACAATTGGGTCTGGTGAAGATCTCGTCTGGGTTGGCCATGAAGAACTGATCCGTGGGAAAGCTGTTGCCAACTAGAAACGAAGCGCTGTCTTTGTTTCTTCTTCCAGCTCTTCCAGACTGCTGCCGAAGATTTGCAATGGTATACGGGAAGCCGTGTGAGATGACTGCATCCAGACTACCAATGTCGACGCCAAGCTCTAGAGCACTGGTACCAATGATGCCAACAAGCTTGCCTTCAAACATCTCTGCCTCAATTTTCCGTCGATCTTGTGCTGTGTAGCCGCCACGGTAAGCCATGACGCGGGCCATCACCTCGGAGCGATTTAATGATGCAAGCTCGTTTTTCACGGCACCCAACAGAATCTCGCAGTGCTTGCGAATTACGCAGAACGCGATCACCCGCACGCCTCGCAGGATGAGTTGGCAGAACAGTCTTGCACACTCCATGAAAGAGTCGCCTCTGCCACTTGTAGGATCTGCTGGGTCTTTGTAGGGAGTGTTCCAGCACAAGAACTCCTTTCGACCACAGGGCGAGCCGTCAAAGTCAATCAACTTGACATCCTCAATTCCGAATATGGTTCGCATGTGCTCCTCTGGGTTTGCGACTGTGGCAGAGCATGAGATGAATTTGACCTTGTTGTTGCCTACAGCAGCACAAATTCTTCGTAGTCTCCGCATGATGAATCCAACGTGGGCACCAAAGAGGCCATTATAGACGTGCAGCTCATCCATGACCACATATCTCAAGTTCTTGAGAAAGGTGCGCCAGCTTTCTTCTTGAGGAAGAATGGTGAGATGGAGCATGTCGGGGTTGGTGAAGATGATGCGCGCTTCATCTCGAATGTAGTTGCGGTCTGCAAACGCGGTGTCGCCATCAAAAGTCTCGCAGACCAAGTCTTCCAAGCCGGGCAAGTAAGCGAGCATTGCTTTTAAACTGCGTCGCTGGTCTTGTGCAAGGGCTTTAGTTGGGAAAATGTACATAGCCCTAATTGATGGGTCTGTTTCCAACGCATTGAGCACGGGGAGTTGGTAAATGAGAGACTTTCCAGAACTGGTGGAGGTGGCCACAATAACGTTCTTGCCTTCGTTCAAGGCATTAATGGCCTCTGCTTGGTGACTGTACAAAGCTTGTATACTTCGTGTGTTGTACAGAGCGTTGACGAGATCCTGGCTAAGTTCAAAGTTCAGCTCGCCATAGACAGGCTGCTGCGGATCGAAGACTCGATGCCCGTCTGGCACAATCTGTCCGGTATACCATTCCAGTCCTTTCAACTCCTCAACAATTTCCGAAATGGTCTTTCGCTCTTCGGGTATGCTTAACGGCAGAGTGTCCATCGGAGCTGGAGTCGAGTCTCTTGTCTCTGGCGGGACCGGGATATGCTGCTTGTGTTCAGACTCCATCTTCTTGACCGGGTCTTCCTCTTTCTCCGCGCATTCATTCAGCCAAGCATTCACTGCAGAGGTGAACTTTGTGTTCCGCTTCTCGATCAGCTTCATGATGTTGGCCTGGCTGAAGACAGGCATCCTCAGATCTTCATTGCGGATCTTGTTCTGCGCCTTCATCGGCTCTCCAGTAACAGGATCAACCACATGTCGTTTGAGATCGCCGTCCACGTACTCGAAGTACAGAACATCGGCGTGTTCCTCTTTGCCCAACCCTTCTCGCACATTTCGCTCCTCTGTCGGATTTGACTGGAAGATATCTCCGACTGCCTTCTTGCCGCGCAGATCTTCTTCGCCCATAAGAGCAACTTGCAGCAGCGTCTCATCGACATAAAGAAAGTTGACCGCATGTGGAAGGAGCATCTTGACCTTGGCCACATCTTCGACCTTGAGCTCTCTTTTGATGTTGGCTTCCACAGTGCTGCGTAGATTCTCGATTGTAGTGGCGAAATGTTTACGCGTGCAGCAAAATGTGTATACGAGATTTAAGGCTCTGTGAACCTGCTGGAGAGTTGTGAACTCTGCTGGCCACGGCAAGGACGTGTGTACTGGAGCGGAGGAGGCGCTGCGTTCGAGCGAGGGCTTCTTCCCATTCTTGATCGTTCTTCGAGGCTTCTTGCCGCCGTCTGCGGCCTTAGTCGGTACTGTAGTCGTACTCGAATTTTCTGTAGACTGCGCATCTGTGCCATCGCCCTCCGTTGGCCGAGACTTTCGTTTCCGCTTCTTGGTTCTATCGACGTGTGAACCACGTTCGGTCGCCGCTTGCAGCTTGGCCATTGTGTCCCGAATTCCTATCCCGGATGATCCTGTATGCCTTGAAGTTTCATATCACCGCAGCTCATTGAAATGCCTGAAATGCCGTCAGGCCCGCGAGGCTTTGTGAATGGGTGGAGGGTGAATGAGAGAAATGGTGACGACACACCAGCAGAGTTCAAGCGCGTCGCGGGAGAGACGCCATCGCACGTGGACTGTGCATCGGGTCGGGCCGGGTCGTGTCGGCAAATGAAGGAAGAGAAGTCGTCCCTCAGCGATGCCAAGACCTGTCCTCTTTGCCTCGACAGTACTGCTGGAGACAGCTCGTAAGCATCACAAAGTCGCGCAAAGACTCTGACACCTCTGTCCGGCAAGCTGGCCTTTCTCATAAGCTGCTCGGAGCTGTGCAAATAAGTGTATCACAACGCGACTATCTTCCGCTCCCGAATTTCCACGCACTCCTGTGTGGCTTGATAATTCACAATGAGGTTACATTTCGAGAAGGAAGACAGTGACGCTGTAGTGCGAACGCGCGCGTTCGATGCTGCCAAATCGGGCCCATATGATCCGGGTCAGATTCAAGTTTTCTACGACAACAGAACGTTCGCAGGCCCTGAAGACAAGCTACCATTCTACCAAAGATACAAGCTCGACGCATTGTCGAGACTTGGACGCGCCGATACCTGGATCCCGCAAGATCTTGAGCCTGGAAAGATCCGGCTCGTATGGTATACTGTGCGTCTTATATCCTCAATTGACAGACATTATGGACGCTGACATGAGCTCAGCATGTTGGCAACGAAGGCAAACGCGACTTCCTGCTCCATAAATGGGAAGCTGTGAAGGAGATGTTCGACTCGCTCTCACAAGAAGGATTCAGGCCCATGATATGTGGCTACTCGAATGAGAATCCATTCCCGATGCTTGGCGGCGTAGAACCTCCTCCGCCACCGAAGAAAGCCGAGAAGAAGGAGCCCAAGAAGGCGAAGACCTGGAGCAACCATGTAGCTGGCCATGTTGAAGGCAGCACACCTCACGACCGAGTCATGGCCATTATTCAGGCGGATGAGAAACGAGAAGCAGAACTACGCGAAATTCAAGCGAGAGAATGGAAGGACGTCAAGAAGGTCAACGATGAGGAAGGAGGTCTGGCAGAAAAGGAAAAGCTGATTGCGTGAGGTTGGACTTGAGCCTGCAACGGCGTGGTGCGAAGAGCACTTTCTGGCATGTCGACCAAGCGATAGAGCCTGACTTTGAGCCTCAGGCCGGATTGTTAGGTATGTAGCGTTCTCGCATTTGTATCTTTTTCTTGGTTATACCGGTCTTCGCCCTTGTCTCACATGCCTACACCTCGCACGGGCCTGAAGCTGGGCGGCTTGGAAGCTTCCCACCCCACCCCACCTCGTCACTACAACTTGTCGACTACACTTCTCACAACTTTCATCCGAAAACATATCAACGCCGCAACCATGACGGGGCATGCCGCTCTTCGACGACTCAAGTGAGCGTCCCCTGTAGCTATACCATGAATACCGAGCAACACTGATAATGTGCAGAGCTGCCCATTCGGCCCGAAGAAAGCGAGAAGAGCACAACCAACAGACCTTCGGCTTCTTGAAGCTACCCACGGAACTTCGAAATATAATCTACGATTTGGTACTCGGCCATGACCAAGTAATCTGGCCAGGCCGTCAACTCAACGCTCCACTCATCCGGGAAGAGAACAACACCATTTATCTGAATCTTATCGCACCTGCCTTGAATGGCGATGCACCGATCGCTTTGGCGCAAGTGACCAGACTCATACGCGCGGAGGTTCTCAGATACCACTATGGATCCAACACGTATATTCTGTCGATTCACGATGACTTGATTGGAAGAACCACCAGCTGGATACGATCACGGCCACCCGAAGCTTTCACCGTGCTGGAGCGTGTCATTCTTCAAGACTGGTCCTTCACGAGGTGTCCGCAACTCTTGGACTTGAGCATCGAGTGTCCTTGCTGTATCTTGGTTTTTGGACTCAATCTTCACAACATGGCGATTGACTTTCCAACCCTTGGCATTGAAGATGCGAGCAACGCTGCGCCAGTTTTGAAGGCTGGACTCTGCGAATGGTGTCAAGTTCGGACAAAGAAGGTCTTAAGGAAGCGAAAGAAGCACATCGTCTACAGGCGACTGGTCAAAGGCTGGGATGAGCAAGGTCTGTGCGGCGAACGCATCGTGCAGCTGGTTCGTTGGTGGAAGGAGTACTCCAAGATTCGGCCTCAGGCAAGACTGAATCACTTTGCGGAGCTTGGACTAGAGGTCGTCGACAAAAGGTGAAGTGGCCAGCACTCAAGCCTTGGCTAACAAATATTAACATCTCGAGAGTTGGATCTCGCTGCTAGCTGCTATTTCTGAGTTTCTGCTTGTTGATGCGGCTCTTCCACTTCTCAATGCTCGCGCTGACCAATTAACATCATCTGAAATGAACTTACCAAGATATGAGACCCGCTCAGCAACATAACAAGCACCCGAATCCCTTTTCCAATTCTGGCCATTTCATAAAGCATGATCTCAAGACAGGTACGGGAGCCCTCGGCGCAACTTGATGAGGACCCACAAGAAGGCGAGACGAGAAATACTTTTCCTTAAATGACACAATTCCACCTCATGAACCACGCTCTGCGCCAATATTACCGTACAATGCCGACTCCGCGAACATAACCACGGCAAACAACCCTTCGAGCCACCCACGGCGCCAAAAAAAAAACTCAGAAATCTCCACGAGAGCTGTAAAAAAATCCCTCTCCCACACCACTCACCCAGAATTCTCATCTTCCCAAATCCACAACCATCACTCAAATCCTCCCCCCACTCATTCTTCCAACTGAACCCAACAACCCAACCCACCATGCCCACCCTCAAATCCCTCCTCCTCCTCCTCCCCACCATCCTCCTGCTCCTCTTACTGAGCACCGTCCTCGAAGTCTCCGCAAAAGAACGCTTCCGCGTAAAATTCTTCACCTTCCAAGGCCGCAACTGCGAAAAAGAGCAAGACGGCGACGGAACATCGATAAAAGCCGATCGCTCCGAATACACCGCAGAATGCCATCCCACGCGCGACGAGTTCGATGGGTTCATGTATTATTGGCAAGAACATCATTTTCGGGGGCAGAGTGGGAGTATGGAGTTTGGTAAGTAGTAAGAAGAAAAAAAAAAGAGAAAGGGAAAAGGGGAAAAGGGGGAATGGTGGAGCTGATTTGATTGAATTTTATAGGGAAATGTCAGATTGTTGTGTATAGGGATATGTGGTGTAAGACGGAGCCGGTGTATATTTTGACTGAGGTGAGTGTGGGAATTTTTGATTGATCTTGTTTTGGAAGAGTACTGATTTTTTATGGGACGGTAGGCCAATCTTCGACACAACTTCGAGATGTGTGCAGATTTCCAGGGCAGGAAGGGAGGGAGCTATAAGATCTGGTGCGAGGAGTGGCCGGGTGTAGGCACACAGAGGGACGATTAGAAGAGGGCGGAAAGAGAGCAAGCACCCGTAGGATACCAGGCAGAAGGAGTAGTTGATCGAAGTATTTGGCTTGAAATTCATTGTGATATCATTCCTCATCGCTGTGGGGTATATATACACATCGTATGTTGATACATTGCGCTGAACTAGTGACGGCCTTGCTGCTGCTTGGTCAAATGCCTCACAGCATCATTATATCATGCTTCATAAGCACCTCCGAGCTTACCGGCGTGCGATGTCGTGGCTGTTCATCCTCAGCGATGGTGTTGTTGAGATGAGCAGTTAGTACTGACCAGTGTTTGTCGAATTGCCACCAAGACCGACATTTCCAACGCCATGCGTTACACCAGTAACACCGCTGTCGTTGACACCACTGCCATAGGTGTGGTTGCCACCCATGCCACTGCCGGTAGTACCTGGTACATGGCTGCCAGCTGTGCCAGTGGTGTGGCTCACGCCTTGTCCGTAGTTCTGGCCTGTCACTGGATCATCAGGGCGGTCATTCCTGCTTGGGATGATCTTGTCCTTGATCTTTTCCATGCCTGAGCGGTTGTCGACGTGCCCACTAGAGCCATACTGATCATGGGTAGCCTGCTGTCCGGCAGCGTAGTCATGACGATCATGTGTATTGTGGTGACCGACATTAGCAAGACCTGCGGTCCCAGCTCCGGTGTGACGATCGTTGAAGCCCGAGTCGTGGGCAAGAGGTGTGGCTGCCGATGTAGTCTGGCCATGGTGGCCGGTGAGACTGTGCGAGCCTGTAGTCGTGGCGTGCGAGCCGGTTGTACCTCCAACACCATGTGTGGTATGGCTTCCAGTGTGTGAAGGATGAGATGTCTGACCATAATTCTCGCCCGTCAGTGGATCATCAGGCCTGTCGGTCCTGCTTGGCATGACCTTATCCTTGACCTTCTCCGTTGCAGTCCTGTTGTCGTGTGTACGAGACTGGTCATATGGCCCGTTGCCGCCTGCAATGCTTCCAACTCTTTCTCCGCCCGCAGTAGGAATGGCGCTTGGATTTTGTGCCGCTGGGTGACTACCAGGAACAAACTCGGTATCTTGAACGGCATTGTGGTGACGGCGATCTTCAGCAGCGTCAGCCATTGCTCTCTGACCTTTGGAGGTATATGGATCGACAGGTGTTCTGGCAGTGCTGTGATGCGTACCTTGTCCCACTGTGGTGCCGCCTGGCACGTGGGCTCGTGAACCAACGTCGCCAGCTTCCGCGCGGTGGCTGGAACCCAATGCGCTGTGGCCAGTGTGATGGCCAGTATGAGAGCCAGTGTGGGTGGTTCCAGTATGAGTGCCTGGTACATGGCTGCCGGAGTGGCCGCCAGTGATGCCATCATCTCGGCGCTCGCCAGTCACAAGCGGGTGAGTGCCGCCTGTGATGCCGCTGGCGGTGGAGCTGCCCGGAACATGGCTTCCAGTATGGCTTCCAGTGATACCACTGCCGGTATGAGTGTTGCCTACGCCGCTTGCAGAGTGCGTTCCTCCAATGCCGCTGCCAGTCGTAGAAGTGGTGGGATTTACGCCATACGCGCCTGTAGTGCCATGAACTGCACCAGTAGTGTTCGTTCCTGATTGCAGGTGGGATCCTTCTCCAGTAGAGGTCGCATGCTGTCGAGAAGAGTCAACACCCTCGTGCTGTAGCTGCTCTTCTGTAGTGTTGTGCTTGTTGCCCGAAAGCTTGTTCTCAATCTTGTCGAGGAGGCCCATGATTACGGGTTGTGAATGGGGTTGTGAATGATTGAAGAAGAGCACATATATCTACATCGAGGGACAAAGAATCGTGCCTACCTTCATCATGATGCGTCATTCTACCATGGCAGCAGGAACGTGGCTGTTCTTACCCTTGGCTGGTATGAATGGGACCACCTTCAGCCAACTCTGGGTGGAACTTGGCCATGGCATCAAGCAGCTCTTGCGTGTTTTGGCTGATCCCTCTGCGAAGATACACGAGCGTATGACGGTCGGACGGCAGAGAGCTCTGCGTGGCCAATGGGCCGTGCGCACGCGGCTCCAGCGCTTCGAGATGTCGTTAAGCAGAGCACGTCACGCGGGTCCAGTCTTGCGTAAAGCGCTCTGATGTGTTTGTTACGATTTGCGTCATGTCTTGAGGTGAAGCAAGGTGCTTGCAATCGTTGTGGCGGACAATGCCCTTTGCCAAGCTGGAGCTCCTGCCTCGCCTTGTTTTGAAGAGAAAACAGAGGGTCCGATGACGCTACGTGATGTCGGTCCATCTTTGAGGGCGCATGTGCCAATGTGACCAGCACCCGCCAAGTGTCATGGCGGGATATCAGGCCCGCTTCTTTTGATGGAACGAGTTCAATAGGCGTGTATGTCCATCAGCAGCTGCGAAGTCCGTGGCGATGTTGAAATGAAGGTGACTGTTTTGAGTGGTAGCGTAGACAAGGCTAGAGTGTTTATCGATAAGCGCCTTGGCAAGGTCAAGATCCTTGTTGCGTGATTGCTTCCTTTCCTTTCCCTTCCCTTCCCTTCTTCCCACGCTTGATGCGATGCTCACTCTTACGATACCCTGACGGAATGTCGCGAGCGCATGAACGGTCAGGAAGACAGCAGACCACTGAATTACCACGAACATCGCTCAGGACCGAGTGCAGCTACAATAGCTCGAACCGAAGGTGGTGGAGGGAGAGTTGGGCTCGAGGGACAAACCGACGATGAAACATATAATATAATGATCGCAAGCCATGAGCCCATCGGGGCCTGTCAGATATGCGAGTCTACCACAGCATTTGATTGTGTCCTCGATGACACAACTCTTTTGGCCCGCTTGGCTTCGATTGATCCGACCAGATCTGCAAAGCGTGTCGGCTCAAGATTGCAAGGTCAGTAAAGATATCAACACTGCAGAGCCATTAGGTCTGTAGAAATTGGATCTCGACTTGTAGATCTGGAAAGCTTGCCACCGTTCTGTACAGAAAGCAATACTCCTTGAGCGCCGGGACCATAGAGACAGCCCAACACGACACTCTTGCGCAATGCTGCCAGTACACTCCGGTGCAATCCGAGCTGTGGTCTGATTGTCGTATTGCGGACATGAGCGGATGATGTGGACTGTTGAACAAGAATGCATGGTCGGCTTATTCAGCGTCACAGACCCGAAGCGTCGGTGCTGAAGGAGACTGCCCTAACAGGGGTGCAAGAGCAGGTCTGAGCATATGCAGAATGCCCATGAACGTACCCTAAGTAGATTGCTTGCCTGAAGATGTTTGATTGATGAACAAGCTTCCCGATGCGGCATCGTGTCGATTGTACGAAAATGTCTGAGGTGGCAGGTTTCACCATGAATAATTCCAATGCCACAGACGAGGTGGTAAGAAAGACATATATTAAGGCAGCTTGGTCTTCGAAGAAAGCAGCTCATTAAGCTCACATAGACCCGACACGAACAACAATCCTTCTGACACTCTCAAGCCCTTTCTAACGACCATGGTTGCCTCAATCCGCAAGTACAAGGCCGCAGCGGTCAATGCCGAGCCTGGCTGGCTCAACCTCGAGCTCTCAGTTCAGAAGACGATTCATTGGATTAACGAAGCTGGAAAGGCCGGGTGCAAGCTCATTGCCTTCCCGGAGCTTTGTATGTCATTGTACTCGGGGACATGATCGATGACTGATCGGTGCAAGGGATTCCGGGCTACCCATACTGGATGTGGAGAGTCTCGTACCAGGAGAGCCTTCCACTTTTGAAAAAGTACCGCGAGAACAGCTTGGAGTCAGGCTCTCCTGAGATGCAACGCATCCGTGAAGCAGCCAAGAAGAACTCAGTCTTCGTCTCGCTTGGATACTCTGAGCTTGACTTGAACAGCCTGTACATCAGCCAGGTGATGATTGATCCGACTGGCAATGTCATCAATCATCGTCGCAAGATTCGTGCTACTCATGTCGAACGTCTCGTGTTTGGTGACGGTACAGGCGACACTACCTCGATGGTGGTCGATACCTCGATCGGCCGTATCGGCCACTTGAACTGCTGGGAGAACATGAATCCCTTCCTCAAGGCATATGCCGTCTCGCTCGGCGAGCAGGTCCACGTTGCCGCTTGGTTTGTACCATGGCCTACATCAACATCCGGACATACTGACATTGTTGACAGGCCTCTCTATCCACACGCTACCACTCTCAAACACCCAGACCCATACACTAACATCAGCGACGCCAATTCCGACATCGTCACTCCAGCCTACGCCATCGAGACCGGCAGCTTCACTCTCGCCCCATTTCAAATGATATCAGCCGAAGGCGTCAAGCTGCAAAATCCAGCAGGCAAGACGCCAGAAGACAACCACATCTACAACGGCAATACTCGTATCTATGGCCCAGATGGTCAGAGCCTGATCGAGCGTCCCACTGAGGACTTCGAGGGTCTGGTGGTAGTCGACATTGATCTCGATGAGACGCATCTCAGCAAGGCGCTGAATGACTTTGGTGGTCATTACATGCGACCTGACCTGATTCGACTTGTCGTTGACACCGACCGCAAGAACTCTGTGAGCCGCGTCAATGGCTCTGGAACTCATGAAATCATCTCCACGATGGAGAGAGTCGGCTTGAACAAGCCGTTGGAGTCTCTGGATACTGAGAAGGAAGACAATGGCGTACTAGTCTAGACCAGCGATTCCCTCCTTTTCAGGCTACATACCTCTCTACTCAAGAGTTTTTCGACATCAACTTCTTCTCGGGGCCTGCCCACTTGATCTCATACGTATCAATGCCTTCATGTTCTCCTTGCCACGCGTGCTTGTGCAGACCAAACCCTTCCGCCTCAGGCTGCGGGATTCGTGGGAACATGCCCATCTTCAGCACGACCTTGCCGGGATATAGGGCTGTCTCAGACTTCACCGGACTATCCGAGCCATATTAGCTTCCTGTTCACTTCACACCAGTCGCGTGATCGACTCACTTTCCGTCCTTTCCACAAAAGGATCTGTACACAGCATTGCCGCTGAGTGTCTCATAATCCTCATAGACCTTCAAAGTGCCGTCCCGATCTTCTATCTGAACCTTCTCGGCCTCGATCAACAAGTTGCTTGCGACGTATGAGCCCGCAACCTTTCTGCAATTGGCACAATGGCATAGATGTCCTCTCTTCTTGGTGAATAGCTCGCTGTCGTTGATCGTGACGGTGATGCTACCACATAGGCAAGAGCCAAGCAGCTTCTCGCTGAACTTGGACTCGTGGTGCTGTTTCGGATCGCCGGTGGGTCCTTTAGGCATGGTTGCTGTTGTGGAGAGGGATCTGGCTGTGGCTGCGAGGGGGGTTCAGAAAGAACGGAATTACACAAGTATCAGACTGAGAGACAATGCAAGAAGTAACTCGAGGCACTGCATGCCGAAGGCGAATTGACGTAGCTCATCATGGCGGCTCTAGACCAAGCTGCTCCGCACTTGTATCCTCCGTTCGACCAAAGCACCTCGTTTGAGTGTTCGTCTGGCCTCGAAGCCAAAGCCGCTGATGTGAGCATCGGTTGAAGACTCACAGGAGAGGCAAGAAACTGAGCACGTTGATGTGCTGGGCGTAGGAAGACGCGTCGCGTTCGAAGTTGATGGACACCATGCTCAAGCACAGGCATTTGGTAGCGTGAGGGAGAGGAAGAGCTCGGTCTCGGGTGTCTGAGAGCGCGACTGCCGAAGACAAGCCGAAGTGCAGTCGCGTCCAAGCGCGTCGGCCAGCGTGGATTCAGTACAGTCTCATCGCCACTTTCCATCGAGAAGTAGGAGATCGACGACATGCTTATGCTGGCATTGAGTCGCCATGCCTCACAGCGACGACGACTTTGGACTGGACGACGATGACACCGAGTTCTTGGCAGTTGCCACGCACGTCGAGGCATCACAGCAAGGTGCATTTCGCGCATCTCCGAGACCGACCAAGAAGCGGCGACTTTCGCGTCGAGCTCGTGCACCGCTCGATGAGCATAGTTCCGATGAGTTCGAATGGTCAGAGACGGACGAAGAGGCTCATAGCCCGCCCAAAGTCTCTACACAGTTCCAGAGCACGGCACCTCCACCAACACCGCCATCTCAAGCGATTCAGCATGGCATCGATCCAATCCCTTCTGGGGAAATCGAGGATTACAACTACTTTCCCGGCGAACTTGGACCCGTAGAGGACAATAGTAGGAATTCCAGGTTCAAGATTCATGTTCCTGAAAATGGCGGCAAGTTCCCAGACATGATCTTCACTCAGACTCAGCACGGCTTGGACGAGAACCCTGCGGCGTTTCGAGGAGCCGTCTGGAAACGCCCACCTGTCCAGCCTCCACCGACCTTTCCGAAGGATATGAACGGTGTCGTCAACGGCAAAGGAGTCGTGGCAGCTCAGTCGAACAAGGGCATCAATAGCTATTTTCAAGCCCTCCCTGGACGGAATGTCCGAGAAGAAGACGATGAAACCCTCGCCCGTCGACTGCAGGCAGAGGAGGATGTGGACGCTCGACGAAAATATGCGAAGGCGCACGTTAGTACTGGCACCCAGCAGATGTTCGACGCGACGCAGGACCTGGCAGATCTGCCAGAAGATGCCTTTTCCTCTTCGTCGCCAGAAAAGTCTCCGAGAAAGGACCATGTCATTGAGATTTCTTCTCAGATCACACAGTCGCAAGCTGTTCGCGCGCCTGGATTGCGAGCTCCGCAGAACGGTCTCAAGCAGATGACAATCTTTGGTCAGCCTGCTACACAAGATCTCTCTGCGTCGCAAGCGGCCAAGAAGAGACATGCCTGGCCACTTGCAAATCGCGATGAGCCCCCAACCCACCACAAGCTGGACGAAAAGGCAATGATCACCTGGGTGTACCCGACCAATCTTGGCAGTACACGAGATTACCAATACAACATAGTATCGCGAAGCCTCTTCCACAACACTCTCGTGGCACTTCCGACTGGTCTTGGAAAGACGTTCATTGCTGCCACGGTCATGCTGAACTACTATCGATGGACAACACACGCCCAGATTGTGTTTATGGCGCCAACGAAACCGCTCATAGCTCAGCAAATGGAAGCATGCTACGGTATTGTGGGCATTCCGAAACGAGACACTGTACTCATGACCGGCGAGACCGCGCCTGCGAGCCGAGCTGAGGAATGGCTAGAGAAGCGCGTCTTCTTCATGACGCCTCAGACGGTGATCAATGACTTGCGGACTGGCATCTGTGACCCGAAGAGACTGGTGCTCCTGGTCGTCGACGAGGCTCATAAAGCGACTGGTGGATATGCTTACACTGAAGTCGTTCAATTCATGAGACGCTTCAATAACAGCTTCCGCGTGCTCGCGCTGACCGCGACTCCTGGCTCTACAGTTGAGGCCGTTCAAGCAGTTATCGACAACCTTGGTATTGCACGAGTGGAGCTACGTACTGAGCAGTCCTTGGACATCCGCGAGTATACGCACGAGAAGCACACCGAGACTGAAATCTTCGACTTCAGTGAAGAGCAGCAACGTATCATGGACCTGTTTTCCAAAGTACTGAAGCCTGTCGTCGAGAAGCTCTGCAGCCAGAATGCATACTACTCAAGAGATCCAATGGCTCTGACTGCTTATGGCTTGACCAATGCACGTCAGAAATGGATGAGCTCGGATGCTGGCCGGAAAGCGCCAATGCCCATCAAAGGCATGATGAATGCTGCATTCACGGTTCTGTCAAGTCTTGCGCACAGCATTAGTCTTCTCAAACATCACGGAATCGGACCATTCTATTCCGGCGTCCTGGCTTTCCAACGCCAGGTCGAAAGCGGCGAAAGTAAAGGGAAGACAGCTGCTAATATTGCTCATGACGAGAACTTCAGCAAGATGATGAGCACCATTCGAACGTGGACAAACAATCCAGAGTTCATTGGGCATCCTAAATTGGAGTATCTCAGAGAGATCGTCCTCAACCATTTCTTGGACGCAGGAGAAGGCAGGCAGGGCAGTGACGTGCCTCCGAGCGCTACTCGCGTCATGGTCTTTGCCAGCTATAGAGACAGCACTGAAGACATTTGTCGGGTCTTGAAGCGTAACGAGCCTATGATCCGGCCGCAAGTCTTCGTTGGACAAGCAGCCTCCAAAGGTCAGGAAGGCATGAACCAGAAGAAGCAGAACGAGGTCATTCAAGACTTCAAATCTGGCAAGTTTAATACTCTCATCGCTACCTCTATCGGGGAGGAAGGTCTGGACATTGGTACTGTAGACCTGATTGTCTGCTACGACGCTTCTTCCTCGCCGATTCGCATGTTACAGCGTATCGGTCGTACTGGTCGCAAGCGCCTTGGACGAGTGTGCTTGCTTCTCATGAAGGGTAAGGAGGAGAAGGACTACGAGAAAGCACAAGACAATTATGCCTACATTCAGAAGAGTATTGCTGATGCCACGAAGTATTCGTACCGAGATGACCAGAGTCCGCGCATCCTGCCGAAAGAGATCAAACCTGTCGCGGACCAAAGGCCTGTTGAGATTCCAGTGGAAAACAGTCAGCCGGTGGATCTCAACGAGAAGAAGCGGAATGGGCGTGGCAAGGGCAAGACGAAGCGACCTCCGAAGAAGTTTCACATGCCAGACGGCGTTCGCACTGGCTTTACGAAGGCGTCCAGGCTTGGTAGCGATGCAGAAGCTGACAGTGAGGAAGATGCTGGACCGAAGCGACGGAAAATATCCACGGCTGTGAAAGCAGCGACGAAGTCAAAGCCGGTGTTTCGAAAGGCATCATTCACGCCGGAACCACCACCACCAGATATTGCAACGCTGCCGCCACTCGAAGATGTGTTATTGACTGCAGCGCAGCAGCAAGAGCTCGAGCAGCGGTATGCTAAAGTCACATCCAGTGACATCGATGGTGTCGTACGTGGTCCTGATATTGAGCGATTTCCGGCCAGACTGCGTAATCTAGGGGCAAGTAAACATGTGCGTCATGGAAAGTCGGCTTTAACGGTGGAAAAAAGCATGGCAGCTGTGCATGAGATGAGCACTGAGAAGTGCCATGGCCTCGAAGCAAATATTCATTTCAGTGACATAGAAGATGCCGGCCCCGCGCGAGTTCGTCTGGTCAGTCCACAGGTAGATGTGCCTGCGACTGGCCTGAAGTCCATCATTTCCGCGACGAGACGTCGACCTCTACCTCAGGAGCGCCAACCTCCCCCTGCAAGAGTTGCTTCTGCGAAAGCACCACAAAAGGCTCCACGGCCACATCCGGAGATCATAAGTTCAGGTAGTGAGAGTGGAGGCCGCAGCAAGGCGCCGCCACCAAAGAAGCCTCGAGGTCGGCCAAAGAAGACAATTGCCACTGCAGCGATTACCCACGACTCCGACGTCGAAGCTGAGTCATCGACTCGGCCTCCTCCTGCAGCAGCCAAGCCCAAAGCTAGAGGTAGGCCCAGAAAGAAGCAAGCGATTCAACGCGCGCATTCATATGGCTCCGCTGCCGGCGAGGGCTCATCTTCCGAACCAGAGCCTACTCCCGAAAACATGCGGATTGGTACGCAGGGCATCGATCTTGGCTCGCGAGATACCAGTGGCGAAGATGAGGAAGAAGAAGCCGACAGCGAGGATCAGGCTTTCATCGAAAAAAGCGATGAGCTGCAGATTGCAAGCTCGAGTCAGCCTGGCACGCAAGCTATCATTGCTGCTCATCGGCGGAAGGGAGGTCGACTCCAGAAGAAAGCGGCGGGGAAGGAAAATTCTCGGAGCGACGTCGAAGAGATTCGAGAGAGTGCAAGCGATGATGAAGTGCTGGGATTGGAGGCAGATGACTCGAGCGGCGATGAGCTGCAGGAGGTTCAGGCTGTTGCGAAAGTTCGGAAGAGACGGGTCATAGATGAGAGCGATGATGAATGATGTGTCGACATGAGGAGCTAGCCGCGCTTGCTGAAAGTTGATGTAGCTTCCACTGGGTATGATCAAGATGAAGTATACCGTATGAGAGTGTTGAAGGCGGGGTATAACTCATTCGTGCCTCGGCTGTACTGCGAAACGGAAGACAAGTGAGGTGAGGTGGCAAACAAGCGAAAAAAAAGCGGTAGAAGCTTCAGCGCGTCGCCGCTCTCGGCGTGTCTTCGAAGCCGTTTTTCCGCGGCTCAACATCCTTCGGGTTGCTTGATTCGGCTAAGATGGCGCGAGTCCCGCGTCGGGCCGTCTCATCTGATTACGATGCTTATCTGATCCCTCACTACCGAGCGCCATCGGCATCCCATTCGACGAAGAATCAAATTTGGCGCCAAACTCGCTCACGCCGTTTGTTCGGGAGCACCGATGCATGCGTGGGTGGGCACTGGGAAGGGAAGGGTGGCAGTGGCAGTGGCAGCGCAAGGTCACACGCATCAGACTTCCTTCCCTAGCGAGAGGCGTTTTGCAAGCTCCGCCGCGCTGCCCGCCATTCACTTCATTATCTGATCTTATCTCCCGACATCAGCTCGATCGTGATCAAGCTTCACTTCATTATCTGATCTTATCTCCCGACATCAGCTCGATCGTGATCAAGCTTCGCTTCACGACACGCCGTTGCGTTGGGGGCCGAAATGGGCGTTTTCAACCAGATCCGTGGTCGCAAGACCGAGAACGTGACTGCAGACGCCGCAATTGGATCCCGCGGAGTCGTCGACGACGAGAAGACCCCCCGGGACTGCACTCATTCCGACAGCGACTCCGACAATCTGAGTTTGGAGGCTCGCAATGAGAAAGAAATCCAGCAACACCCGGACAAAGTCACAGCAGGCGCTCAAGAGGGTGTTCAGAAAGCGGAAGCCGCAGCACTCGTCTGGACCAAGCCTGTCCTCTATGCGACCTTTGCCTGGTCAGTCGTTGCGAAGTGAATCCCGGCGCCCATGTACTGACGCTTTCGATTAGGATCTGGCTGTGCTTCTTCATGCTGGCCTTCCAATCCTCCGTCATGAGCTATGCCTCCGTGAACGCTTTCTCAAAGTTCACCAATGCCCCCGCATACACCACCGCACAGATCCTGTCGGGAATCATCGGTGGTGTCCTCAAACTTCCCATCGCCAAGCTCCTGAACATCTGGGGCCGCACAGAAGGCTACGTGACATTCCTGGCCGTCTATCTGCTCGGCATGGTCATTTTGGCCTCTGCCAATGGCCCAGATGCCTACGCCGCCGGATACGTCCTTTACTGGATCGGCTATGACGCGCTCTACCTGATCCTCGACATTTTCGTGGCTGATACCACTGGTCTGCGAAACCGAGCCTTCGCATGGGGTTTCGTCTCGACCCCCTTCATCTGCACCGCCTTCACGGGACCACGTGCAGCCAACTCGTTCTTGGCCATGACCACCTGGCGATGGGCCATCGGGACCTTCTGCATCGTTCAACCCGTCGTCTTCCTGCCACTGGCGTTCGTCTTCAAGTACTACCAGAAGAAGGCCGAGAAGATGGGTCTCTTCAAGCGAGAGTCCAGCGACCGCACCGCCTGGCAATCTTTCATGCATTACTTCCACCAATTCGACATCATCGGCGCGATTTTGATCATCGCAGCCTTCGTGCTCTTCCTCCTGCCATTCTCTCTTCAGACTTACGGCCGCGCCGCCTTCGACTCTGCCACCTTCATCGCCATGATCGTCATCGGATTCCTCCTCTTCTTCGTCTTCGCAGCGTGGGAAAAGTGGGGTGCACGCGTTCACTTCGTCCGATGGGAGCTGCTGAAGGAGCGCACGGTGCTCGGCGCAATGGTCTTGGCCGCCGTCCTCTTTTTCAGCTTCTACTCCTGGGATCTCCAGTTCTACAACTACGTCAAAGTCACCTACGCACTAGATGTGACCGATGCCGGATACATGACACAAATCTACAACGTCGGGTCGACCTTCTGGTCCGTCGTCTTCGGTGCCTGGGTCTACGCCACCAAGCGTTTCAAGTACACCGCCCTCTTCTTCGGTCTCCCACTCATGTTCCTCGGCTCTGGCCTCATGGTCCACTTCCGAGGCGGCGAGCACGGCATCGGATACGTGGTCATGTGTCAAATTTTCATCGCTTTCGCCGGTGGCACTCTCGTCATTAGTCAAGACATGGCTGTGATGGCCGCAGCAGATCGCGAGGGTGTGCCCATGATGCTTTCCATCCTGGGCCTGTCCGCGAGCGTGGGTGGAGCCATCGGTCAAGCCGTCTCGACCTCCATCTACGGAAACATCTTCCCCAGCGCCCTCGCACGTGCTCTTCCCGCTGATCTTCAAGGCAAGGTCTCAGAACTCTATCTCGGAGGATACCTTGCGCAAGAACTTTTCGTTCCTGGCACTACCATCCGAACCGCTGTTAACTACGCTTGGGGTCAGACACAGTACTACAGCTGCATTTCTGCTGTTGCCGTTCTCGTGCTTGGCATTCCTGCCATTGCTGTCTGGAAGAACTATAGAGTCGACAAGAAACAGAATAAGGGTGTTGTGATTTAGAAGGAAGGCATTGCCGTATATGGGAAGGCGTTCGTTACAACGCCGTCAGTCGCTAGGTGTAATTCATGTACGATATTCGAAAGAAACCCGTTCATCCTTTCGTTTTTATGTGTAATGACGGAGCCTGAAGTGCTTCTTGCGACTACGCTGGACAGGCCCGGTCTAGAGCAGACTCTACGAGATGGGCAATATGCTGCTAGCATTGACCACATTTCTCTTCAAGAAATGAACCGGGTGCACCCGTCCTTTGTACACAGTCCAGATGCCGTCGAGCTCTTGATGACGAAGATCAGCGAAGTTCGAAAAGTCGTAGCCTCGCGTGCCAATTAAGTATGATGCGATGCGCTCCAAAGACGTTAGCTTTCATGGTCGACGTGGAAGAGGAGGTTGACGACCAAGTTCCTTCTCCATTGGCGCAAAAGGGGGTACCATGAACCTGAGAAAGACAGAGCGCTGATTCTGTCTTGGCAAGGCGATCAAAAAGTCTCAACCCCCTTCTCTGGCCACTAGAGCATGGCGCGGCCAAACAGTCCTGGACATCATGGCACAGTCCGCATTACCAGAAATCGTACGGCAAGCTCTGGACCATGGAGGTCACCCGAATGAGTGCTATGCTTTAAGTGGTGAACGTCGAAGAGGCTAGAAGTCATCAGGATGCTTTGTCGACGAGTACGGTGCGAACAACGTCAATGCTCTGGAATCCGAACAAGACCTCGTAAATTTTGAGCTTTGGCGAAATTCGCCATTGGGCACACCTTTGCATGATGCTGCTCGATTTAGCCCGGCGGATGCAGTAAGATTGTTGCTTGCGAAGGGTGCGGACAAGAGTGTCCTCGATTCGGTGGGAAAGACAGCCATGGAGTGGGCGGAGCGCGGGTTTAACGGTTCCAGGGCGGAAAAACATCTAGCTACTCACTAAGCCAAAGTCCGGCTCGATGTCGCTTCGTCATGATAGCACCGACTTCTTCTGGCAGTGAAACTTTGGAGAGCATTCCCTGTCTGGAAAAGGCGCTGCATGCCACACTATGCGTGGGACCGATCTCATGTGCATTCCGCATTTAGTTTAGGTCTGCTGTGACGGAGACGTCTTAGATGAATGACTAATAGCGTCCAGTCTCTCTCCTCCGCCCGCCATTGAGCTGGTCAGCGGCTGAACCCGAGCCAGGTGTACTCATGCGCTTCAGCGGGCTCGAGATGCGACCATTTTCTCGACCTGCTCTGAGCTGATTAGTGCTGACAGCCTTTCTCAGAGGACTTGCTGCATGACTGTAGACGCCAAGACTGCCACCATCTCCTTTCACGGGACTCCGCTCTCTTAGACGCTCGTGGTGTGGTTTGAGCGGCGATGAAAAGTCTGCTGCACTCGTGACACCTGTACTTGGGCGCGAGTAAGATTGCGTTTGAGCGTTGGTGTAGGCGCTTGGCGGTGTGTCGAAGCTCTCCAGTGCTGCAATTTGACCAGAGTCGCGTCGAGATGAAGGCCGTGAGGCGGACAGGTTATGAGGATCGTATTGGATTGCATAGTTCGGGTTTGGATTCGTGGAGAAGGCGCGCTTTACGATTGTAGTTGGCGTATACACATCCACCTCTCGAATCTTGCTGCCGCGTGGTGTTGTTGTGCCGCGAGTCTGAACTCCCACATCACGCACAGGCCTGTTGAGGAAAGGATGCACAAATTTGGTGTCGTACTCGTTCATGACTTCACCATGTACAAGAGCTTGATCCTTGGCTTGCTGCACGAAGGATGACTTCATCAGCCATAGTTGTAAGGAAAGCAGTGCGCTGAATGCGGTTGCGGTGACCACAGTCACAGATGGTCTGGGGTCCATGGCGGCCGGCGGTAGAAGTAGGTAGTATATTAGGACGTGTCCAGGAGAGAAGAGGGTGAACAGAGTCAAATTAAGCTCATTAGGAGCCCAGATGTTTAGCTCCCAGACTTCACGCTCCGCATCTGGATATGCCCGCGATGCTGCTGTTGTAGTTGAGACAACGTGCTGCAGATAGCGGAGAGGCGATGAAGATAGTGGAGAGCTATCGACTCGAACCCGTGTTGCAGATGGCGTAGCTGGCGGCATGTCCACGGGCTGCTCGAAGAGGCGGTATGAGCGTTTCTTGAAGAAGGTCCAGAGAGCATTCAAGCAGGCGACTAAGGTGATCGAGTGCATTATTAGTGCAGCCTAAAACATAGTTAGAGGCAAAGCAGCAAGATGCATCAATTGTATCTGAAGCAGGCTCACCACCCACGCGAACCATCCACTGCCTGCACTACCATCTTCTCCGAAGACATCGTCGCCTCGTTTTGAGGGACCACTCTTGCTTGCGCTTTGTGCGAGTATGAACACGACATGCAGTCCAAAGGCAATCGGCACCACCCAGAGCTTCAACCATTCCTCATATGCATCGTCGTTGAGGTACTCAGAAAGCCACAGCAGGAGGTCGTAGGGATCCAAGTAGGCCTTGATGCGCTCAGAAAGCGGCGCGCGGCGGACGAGGCGTGGCATCTTCGAGGGGTTCGCGCGAATGATCGAGGTGAGTCGAAAGTCATGTGTCGTAGGGATTGTATCCGGCTCCTTCTGCCATCACAAGTCTTTTGACCCGCTCAGGTGAATGTTCTTTGTCGCGTACTTTCATCTGCAAGAGCTTTGGAAGACGTGTAGGGTTCAAAGTTTAGACAGGGTTTAGGCAATTATGTAAGCACGGACAAGGATTGGCTCCCACGCGACGCGTTCTCCTCACTCTCACACTCTCACTACTACACACTCTCACTCACACACTCTCTCACTTTCTCACTCACACACACACTCTCTCTCTGAGATAGTACACAAAGTTCTTCAAAATGGGCCGACGAGACGCTCATATCTCGCCTGCTCATGCAGCATGGACTGCGGCAAAAGCCCGTGCCTCACAGCCACCGGGCATTCGCTCACAACAACCACAGACCAGTATCAAGAGGCATGCCCAAGATCGTTCTGGACAAGCCCATGAAGAGCATGAACAACACGGAATACCACTGTTCGACCTTCCAACGGAGCTACTCCACTCTATCTTTGACTGTCTGGACAAGGCCTCAATCTGTGCTGCCCGAATGACCTGCAAAACTTTGGCCAAAGTTGGCGTTGAATATATACTTGACTCAATCCATGTCGTATACAAGCGAGACAATTTGGCAGAGTTGCTCGAGATTGCTAAGAAACCTGCGATGGCGAAGTGCACCCATTCATTTTGGTTCCAAGCCGATCGTTTTGGTCCTGCTCTGACATTTTCCGAATGGGACAAGGAACGAGACGAACTGAAGCCGTGGAATGAATACAACATATACCATGAACTCCCAGTAGATCAAGAATATGAGAGTTCAGCAGGACGTCGTGCTTTGGACAGTGCGCGTAAACGTTTTGAAAAGCGCAAGAAGGGCAAGCACAGTAAAGCAGCCATCGCAGATGCATACGAACAATACAAAACAACCATAGCGGATCAGAAGAGCATCGTGGACGAACGGTTCGACTATCAATGCTTCTCCGAGCTTTTTGCGGCGTGCCCGAAGCTTACCGATGTAGCAGTCTCCATCGGACACGGTACCTCAGGCTACATAGACAGGGGACGCAAGGCTTTCAAGAACATTATGATGCACCCATACGGCGATATCGATTACCGCGACCAAGGGGTGCATCAGTTCTGGACGGCAGTGGAAGCTTTGCATCATGCGAACCGCCAGCCGCAGCGCCTTTTCCTTGGTGATGTGTCTTACCGTGTCTTCAGGCATACCTGGAATAATGCTCCGACCAAACCCTTGATGGAGAATCTGATGCAAAACCTACGTGAGCTTCGCATTGGCATCTCTATCTATGAGCCATTGCCACCTGACAATGATGCAATGGCTTTGAGAATTGAGTCAGATGTGTACTATCGCAAAGGACTGCTCGCAAAATGGCTTGCGTCTGCTCAACACTTACGTGTGCTCAAGGTCCGCATGTGGGGTACGCGTCTGCAAGCGTCTTATCCAAAAATGGAAGACGCACTGGGTTCCTCAACGTGGCCAAAACTTCGAGAATTGGGCTTGAGCGAGTTTGCAGCGACCGAAGACTATCTGATTGACCTCCTGCTTCGCCACAAAGATTCACTCAGGCGCCTCTCTTTAAGTAACCTGCAACTCTCTGAAGGGGCCTGGGAAGGTGTCTTCGGTCGCGTTGGTGGCAAGCTCTCCAAGCTGCGAAAGGTCAAGCTTCGCAGTTATTTCAGCGATGGCTTCAACGATGGAATGGACTTCGCAGATGAAGGAACGGTCATCAATGGCGAGCGGGACGCCTTTGAGAACCAGCTTTTGCGTGGAGGTGAGCTGGACGATGACTGGTTGGAGCGTGATGGCATGTTTCCAGAAGATCTTGATGACTATGAACCACCCAGCAGAGTCAAGGAGTCAGATGCCGGACACACTACTGACGGTTCGGAGATCTCTTATGGTTCTGACGACTTTGACGGGACGATTTGAAGAGGTCATTTGGTTCCGACGGTCATGATACACGTTCTGCAAACGACATGCTAGTCGGAGCGGTAATGCACAGTTCGTGCTCGGATTTCCGAAGCGGTGAAGAGCAGTGACAAAATCTCATACTTCGACATGAGCTTTGTGGGCGATGACACCTCCTGTGCCTCAGGTCTGGGACCTATTCGAGTTACTGGACCATTCAATGGTTGATCATTCGAAGAAGATCTATGAGCTCAGAGCGATTTGGTTCTTTTGATGCTTAGACAAAGCCAGGCTGATGACCGGTGATTTGTCGCGGTCTCTCAAACAAGAGCATGTCTTTGTGTCTTAGATTGCACGACTTGCAGCATTGTGTCGCACCTGTCGCGCAATCAACGTAGACAGCAGTGCAGTATAGTACTATCTGCAATGCAGCAATAGTACATGCTGGGCTCGGATGTCATTCACTTGCGCTTGTGAAAGATAGCCCCGCCCAAAGAATTGGTGGGAACCTCGAGTGTAACCTCTGCCAAGACTCGAACTCCAACCATCGCCTCGTAACACTAATACGTTATGGCAGACTCGTGGCGCCCGACTAGACTCATCTGGGTTGGCGACGACAGCGGTCTCCCAGGCCCTGACTCAAACATCTTGAGCGGCAGCCTTGTCCCAGTGGGAAACGAGGACATTCGAGACAATACGCACATCCCACCTTGTTTTCAACCCGAACGACTTCAAAGCCTTGCGAAAGATTTAGGAGACAAATGGCTCTTCGACTCGAAACATAGCGCACACCGAGAAGTTCACCAGTCCGTTGTAATCTTCTCGGAGATCGCGCGACTGTCGGGCTGTGAGGCGGAGTATTGGACTTGGCACAAGTTGATCACCACATTGTTGAAGAAAGACGTGGCCTCGAATGACGATATATCGGATCGAACTCTGATCTACTTCTGCTGGACGACCGAGCCGGACATGGGTGTGACGCAAATAGTCTATCGTCTTCTGCAAGAGCTGGGAAATCTGGCAGCAAACGCGAAGCGCGTTAGATGCTTTCCCAATATTCGCGATCTACAAGAGAGCGAGCGGAAGCTTGGAGACATTAAGGCGCTCGACCATATCGCCAACGCAAGTGTATCGCCTGAATACAAGTTCCGGCCGCAGACATGCACGAAAACATTGGAGTGCACACTCAAGGAACCATTCGTTATGAAGAGAACACACTCATCAACATCGACACATGTCAAGCTCGAACCCAAGCAGGACATCTACACATGTCTGCCCTGCCGCGCATCTCATGACCCATGCGCTGCGAACGGAGAGCGTGCTGCGCTCACAACAAATTACAACAAGAAATCGCTTGCAGAGCTGAAGGTCGCGTGCGAGCAGCGTGGCGTCGACACGAGTGATGTTGCCAATCCACGCGCCAAAGCAGAGTATATTGGACTGTTGAGAGACAATTCTATGGCTACCACACTTCCGCCGGTCTCTGGAAAAGATGCATCCGATGCGCGGAAGCACTCCCCTCGATGGTTCCATCAGCAGAACATCGACTCACTCATCAACTTCGGCGAGTTCCGCGTCATCCTCGCCACGCTACCGTCTGCTGATGGTCTTCACGGCCGGAAAGGGCATGTCTTCGAGGCATTCCACACCAAGCCCAGGAAAGACATGACGAACCCCATTGTCAGCGCCATGAGTCGCGTTCCTGACGAGCTGCTGGATCTGGAGCACTGTGGCGCCAAGACATATCGCGACCTCGAACAGTACAGTCTCTGGGTGTTTGAGCAGTTGAGGAAGTATGATGCGCTCCCCGCGAACGATAACAGGCACGCTCCGACGACCCAAGACGATTCATTTCGGGAAATTGACGACAAGGAGAACGTATCGCCAGATCACCCAGGTGAGAAGCAGAAGCGCTCACTCAATGGCGAATCGACTCAACCCCGGAAGTCACGCAAGGTCGACCATGGCGAAGTTGTGCTCATCCATGATTGTTCTTCTGCAAGAGGCGAAAGCATGTTCGAGTCACTTGAAGTGGGTGTACGCTTGGACATTGGAATATCGTCCGCCGCCGACGGTCACAGGTTCTTTGTCAACGAGATCACTCGCTCATGGTATGGAGACCTGATCAGCTACAAGAGTGCGGAGCCGAGGACGAGGATTTGCTGTGCTTTGGCGAAGGCGGGATGTGAGTATTTCTTCCGCAAGGATTAAAGCTGGGTGCGCACCTGTCGAGGAATGGCATAGGTAGTCAGCGTCATCGGAGCACATTGGGCAGATCCACGTATGATTCAAAGCCGGTCTCTCTCAATTACTACTACGATCGCGGTGCCGACTGCAGCCCTTCAATCGCTTAATCCAGGCCAATACTGCTATTGGCTGACTGCAGGGCGCGTTTGTGCACCCCCGAAGTGCCCAGTCGCAGTGCATACAGGCGATGCGGTGCCCTTCACAGCGTTCGTTGATTCATATACCAACTTCACCATGGTCCAGTTCCTCGGTTGGAATCGCTTTCTCAGCCCAACAGTTATGCTAGAAGGAGATGTGGTCTGCGTTGGGTAAGTCAGACCATGACTGCACTTCAGCACAATCATTTCTGACGGTGAAGTACAGACCAAGCGATTCACACGTACCTCTGCCTGTTGAGACCGCTGCATAAACGTTGAGTAAATGGCTATCAGGGAGGTCAATCCATCAGCGACAAATCGAAATGGGATCTCTTCCTGGTCGAGGGCCGCTAGGTACTGCAGATAACGGAATTCCTGGTAGCATAGGGAGGAGAGCATGTCGTAAATAAAACGGCATGACGTCACCTTGGCCATTTTAAAGTGAAGTCTGTCTCACGCCGCTTGCATGTGCGTTCTTGGTGCAACTCCCAATTATTGTAACCTGGCTTGCGCAATTCGGTTCCGCAACGATCCACTGACAAAGCCATACCACAATGGAGAACGCGCTGGCGCCAAGAGATAGCGAATATGACGAGACCACGATCTTGAGCCTTGTCACCGCGCTGTATAAGGCGCTCATCCAGATCGGTGGTATCGAAGAATCGGACGTACTGTGGGCTCCCGCGGAAGGCCACGCGCTCGACTTTTCCTCACTGCAAGACGATGCCAGAATCGACATGCGCGTAGTCTCTCTCATGCAGAAGCTTCCAATCATGAGGATGCACGAGCAGAATCAGATCCTGCCATTGATGTACGCCGTAGATTATCGCGACCCCGATCACCTTGCGATGAGCCGCGATATCGACAAGGCGGAATATTATCAGCCACCATATCGGCTAAACATGGCGAATGCACGTCCATCAGTCATGGTGCTCTTTCGGGCAAGAGGTCGCGATGACTGCACGCTACTTTTGGATGTCGCCGATAGTGAGTGTCTGGCCCGCGCATCACTGTGTTCTCATTTGCTGACCCGCGTCTCCAGACACGGTTCGCGAAATGGATGGCGCGATGTATCCGCCTGATACGTATCTCGATTTACCCACCGAGCACGCGCCTACGTACTTGCACGACATGCTGAACAAGTATGAGGCCGGCTATCTGATTGGAGGAATGAGCGGCGGGCTCGAGTCCATCGGACCCAATGCGAAGGCGAGTTTCAGAGATTCCAAAATGTTCTGTGCCTGCTGACTTCCCACTAGCAGCCATTCCGACGCCTGCATCACCTCCTGGTCGAAGACTACGGCTGGCCGAATGCCTTCAAACGTGACGAGTGGAAGCGCGACGTCCCGAATCTGGTGGATGAAGCTCAGGAAGCCGAAATGGCCCATGGACTACGGGTGGCAGCAGAATTGCGCAGACGGGCGGCCGAGGGCAATGGTAGTGTGGTCATTACAAAAGAGGACGCGTGGATGGATTTGTGATGCCGATAGAATATCGATGCGGCGTTTCCACAGATGGATCAGATTCTGTGACACCCATCTCACATTGCGAGCCTAGATTCCGGGGAGGTGATACTGGTGGCACCAAAAATACAATGCGAGGAAATGGACACAAGATGAGCTGCGGTGTGAAAGGTGAAGCCAGGCCAGGCCAGGCCAGCAAGGTCATTCCGAAACGGACTCAGCTCCGAATCTTGAGACCCCTGAAAACACCGCATGCGTATTATGCAAGAAAGCCGCCAACTGTTCTTAGTCGAAACAGCTCTACATACACTTCATGTTCCTCTGTACATAGTAATCCTCTACCCCAATGGCGCCATCCTCCCGCCTAACTCTCATTCTCCGGCTGACTCTCGCCTTCTACACCGCGCTGGCCGCAGCAGCAGCGGGCGAACAGAAGCCATTGATGGCAGAACGCGGGTACAAAGTCGGCGAGCGCATACCCGTCACATGTCTGAACAGAACCATGTACGCTGCCACTCCCAAGCAAGGGACGCATCCCAACTAACATTACTTCCCTCCCAGCGACACAGGCGAACACATCACCGACGCTTCAGGCCAACTCTCCTACATCCCCGCCTTCACCTGCAACGAAACCGGCCGCCCTCTCGAACTCATCTTCGGCGTCGAAAAGGACATAAACTGCACGATCGACTTCATCGACGACCCATTCTTCCACCTCCTAGAATTCTACGTGCACAACGATGCACCCCTCACCTGTAGAATTCCGACAAAACCTTTGCCTTCTTCGGTTTTGAAAGAGGATTTTGAGAAAGGGACGAAAGACAATACCGATGGACAGGGGAGTTTGAGTGAGATTTATACGCCTTTGATTATTGCTTTGGCCGGCACGTTGCAGCTGAGTCATTTGCATGTTGCGACGCATATGAATGTGTTGGTGCATGCGGTGCCGAAGAGCGTGGAGCCGGGGACGATTGCGGCGGCGATTGCGTATTCTATAAGTCGGGATCCGCCTTTGAGGATTGTGATTGGGGATTCGCTGCCTTTGCAGTTCAGTGTCCGGTGGTATCCTAATACGCTTCTGCCGAGTGGATGGCAGGGCGTTGGAGGGCATTTGACGTTCAGTACGATGGTTTATTGTCTGATCTCTGCGGGAGCCAGTGCGGCGATATGTTTGGCATACTTTAGAGGCGTGGAGCTGCCGAGGAGGCTGAAGAGTCATGGCAAGGATAGATTGGGAGGTATGGAAAGAGGTGGGTTCGGGAGTGGTCTTGGGAGTGGGCTTGGGAGTGGGCTCGGTGGATATGGTATATCCGGGGCCAATGGGTATGGATATGGCATTGGCATTGGCAAGAGGGACTGAAAAGAGCTTTTGCAATCTCAGCAAGATGTGTACATGTATTTCAGCGCGGCGCATGTGGCGTTGTTGTGCCGAGCAATCGGCATTAGGAGTGTGTATGAAGGTGTTTGTCGACGGGGCACATGCCAGCTCGCATAACGAATTCTTGGCACCGATCACGACATCCCAACATCCTATGCTCATGCACTTGTTGGTCGATGGCGCGAGACGAACTTTGCTGCATATCGTTGCATCAAGCGTGGCTGCCATGAGGTGACCGGGCTCCATCGACCATTTGCTTATAAGTATGTATGCCTGCTCCTTATGAGGTACGTGCCTTGTGACGTCTCTGCTACCTATTTCGCGCTCCCGTGAGCGTTCCCTTAGCCATGGCATCGTCTCCAAAGGATGACACTGCACCTCCTAGCGTGCCGAATGACAACAAAGCGTTCGAGACTGTGCAAGAGCAGAGCTCACAAGGCTCACTGAACACTTCCGAGCTTGTCGAAGGAGACTACGGATCTGATCGAAACCATGTCTTTGCCGATGAAAAGGTCGCGGACTACTGGCGAGACGTTTACGAAAAAGCAAAATACGAAGGCCGACACCGATTCGATCCCGACATCACTTGGTCTGCAGATGAAGAGAAGAGGCTGAAGAGAAAGATTGACTTCCGGATCATGACTTGGTGCTGGCTCATGTTCCTCGCTTTGGATTTGAATCGAAGAAACATCAATCGGGGTACGTAACGTAAACGTAAACAACATATCCACCACCCGTCCTAATACTCAACCCCCCTCCAGCCATCTCCGACAACATGCTCACAGACCTCCACATGAACACCAACGACTTCAACTCCGGCCAAACAATCTTCCTCGTCTCCTTCCTCGCCGCCGAACTCCCCTCAGGCCTAATCTCCAAAAAACTCGGCCCGGACATCTGGATCCCCTTCATAATCACAAGCTGGTCAATCATCTCCGCCGCCCAAGCCGGTCTCCAAACCAAAAAAGGCTACTACGCCTGCCGCTGTCTCATAGGCCTCTTAATGGGGGGGTTCATCCCCGACACGGTCCTCTACATCACCTACTGGTACAAAGCCAAAGAACTCCCCATCCGCCTCTCCTGGTTCTGGACCGTGCTTTCCACCTGCAATATCCTGGGCTCCCTCCTCGCAGCCGGGATCCTCCAAATGCGCGGCCTTCAGGGCTGGGCGGGCTGGCAATGGCTCTTCCTCATCGAAGGCAGTATAACAGCCTGCATCGGTCTCGCGTCCTGGGGTCTAATGCCCGCCTCCATCACCCAAACCCGCGGCTGGATCCGAGGCAAAAAAGGCTGGTTCACCGAACGCGAAGAGAAAATTTTGGTCAACAGACTCCTGCGCGACGATCCCAGTAAAGGAGATATGAACAACCGCCAAGCCGTCACCCTGCAACGTTTGTGGAAATGTCTGAAAGATTACGATCTGTGGCCTTTATACCTCGTCGGACTGACGACTTACGTGCCGCCTCAACCCGCGAATACTTATATCTCGTACATTCTCCGACAAATGGGTTGGAGCACGTTTAACGCGAATCTTCTTACGATTCCTTCGCAGTTCATGTTCGGGGTGAATTTGTTGATTATCAGTAAAGTTTCCGAATACTTCAACGAACGAGCGCTGGTGTCTTTGACGTCGAATCTTTGGATCTTGCCCTTCTTGGCGGCGCTTGTGGCTTTGGGGTCTGGAGTTTCGGACTGGGTTCGATATGGACTGTTGACGGGTCTGTTGTCGTATCCGTATTGCCATGCGATTCTGGTGGCGTGGAATTCCAGGAATTCGAATAGTGTCCGGACGCGGGCGGTTTCTGCTGCGCTTTATAATATGATGGTTCAGGCGGGGAATATCATTGGGACGAATATCTATCGGGATGATGATCGGCCGTATTATATTCGAGGGAATAGGATTTTGTTGGGGTTTTGTTGTTTCAATGTTGTTTTGTTTGTTGCGGTGAAGTACTATTATGTTAGGAGGAATAAGAGGAGGGAAGAGGCTTGGGCGAAACTCACGGGTGAGGAGAAGGTGGATTATGTGAGGAATACGGAGGATGAGGGTGCGAAGAGATTGGATTTTAGATTTGCGCATTAGATTTGCAGGTGTGTGTCCTACAATCAGTGTATTGAGACCACAGATCCCGCTCTCATGATCGCTGCGACTTCGTCGTCGATAAGAGGACCCGTGTATTGCTTCTTGCCACCGATGTAGTACCAGACCGCACTAAGGATCATGACACCGCCAGTCACGACGACGGAATAGTTCATAGTCGATGCCGAGACTGGTGTCGAGGGTGGCCATACACTCCAGAAAATCACGAAGAGCATATAACAGCATGCGTAGACGTTGTTCGCAATGCCCAGCCAACCAGGCAAATGCCACGGTCCCCAGACGAGAGGTGTCTGAGCGAGATCGAGATCTTCAGCCCCAGTATCGGCGCCATCCTTGGATACCTCGGGGAACTTTTCGATGCCCTCATGCATGGTCTGAGTGGCTGCGTGCGTCTGGCTACCGTGAGGTAGGAGTTGGCCTTTGAGGCGACGGTAGAGCAGGAACGATGCGGGCAGAAGATACGAGCCATAGAATCCGGTAATAGTCAAAGAGATGACGTCGTTGAATGCAGTGTATGAGCCAATGTAGATAAGTGCGAGAAGGGCGGCGATTGTGGTGCAAACTAAGACAGCAATGACGGGAATCTTGGTCTTGCGGTCTACTCGTTCCATGTATTTGGAGAACGGCAAGCCGCGATCTCGGGCGAAGGACCAGGTCATGCGGGAGGCCGTCGTGGTAATGCCGATAGCACAGGACCAGGTGAGCGCGAGGACAACGGCTGTCATTACAGTAGCTCCAGCAATGTTCTGCACGCTGTTGTAGAAGATCTGGATGAATGGGTAGCCGGTCTTGGTGTTGAGTACGGAGTCGACATCTCCCAGACAGTACAGAATTGTTACCATCATAACGAAGCCAACGGCGCCGTTGATGAGCATAGCGCCGAGAATGGCTCGCGGAATGTTCTTGGCCGCGTTCGAGACTTCTTCTGCCAGGTGGACGGAGGCATCTGCGCCGACAAAGGTGGCCACGTTGCCGAGGAAGCCTACACAATACGAGAGTCCTTGCGTTGGCCAGCCTCCTTGGTTGAGAGACGTGAGCCAGACGGTGTGACTTGGGGTAATTGTTGGTGTCATGACCCAGAGGGTTGTGACGATTGCCACGAAGCCTGCCAAGTGGAAGACCAGAATGAAGACCTCGAATTTGGGCAGCAAATTCGGAATGGCTACATTGACAAAAATGCAAGCGACGATAACTGCCCATGTCAAGAGTGTTCCTTGCCACATCTTCGCCTCGTAGTCGGAGTGATCAAGGACGATGACGCCCTGAAGCATAAGACCAGCGAAGAGTGTCTCCGTTGCTACTGTAGCAATCCAGGCCAATGTGGTCAGCCATCCGACAACATAGCTTGACACGGTCTTCCATTTCGGCGGAGCGAGCATGTAGACCCAGTCTGTCGTCGATCAGTCAAGTCACATGTGGTTATGGTGAGAAACTTACAATACTGGCCACCAGCGATAGGTGCAAGGGAAGCCAATTCAGAAATCACAGTATACACAGACATGGTCGAAGTCCATGCGATGATATAGCCATAGACTGCGCCGCCCGGTCCTCCGTTCTCGAAAGGCTCGCTAAACAATGCAAGAACCGTCTCCCACGTAATCAGTTCGCAAACAGCAAAGCCAAACAGGGTGACAAGGCCGAAACGACGTTTGAGCACTTGCTTCTTTCCGAGCAATGCCAGTGCCGCACTGTCGGTGCTCTCGCGGTCGGTGATTTGGCCAGACATGATTGTTGAAACCGGTATAGTTGGTCGTGAGGAATCTGCTGCGTTTGAGGGTATGTTGCTTGTGGGCGATCTACCGAAGAGCTTTGAGCAGTAGACAGAAGAATGCGCAAACGAACTCCATTGACGGCGAGCGCCTACAGTGTAAGTGGTGATGGCCACGCAGTGTCAGGTGTAGAGGAAGAGAGCAGTTTTCTCTGACGACGACAGGTGAGGCGCTAATTGAGGTTAGACTTCGAAGATGGGTGGAGCTGCGGACCTCGAAGGAAGCGACGATGGAACTCTATCCTGCACTCCCCTTCAATCCATCTGCGTCGATATCGCGTGACCAGGATGGCCTTGCTCGTGAATGGCTCATACTGGGCCTGGAGCATTCGGTATTCCTCACACATTCTTTATGTGTTCACTCTGTTCGTGAGCGTAGCCTCGGGCATTCCAGCGTAGCCAGAGAAGTCGTTCGAGTGGCAGATCGGCCGCTTCTCAGCAGCTGCTGTACGACTGGTGTGAGCAGAGGGGCGAGCTAATAGAATGGCCCGGTTCGCTTGACCAGACTGAACGATACAGCGTCGAAGTGTCTCCTGGAGGAGGTGAAGGGAATGATATCGGCAAGCTTTACCAAGAAGTATGGCTGCATGCTTGGGTAGAAGATTTGCATGCTTGGTGACGCCACCCCTTCACGTGGCAGCCAGGGTGTCGGGGGTCGTGGAGAAAACATTGCAAGGTCAACAAACACCGCCATTTTTTTGAAGATCAATATCAGTCCAACTGCTTATACTGGACTGCGGTTCTCTACCAAACTAGCACGGTGGCCACCTTGATCCTCTGATATCGCATCGCATGGAACTCCTCACTTCCCATGCTGGCCGCGCTCTGCTGGCGCCCGCCAATGATGCAACCCTTCGTAAACTCCAGAAACTCAATGCCTCATGCTAATCGAAAGCATCACGCAATACATCCTCTGCTCGGCATCGCCTATCGCCTACTTATCAGGACAATTGAACGAGTTCTGCTCCGCGACCATCGGGTAGAACTTGTTCAGCTCATCGCTCAGATCTCCGCCTTGACCGACGATATTGTTGAAGTGCAAAATCGTGCGGTCGCTATAGGCATCGGCCGAGCACTTCCACATCGAGATGGCTCCGGTGCGGTGCTCGAGCTCCCAGAAGATGTTGGTGCACTGGTCCTGCAGACCGTCGCCGCCGTTGAACTCGTGGCCTTCCTAGAGTCTGCGGTCAGCGTCGTCGGTCGACTTCTAGCGGTGCAATGAATGACTTACGGAATAGGCGTAGCCGATGTGGACGTTGTAGGAGATGACGAGAGCGCCGTTCTGCTTGGCCCAGCAGCCCATGCAGAGGTAGCAGAGGCCCTCGTCTGGGTCTGGTCCCATCTCGCGGGCGATGTCGAGGGTCTGGTTGGGATCGAGGGCGCTCTCAGGGATGAGACCGACACCACCGGTGTCGAGGGCGTTGATCACAGCGGCGCCGATGAGGGCAGCGGTGGCAAGGATGGAGCGCATGTTGATGGTGGATATTTGGGACTGTCCTCGAGTTAGCGCCGCTCGCGTCAGGGCGAATCAATTTCTTACAGCGCGTCTGAGAAAGGTTGCTTGAATGGGTGGATGGGTTGATGGATGGATTGTATGCAATGAAGGTGGTTGCGAATGCTCGAGTGTGGGGGTTTCGTGCAGTCAAAGTGGAATGGAAAAGGGAAGGGACGCCGAACGATTCAATAGTCCGGCGGGAAGAGCACGGACGGCAAATTGATCACACGCCAAGCAATCACGAGCTGCGGGTGAAGGCGAACAAAATTCATTCATGCGTCGTCACGGAAACCACATTCACTCCGATGAGGAGCATGGAAGAGAAGATTGAGAAGGAACGAAGCTATCATAGAAGAAGAAAGCCAAGCGATCAACCATACTCCACGCAGCCGCAGAAGGACATAGAGCTGTGACGTTGTGTATTGATCTACCATAATGTGGATTCTCATGCTAAGAGGAAGAAACGCGTCCGCCCTTCTCTTCAGCATCTCGAACTGACGTCCTGCGTGGCTTAAGGTGAGAACCATGGAGCAAGATTTATGCTCCCCTAGATCTGGTAAACTTGAATGATCTACCTCAGTCTGCTATGAACCAAAGACATCAGTCCTTCAGACGTGGCTTCACTTCCGTTTGAGTCAGCTTCAGATTTGCCATCCGCCTCACTTGAGACTGCGCTGTCGCGCACTATATCTTGCCTCGACTTTTCCATCTTCCTTTCTTCCAACTTACACCAAACAGACATCCTCCAACACACTCGACACACAACCTCAACCAACACCAAAGCCTCCAACCACAGTGTACTTAACCCTGAAAAGCACACCAACGTGGCCGCCAGTACTAACCACCCTCCAGCGACCACCATGCATCTCTCCAAGCTCCTCACCCCAACTCTCGCCATCCTAGCATCTGCCCAGAGCCCAGGCAATCTCCCCATGAACACGATGCACATCATGTGCCGCAGCGGCGCAGGAGGATCGCTTGGCACTCTCTACACCGCACAAGTCGGATTCGTAAGTCCAGCTCCCCACAAAACTTCGAACTTCACAGTAACTGACATTTCTACTCTCATTAGCCATACAAGCAAGGCAGTGGCTGCGCTGCAATCCTCGACACCATCAAGGAGCACATCACCGTTCCGATGCAGGACTACCGTTGCGTGGACGATGGGTTTGGTGATACGTTTCTGAGCTTCTCGACGGAGGATGGGCAGCAGAGTTCGTTCTCGGGTGCGCTGTGGGAGGCTTTTCCGGATGAGCGGTGCTGCACGGGTTGCGATAAGCCTTTGGTTGGATGAAGGGGGGGGGGGAATATTTTCGAGGTTGAGGGGATATGACTGCGATACGATGCGGTGCCATGGCCTGGATGCATGAAAGAAAAACGGGGGTTTTCTGGTTGGTTGGAAGGGTGAGGAAGATTAGCGAGCGGGAGGTGGATGAGACAATTCAATACCTACTATGCGATGCTTACGGAGTGGAGACTTTTTTGCTGCTGTTTTCATGTGTCTTGAGAAAAGGTTTCTCGTGATAGTTGGCGTTGATTACTCCAGGTGAAGTCAAGAATTGCCTGCAGTTGGCATGGTGCAAGCATGCGACGGCTATTGCGGAGATCTACAAAGCAGGTTTCCGGCAGTGTCTTCCGATGACAGAATCGTAGACTCTTCCGCGGGATCGAGCGCTGGTGTCGATAAACTTGGCAATGTTTGAGCAGTACCTCTCGTGCACCGGGAATAATTATATGCAGGGCCTCAGCGCGCGGTCTGGAGTGCAGCATGTGATGTTGGTTCTCGGCGAAGTGGCGTTGGAGCTAGCAGATTGGCTCGCAAGTGCAGGTGCAGCGAAAGGCACGTATGAGAAATGGCAGAAAGGTCATTCTGGCTTGTGACAGAGCATATTTGGTGGCATCTCGCTCTTCTCTCCCTGCTTCTGCTGCTCATCGGCAAAGCATCGGTGTTGAATGAGCCGAATTCGAAACGCTCGGGCTTTGAATTGCGTGGTCGTTCTACAGACCGGAAGGCACCTCCGATGTTTGTACAAACCGCTAGCTGTGAGTGAATGAAAAACAAAGAACTGGAGGCTGACTTCGGCCGACACGCAATTGGCTGCTGCGTCTCCACAGGCGAACATGGCGGCGGCAATGGCATGTGAGAAGCGATCACGAGACGACAAGGCCGAGGTCTGTCTGTGGTCAGCGGACTGCAGCGCAGCACAGAACTCGCCTTCACATGCGAGCGAATAGAATATTAATTGCTCCCCTGCACCAGCAATATAATGTGCTGAGACGGCAGTCGTGCTTGCCATCTCACATTATTCTGCTTGTCCTCGTCTCCCATCATCACCTTCCCAATTGATTTGCCGTGCCGCTGGTTGCCACGAGCATCCGCATCTAGTTGATCCAAGAGCCGCGCCTTCGACACGACAGATTCCTCGGCTCTTTCTCCACAAGCTTCACAAGCACATCCCGAGCGACGTCCCCCACCACCACTCGCTTGTTTTGTTTCTTCTTCTTCTTCTGCTTCTTCTTCCCTTCCACTACATAGCATATTCATTGCACACACATCCCCGCCATCATGCCTGAGAGAGTCATTGTCGTCGGCGCCGGCCGTAAGTCCATCGCGCAACGGAATGCAGGGCATCGGCTGACGAAAGCCCAGTTTCCGGCCTGAGCGCCGCCCACACAATCTACCTGAACGGCGGCAATGTGCTGCTGCTCGACAAGAACAGTATGCAAAGCGGAAGTTGCCTTGAAAAGTGGGCTTGCTGACCATTTCCACAGACTTCATGGGTGGCAACTCCACCAAGGCCACATCCGGTATCAACGGTGCTTTGACCCGCACACAGGTCGATCTCGGCATCAAGGACAGCGTAAAGCAATTCTACGACGACACATTGAAGTCCGCACGAGACAAGGCCCGACCAGATCTCATCAAAGTCCTCACATACCAGTCCGCATCCGCTGTCGAATGGCTGCAGGACATCTTCAACCTCGATCTTACTCTCGTCTCGCGATTAGGGTACGTACTGGCCAACTTCCTTGTCACCGACATTTCACGTCTAACAGCTGCACAGTGGCCACTCCTACGAGCGAACCCACCGTGGCCACGATGCCAAATTCCCCGGTATGGCTATCACATATGCCCTCATGCAGCGATGGGAAGAGCTCTGCGAGAATGAGCCCGAGCGCGTCGAGCTGATCAAGAAGGCGAATGTCAAGAAGATCAATATGGACGGCAAAAGGGCCATCGGTGTGACATACGAGCTGAATGGCGAGGAGTACACCGTCAACGGACCAGTCGTGCTCGCCACTGGTGGTTACGCTGCCGACTTCACAGAGACCTCGCTCCTCAAGAAGCACAGGCCCGATACCTTCGATCTTTCCACCACAAACGGCAACCACGCCACTGGAGACGGTCACAAGATGTTGATGAGCATTGGCGCAAATGACATTGATATGGACAAGTGCAAGTGCATCCAACTGGTTTGGTCGACCCGAAGGACCCAACTGCGAAGACCAAGTTCTTGGCCGCTGAGGCTCTCCGTGGCGAGGGTGGTCTTTTGCTCAACAGCAAAGGCGAGCGATTCGTCGACGAGCTGCAGCACCGTGACTTTGTTTCCAACGAGATGTGGAAGCAGAAGGAGCAGGGCAACTGGCCAATCAGACTCGTACTCAACAGCAAGGCATCCAACACTCTCGACTTCCACACTCGCCACTACTCTGGACGGGGTCTCATGAAGAAGATGACGGGCGCTGAGCTCGCAAAGGAGATTGGCTGTGGCGAGAAGAAGCTCAACGAGACCTTCACCGCGTACAACAAGTACGCTAACGGCGAGGAGAAGGACCCATTCAAGAAGAAGTTCTTCCACAACTTCCCAGTCGAGGTCAACGACGACTTCCACGTTGCACAGATGGAGCCAGTGCTCCACTTCACCATGGGCGGTATCGAGATCAATGACAAGTCTGAGGTGCTCGGCAAGGACGGCAAGCCATTTGACGGTCTGTTCATTTGCGGTGAACTGGCTGGTGGTGTCCACGGTGCCAACCGTCTCGGTGGTTCCTCGCTCCTCGGATGTGTCGTCTACGGCCGTGTCGCAGGTTCAAGTTCAAGCAAGTACCTCTTCCAGCAAGTCCTCGCTGGTGGCGCAAGCACTGCTGCTCAGCGTGCCGGCCAAATCAGCCTTCACATCGACCCAAGCCAGCCAGGCAAGATCTCCGTGGAATGGGGTTCAGGATCTGGTGTTGGCGCTTCATCAGGATCGTCGATACAGCAGCAAGGTCAGGTATCTGCAGCCCCAGTCATGGGTGGCTCAAAGGACTCTAAGGACCCAGGCCAAGTCACCAAGCCCAACGATATCAAGGACTTCAAAATTCCAGAGCAGGAATACTCGCTTGAGGAGGTCGCAAAGCACAACAAGAAGGACGATCTTTGGATCGCCGTCAAGGGCATCGTCATGAATGTAACTGACTGGGTAGACGAGCACCCAGGTGGCCCACAAGCACTTTTCTCGCACATGGGCAAGGACGCATCAGAGGAGTTCGAGATGATGCATGACGACGAGGTTATTCCAAAGTACGCAGCAGGCATCGTGATCGGAAAGGTAAAGGGACAGGATGTGACGCTCGAGTACTAGAGAGAACGGAGCATATGACCAATGAAGGAAGCTAGGCGCTAAGGGATTTTTTTTTTGAAGAAGATTTCCAAAGATGTGACTTCTTTTTGAAAGAGATAGCTTGTATACCTGTGTATAGTCATGTTCCAGTCAACGGCTTTGAAAGACTTTTAGTCGCTTTTCTATGTCGCCATCCTAAAACCTGCTTCGAAGTAGCGATTGCGATAACCAAAGCTTTCCGCTCAAGAGATTGATCCCAACGCAAACAACCTCGATGTAAACCTTCGTGTCGTGACTGTCGTCACCCACGCTCGCATCCTTAATGGCTAGTTTCGACTAGAATGCCGCGATATACTCAATCTTCGTCCTCGGCCTATCTCTTCCTTTCCATCATGGATCCTCTTCATCAATCTTACAACCCCGAATTCCGAGCTCATATTATCGTATGAGCGCGAGAGATCATATCGTAGATTGCACGATACGATACGATTGAAGGGATAGCATCTTTGCTCATTCCCACACGACCTCTCCTTCCCTCCCTTTTACACAAAATACCTTCCAATCCGCCGCCTTCTCCCCCTCTCCCCCAGCCCTCAAAAACCCTCCCTTGCTCCCGATCCCTTCTCCCTCCTCATCCCCAACGCCGCAAAAATACACAAATCCCATTACAAACAAACCGACGTCGCCGCCAACGTCGGCCAAATAAGAGTAATGTGAGAGACAGGTCCACCATGAGCCCGAACGGCACGTTGATTCGAAGCGAGTATTGGTTGCCGGTGAACTTGAACATGTCTTTGTCCCATGCCGTCGGTTTTGGCGTTGCCTCTACTCGAGCGAGGTCAGCTTTTTTTTTTTTTTGCATCGGGATCTTTTCCTGAGATGATGTGGAATTTCTTCCTTACACGATCTACTAGTTGCGCTGAAAGTGAGAGGAAAGGTAGCAAGGACATGTCTAGTTTCCGCAAGTAAGAGCGCTCGGCTTCTTTGTCAACTGCCAGCAGAACTTCTCCATGGTGGTCGTTTCGGAGGCTGCTTGTTGTTCGAGAGGCGGACCTTTCTCCATGATGATATGATGATCGCTCTTGACTGGGGCCCGTTTTCTTGGCTGCGGGAGGATAGCAGACAACAGTGTGTCTGCAGGGGAGATTCATATTTGAACTTTATCGTCTCATCAATATATCAATTGGCATGAGGCCTCATATGTGCTGGCGGGCTGATAGGCAAACAGACGGATTCGCCTCTCCCCACCTTTGCGTTCGGGTTTAACAATCTGCTCGAGCTGATTCGGTGAAGTTTCAAAGGCGCAAAAAGCTCCACGGTTTCAAAAGTGGACGACATCTCCGCTGTGAGCGCATCTGTCGAAGTTGATCCGAATCTCGAAGGAAAGGTTCAAACGACATGGCTTACGGTCAAGTCGTCGTGCCAAGGAAGTGGCCACAGCTGAAGTTATGTCTCATACACAATATGTACCACCGCCAGATGCCCAATACTGTGGCCGTCTTCAAGCTCGGTCTGTACCCAGAACGCCATGCTAATATCCAATGTGATCCCTTAAACTGTCCTGTCTATACTCAGAAGGGTATCTCATATGCCCTGACTAATTATATGCGCCTTAGAAATGCTATACAGCAATCAGAGGGTTAGTTATTTCTTTCCGGATCCTGTGTTTCCAGGACCGGCGGCAAAGAATGGCGTCAAAGAGAAGTGACGCGTGCAGACCCATTCCCATTCGCAGCAGTCTTCTTCGGTCTCAGGTTAATGACGGACTCCAGCTCGCGCAGCATGCTTGTGTTTGCATCTCGCTTAGCGCGAAGGTCAGCTTGCTTTGCGCGCTCTTCGTGCATCTTCGCTATGCGCTCTTCGCGTGTGAGCGTTGTCGCCCGCTGCCTAGGCAGCGCCACGGCTTCAAAGACCAATTCCTCGTCGGAATTATTAGAAGTATTCAGGCTAGATCGATTCGATCTTGAACCACTCGAATCTCCGTTCAACACTTTGAGCGCATCGGCAGGAGAACCTTCTACTTCTTCGACTGCAGTAAGTCCGCCAAGGCTCGACACAGGTGATCTCAGCCCACTTGAGGCCAAGGATATCCGATGTTCGTGTCGCGTGATGTTGTTCTGCAGAGACTGCTGGCCAGTCTCCCAAGCTTGAAGAAGCTCTTTCAAGTCCGCTCCGATTGCTTCGTATTGGGCCATCAGTGTCGGGCCGAGATCAGTGAGGTCGTCGGATTGCTCGATTGAGTTGTTTGTCTCCTCGCGCAAGATCTGCATTTTGGTCTGCAGACCTCTGATGCCGGTGCCAAGGGCGCTGATCTTGCGCACTTGACCACGCATCTTCTCACGAACTGCAGTGTTGGCAAATTTTGCTGGGGAGGGTAAATTGAAGTTCTCCATATCTGTCAGCAGCTTCCGGACCCGCTCAGTAGAGCAAGCGATACTCCTGCTGAGTTTGTCCATGACTGCAGTAGCGACACGCCACCGTCGGAAATCAGCTTTGCCACCGTCGGCTTCTAAGGCCATGAGTGAGCATAATGTCACCCTTCGAAGGACGCCTGACCGATAGCTGAGGACGCGAAGAGACTTGAGCGACTCTGGGTCGTCCTCTAGGATACACAATGAGCTCGTGCCAGAAGCCTCTCGAGCATCCTGCGGACTGATGTCGTAGATCTCGAAGTACTTCTCCAGGTCATCATCGTCAATCAATGCTCGGAGCGCAGCGCATGCTTCGATGCACTTCGGGATCGTGCCAGCATACGCTTTGTGCAGTGCTGCGCGTAGCTTAGAACACCTCCTAGCGGGACTGTTCTCTTCGATGCGTGTGGCCGGTGGCAAAGGTGTGCTCAGCCTGTATCCTTTTGACACCAGCTCGACTTCCTGGATGAGAGACAGCGCTGAACTACTGGAAAGCTCATATGCCTGCCAGTTGGTCGTCAGACGTGTTGCAGTCTGAACAACTTGGCGTCTCAGACTCTGCAACCACTGTCGACGCAGGTAGGCATATGCGATAAATGCAGCTATTGCCAGTGCCGTAAGCACTAATAGGACCTTGCTCTTGCTCATTCGACGTGCGCGAAGCCAGTCTATGAGAAGCACCAGTGCAAAGGCAAGCGCAGCGGCTGATAGTGCGCCAACGAGATTGGCATTATCTCTCGGCTCTTCGAGTACATCGCTCGTGCCTTCGACGCCCAGACTTGGTAATAATGGTGTGGAGACAGGGTTCAGAGAGCCATGATCGAGATACTCGTTAAGCAATTGCGAGGCTACGATGGTGTAGCGGAAGTGCTCTAGGAACTTGGCATTGTCTGAAGCTCCTAACCTGGAGTTGACAGCTGATGACCAAGCATGATGTATCCTAGTGAGAGCGCTCTGCGGGACGTGTACGACGGCACTCGGCGGTAGGCTGGGAGGTATTCGGAGGCGTGGGTGAAGTTGGAGTCTCGATGGCGGCGCGAACGACTTTCTCGCGGGCTTGGGCTTGCTGCTCGGCGCGGGGTGTGATGCGTCTTCTGAACGCGATTCGTCAATGCCGATCAAGTCGGGCTCGACAAAGGTTCCCTCGCCTAGTTCATGAAGTCAGTCTAGGATCAGTTAAAGGTGGTGTTGGTTGTTGGCGGAGCAATGGGCTTGGGAAGGACCGGATGGCGATAGCCGGGGTGCCATAAGCAATAAGCAATATCGCTCGCTACATACCTTCCAGATACGCGGCTAAAGGGCTATCGTGTGCGTGGAGAGTCTCCATTCATTTGCATGAGTCCGGCCGATCAAGCATATTCACGCGAGTGTGCACGCGGAATGAAGGAAAGCGAGGTCCCGTTTGCCGGTACTGTGTGTATTGGATGTCTTTGGTGTCGGTCAGCCAACGAACCGTGGCGGCGCGGCCTTCTCGCGTGCTTCACGTCGCGGCCGGCGGGGATGTGAGGCTTGCGCTGCCTCTGGCTCTGCCTCTGGTCGCTTGGCTGTGATATGTTCGTCTCGAATTGCGGTTGCTGCGATGATACGGAAGGGACAGCGAGGACGATTCGAGCCGCAGTAAATAAGGAGTTGTCGTACAGCGTCTGACCACATCGGAGTGAAAGTTAGTATGCCCCACATCCTTGAAAAGTAAGGATTACAGCGAATAGCCACTTGTTATTCAGCGGTCCGGGCCTAGTCGCTTTCACTGCGATGCGTTCAGACGCTGTACAACTGTCGGCTCTCACGCGCTGCGGTTAGAGATCACAGTGTATTTAATTTCCGGGCCTATAAACACAGTGTTTACGATATAAATATACACGAGACACAGATTAGTTACCTAGGGACCTACACCGAGAACGATCTATTATAAAGGATATCTACCGTACCGAGTAGTTATCCGATATATCTAGCTATATTAACCGCTATATTTATAAGGCAGGCACTAAAAGGGTCTGCATTTACTATATAATAACGGTAATATTCACGGCTATTCTATTATATATAATACCTCTAGCTACGGTTATTTAGGCTTAGGCCCTATCTCGAGACTAGACTAGAGATAGGATTATTTAAGGGTATATAGGTAGGTAGTATTTTAGTATATATATATATAGCATAGTATATAGCTAAGGTACAGTAGAGTAAGCTAATTAGCGTTTAGATTATAGAGATCCTAGAGTTCTATCTCTAGTCTAGGCCGTTTCTATCGTATTTTAGGCTATTTATATAGATTTTCCCCTCCTAAGGAAGTACTCGTCGAGGAATATAAATTAATATATAATATATAGTAGCGGTCCTAGATAATATAATTATCTAGGCCCGCCCGGTAGTACTTTTTCGAATTACGGTCTAAATAGTACGTATTCTTATCGTCGCGGTATAGAGTAGCCTTCTATATAGCCGAGCGTATTTAGTTTCTAGATTATATTCGATTTTCCTAAACTAGGGCTATCGTTTAAGGAACAAAAAATAGTAATTAGTATATATAAAGTATTTATCTAGGCCGCTACTATAGTAGATTTTCAAATTTCGGACCTCGGTCTAGGTATTACGTATTCTTTCTTAGAAAAAAAATTCGGGTCGCTTTATCTATATACGCCTACTAAATCCCGATAGAAACGGATTAAACTAGTAATAAAGGGAATTATATAGTCTATATAGGAGTTTACTTAGCTATAGTAGCTTATAGTAGCTAAGTTATTATATAGATATATAGCTATACTAACAGCCCTTTATTACTAGTCTAAGTAGAGATAGGCTTAGGCCTATACTTATAATAGGTCTATAGTATAGGACGATTAAGCGAGATAGCGGACGGGGGTAATCCCTATAAATAGCAGCTAGCTTAAAAAGGTTAGACGTAAACTTTTTAAAGGTACGGATAATTCCTTTAGGCAGTACGCTAGCTTTAATTAGTTAGATCCCGTTTTTAGGGATTACCGCCGTCCGCTATCTCGCTTACTCGTCCTATATAGCTATAGGGGTCTACTCTACTTCTATATAGTAATTGCAACTGCAACGCCTCTATTATTCTATCGACTCGTAATATTCTCCCTAGTAATATCTTATACGCGTTTCCATCTTTAGATGCGTACCTAGACTTAGCTAACCTATCCTAGCCTAGCCTAGCCTAGCTACTTTAAAGGTATATATTAAACGGCGTAACGTTAAGCTACTTCGCTCTTGCGACAAGAAGATTGCAAGCTAAAGTGTATAGTAAGAGTAAGGTAGTATACCGAACGCTATCTTAGAGCTACATTTTATATAAGCCCTATAGAAAGTATAATAATTTATCTCTCGAAGAGGTACGGGAATCTTTACCGGCTACTAGTACGCGTAGGTACGGTACGGTACGGTACCTCGTAGGGCTATACGATCGTATATAGGGAAGTCTAGCGTTATCCCGTATAGAATTATTATATAGCGCGCGTAGGTTAGTATCTTGTATGCTAGTCGCTAGTTACACTCGCAAACAGGAGACATAACAAACTCTAACGTCGCGTTTGTTACTTACACTTGAATTGTTTCGCTAGCTTGTATAATAAGATGCTCTACTATCGTTTGCCTAAAACCTATTAGTACCGGTGCGGGGAGAACCCTATACCTCCGAGAGAGGAACTATACCGCTATTTTAGTAGTTTTCTAATTATTTCTCCTCCTTCTAATATATAGAATCCTCTAGTATATCGTAGATATCGTATCGTCGGTATTTTAGTAGTATAGACCCTTCCGAGGTATTGTTATTATTACTGCCGCTACGCCGCAATAGTTAAGTATTAGGGCTAAAGAGGCTATACGTAATTAGTATGTAACTAGGCTAAGTGAAGCTAGGGTCTTAGTGCCTTAGGCAGGGCTTGGCGCTTAGTAATAGGCTAACTTGCCTACCTTCCTCCCTCTCCTCCTAGCTCCTTATTAAATACTACCTGTACCTACTACTACCCTATCTACCTGCTAATATACCCTTCTTATACAGTATTCGATCTACCCTTTAAGGGCAGTAGCTAGATAGTTCTTATTTCAAGCTTTTAGCGGTATAGCTACGAATAAGACTAATCTAACTATATTGCGCCCGAAGAACGGGACCTATACGTACTATTCTATCGAAACAACCGTACTAATTATTAAGCAAGGCCTTCTATACGGCCTATTACACTAAGTTAATCTGTTACCCCCTATTATAATAGCCGGCTTATTACGAAGCAACAACAACCGTACTACCGCTAGTAGCGCTAGTAATAACAACGCTAGTAGTATAGTGCCTACTACTAAAGTGCCTACTAAAGCACCTGCTAAAGTGCCTCCTGCCGAAGAGCCTACTATAGGACCTACTAAAGAAGAACCTACAATTCTAGGTAACGACCTAGAATTGCCTATCGACGACATTCTTAACAATATTGTTAACCGTCGATATAGCTAGCTAGCCTTTAGTCCCTAACTAGTAGCGAGACTTTAAGAAGCTACCTAAAACAGGCTTACTGCCTTGCGTTAAGAACAATAGCTAAAGGATAATCTTCTCGAGATTCGCCGCCTCTAGGAATCTCTAATAACTACTACTAAGCTAATAGTAGGACCTTCTTTACTACCTATCTAAAAGAAGGATACTAAACTTAAGGACTGTACTATATTTAATAGCTCTAGTCGGAAGCAGTATAACGACTATATTCGTAACTGTAAACTTAACTAGCGCAACGCACTAAGAGCGCTACTAGACGACTATTCCTTAGTCGTATACGCTATATAGTACATTAATAGCGACCTAAAGCGTATATAGGATAACTATTTCGACTCCCTTAATAACTAGACTGCTATTTAGTAGCAAACCTATAAAACCATTATACTAGACACCCTTAGAAACCCTATACTAAGGCAACAATATACTTAGGACTAGTACCTTCGAGCTAAGCAAAAGACTAATTAATCGGCTCGCTTATTCGAGGCCTATTTAAAAACCCTTAAAGACGACCTTCCGCCTAAGACTAATTCTATATAGATCTCCGAGATACGCCTAAAACTTAGATAGGAGCTTATCCTCGAATTAGACCGTCGCTATGTGTTCGAACAAGCTAATCTAATACGCATTTAATTTATAGTCGAAGTAGAAATAGCCGAACGGGCTGTTTAGCTCTAATAACGACTAGAATTAAGGATCCGACTAACTAGTACTAACCGTAGCAACCGTAGTAGCCGCGGAGGAAACTAAGGTTCCTACTATAATAACAATGCTAACAATAGGAACAGTAACGACCGTAGAAGAGGCCGTAGCCGGCGGCTATATAGAGGAGGCCGCGATAGGGGCCGTAGAAGGGGCTCGTATCCCTATAATACTAACCGCTCGGCTAATAACAGTAACAATAGCTACGGTAGTCTACTAACCGGATTGAAGTGCTTTAATTGTAATAGCACTAGCTATCTACTAGGCTAATACGACAAACCTAAGGACTAGGCCCGAATTAATCGTACTTCCGCTAAATACCGAAAGCACCTCTTAGCGGCTAACGCTACCTCTATAGGCCAACCTTCGAAAAAAGAGTAAGCGCCGCACTAACTATTAGCCTCGTGCGGCGTAAGACTATCGACATTGTGCTAGCTATAATACGCTCCTACCTTGTATAGGATACGAAGGGCACTACCTATTAAACTAAGGTTATACTAGATCTAGGAAATTCAGTTAGTGCCCTTATTAGCTATCGCCTAGCTAAGCAATTAGACCTTCGACAACTGCCGAAGACTAACCTGCTAACCCTTGCTTAGTTTAATAACGCTCGGCACTTAACCTATAGGGCCTACTATATTTCTATAGCTCTAAAGGACGACCTCGGAAATAAGCGCCTACTAGACTTTACTGCCTACGTAGTAGATATAGACAGCCTCCTATCCGATATTATTATTAGTAACCCTATTCTTAAGTACTACGCTGTAGCTATAGACCTAGGCCTCTAGAAGTAGCGATTTAGAATCGCTAGGAAAGAGGACATTAAATACATTAATGTTAGCGAGTGCCCTAACGATATTAGGGTCCTGTTTATTAGCAACCTAACACCTGCCTTAGCTAATCCGACTGCCGACCTACTCGGTAGTAATAACGATAAACCTATGCCCCTAGATAGCATAGACCCTAATTAGCTTGCTCGTATACTAGAGCCTATCCGAGAGACCTATATTAATGTGTTTAAACACTACCTAGCGTCGACATTGCCTATATTTAAAGAGACGGATTATAAGATTAATATTATAGAGGGCAAGGAGGTTCCTTTTAGACTACTCTACAACCTTAGTAAGCGCGAGCTTGCTATATTGCGTAAGTACCTAGAAGAAAACCTAGCTAATAGTCGTATTCGGTATAGTAATAGCCCTGCTAGCGCACCTATCCTGTTCGTACTAAAGAAGGATAGTAGCCTACGCCTATATATTAATTACCGTAGGCTTAACGCTATTACTATTAAAGACCGCTATCTACTCCCGCTTATTAATAAGACCCTCGATCGCCTTTCTAGGGCCTACTACTATACTATACTAGACATTAAGGATGCGTACTATCGTATCCGCATTCGTAAGGGTAACGAATAGAAAACAGCCTTCCGTACTCGCTATAGCTATTTCGAATACTTAGTTATGCTATTTGGCCTAGCTAATGCCCCTATAACATTCTAGTCCTACATCAATCGAGCCCTTTTAGGCCTATTAGACTATCTCTATATAGTTTACCTAGATAACATCCTAGTTTATACATATTTACCTAATATTGCAGAACACTAGGCCGTAGTACGTAAGGTCCTCGACCGCCTACGAGCCTATAGACTATATTACAAACCTTCTAAATGCACCTTTGCTACTAAAGAGGTATTATTCCTTAGCTTCCTTGTGTTAACTAAGGGTGTTAAGGCTAATCCTAATCGGATTAAAACTATTACTAAATGGCCTATTCCTACTTTAATTAAGGAACTATAGTCGTTCCTCGGCTTCGCTAATTTCTATCGTCGCTTTATTAAGGGCTATTTACGGCATGTAATGCCCCTAACTAAGCTTACTAAAACTAAGGCCAACCCGTCTAGAGAGTTTAAATAGACTAACAAAACACAAGCCGCTTTTAACGGTCTAAAACAGCGCTTTACTAAAGTCCCCTTATTGCACTATTTTATACTAAGTAAACAGATCCGAATTGAGACTAACGCTTTACAGTTCGCTGTATCGGCTATTATATTATAGTAGGCTAATAACACCTACTAGCACCTAATTGCCTTCTTTTTACGAAAGATAATCGATATAGAGCGTCGCTACGAGACCTACGAGTAAGAGCTCCTAGCTATTATCGAGGCCTTTAAGCATTAGAGGCACTATCTCGATAGTGCATAGTACACTATTTAGGTCTATATAGACTATAATAACCTCCGTAGTATTACTAAGGTTACTAGGGTTATAGGTCGATAGGCTAGATAGGCCGTCTACCTCGCCGGGTTTAATTTTAATATATTATATCGGCTAGGCGTAAGTAACCCTACTAATAGCCTATCGAGGCGACCTAATTACAACAGCGAGACTTAGTATATTAATTCATTATTTCCAACCCTATAGTATAAGATTGCTATAGCCCGTATTGTTAATAAGTAAGCGTAGGATAAGCGGACTTCCGGACCCCGCGGCGGCAACAAATACTATAGCGGAGTTGTCGTTCTTCTAGTATACGTTAAGAAGGACGTAGATCGCTCGAGCTATAATAACTCGATTAAAGATATTGCTATCTATAGCGACAGCACTATAGAAGAGGTTGCAGTAGTTCTGGCTGCTAGTACTATTAGATATATATAATATATACCTCGTTTAATAGCGAGGGTGCTATTAAATAACCTTGCAAATAGGGATAGTTAATCGTTTATAGATAAGCTATTACGGGCTTAGCAGAGGGACGCCTTTGCTATTAACTGTATTAATAGGCTTGTAAGTAGGCGAACGACTCGATCTAGTAAGAGTAATTAGTCGATCGACGACAAAGGTTATTTAAAGTTTAAGGGCAGATATTATATCTCCGCTAAACAATCGATTAGACAAGAGCTTTTAAAGAGGCACTATAATAGTAAGCTCGCTAGTTACTATAGCATAGAGAGGTCGTACGAGTTACTATCGCGTATATACTACTAGCTAAATAGTAAGCGGTATATAAAGGAGTATATATAGACCTATATAGTATACTAGCGAGTTAAAGTACCGAAGCACTTGCCGTTCGGCGAGTTGTCTTCGCTCCCTATTCTAAAGAAGCTATTTGCTAAGCTAATAATGGACTTTATTATAGGCCTTCTACCTGCTAGGCGCAGGGGTAGCAAGGACGTATATAATGCTATCCTTGTTATAGTAGATCGATTTACTAAAGGCGCTCGATACATCCCGGCGCGCAAAGATTAGACTGCTATTAATATAGTAGAGGCGCTATAGACTAACATCTTCTATACCTATTAGGGAACCCCTAAGGGGATCGTATCCGATCGTAGATCGACACTAATATCTTACTATTAGAGCGAGATTTGCTTGCAGCTAAGACTGAAGTATCGGCTATTAACAGCCTTCTATCTATAGACTAACGGTTAAATAGAGAGGCAGAATGCTACCCTATAGTAGTACCTACGCAGTTATATTAACGAGAACCCTAACGACTAGGTCAACCTCCTACAACTAGCTAAATTCGTATATAATAACAGTGTCTACTTATCGACTAAGGTGTTACTATATATAGCTATAATAGGCTAGAATGCTGCTATACTATAAGACCTACTATCGCTCGAGGCCGAGCGTAAGGAAAGGGAAGCGCGTTAAGTACCCGAAACACTAGCGGCTATTAAGAGGGTTTAGAAGATGCGAGAAATTCATACTAAGATAGCCGAGAAGTTAATAAAGGCTTAAGAGTACTAAAAGGCCTACTACGACAAGTACTATACGCTAATAACCTTTAAACAAGGCGATATAGTTATGCTAAGCACTAAGAACCTCCGTATCCGCAAACACCTATTACCTAATAGTAAAACAAGGCCTAAGCTCGCACTAAGATATATTAGCCTATTCCGTATTCGAGAAGTTAAGGGCTCCTCCGCATAGGCCTATTAGTTGTAGCTTCTACCTTATTATACTATCTATAACACCTTCTACGTATCCCTCCTTAAACTATACTACTAGCGTAAAGGCGATAAAGCGCCTACTAAGTTAGAAGAAGTCTTAGCTAATAGTAAAGAGCTGTAGTCCGTAGAGCGCATACTAAAGCATCGGACTAGGAAGGGCAAGAAGGAGTACCTGCTAAGATAGTAGGGCTTTTTACTAGAATAGGACTTATAGGAAGCTAAAGGTTCCTTTTAAGACATAACCGAGTTGTTAGATAAGTATTAGACTAGCGTAAAGAACAAGAAGAAGGCTAAAAGCTTATAATGTTACTATTAAGGCCTAGGATTAATGCTACCCCCGGGGTGCTATTAGCTAACTAATTAGAAGCAAGCAATTGTTAGCAACGAAGGACAATAAGACTACACTACTATAGTAAACGCGCACCGAGTATTAACAAGCGCGCTATAACGCGTCAACTAATCGCATGCTCTTTTAAGGGCTCTACCTCTTTACTAATGCGCCCTATAGGGCCTTCCCCTAGCATTAGGTCTCCCTCTTATTCCTTTATCCTATCGAGGATAATAGTATCGCGCTACGAGCTAGCAGTATACTAGCGGCCGGCGTAGCTATATTAGTAACGGTATTGCGGAGTGTGTTGCTATTTAAGAAAGGAAGGATATAGCTATATTAGTAACGGTATTACCGAGTTATTATTAGTCGAAGAAGGAAATCGAAAGTAAGGTAAAGTTAGCGCTAAGACGACTAGCGCCGCTATTATCGACATTACTTGCTATTATTACCGCGCCTATAGACACAACCTTACCTATACTACGAGCCTAAGGCACCTTAATTAAAACTTTAATTAAAACTTTAAGGCTAAGTTAAAACTTTAAGCCGCCTAAAAGATTAAGCGACTAATAGACTAACTAAGGGCAAAACTATAGAGCTAAGCTAGCTAGGGTCGATCTTGCGGACAATAGGTTACTCCTCGATCTATCTAACCCTTTAAGCGAGGCGAACCTCTACTACTATACTTATAATAGCCTTTACCTATAGAAACTAGACAAGCTGTGTTTTTTCTGAAAAGATAAGATAAGATTAACAATTGAAGGCTGCTAAACCTAACTAATTAGGGCTAGCGAAACTACGAACAATAATAGCCCTCGTAATAACAAGAACAAACCCTCGGAGCGGACAACCCTCGGAAGCGGATATAGCTAGGTCTTTTAGAGTAGACGCAAAGAACTCGATACGATATTACTTAGAACGGAGGTAGTGCTACAATACCTCGTACGTCTACCTATTATAGTAGGGAAGACGCGCTCGTATTATAATTAGTCGAAGGCCTTTAATTCTTGTAGATACATATTACTTTATAGTTCATTATATATAGAGATAGCGCAGTTAGAGTTGTATATTGTATTGTTTAGAGGTGAGGTTTGATATAGTTACATAATTAGGTAGTTAAGTGTTTAATTTAGCGCGGGCTAAGCAGCTTATTAGACTTGCTAAGTTAGCGGCAATAGAGGACGTAGAATATAGACAGGCTACGAGGGCGCGGCCTTTAGAAGAGAAGCGTGTATTAGGGCTAAAGAGGCTATACGTAATTAGCATGTAACTAGGCTAAGTAAAGCTAGGGTCTTAGTACCTTAGGTAGGGCTTAGCGCTTAGCAATAGGCTAACTTGCCTGCCTTCCTCCCTCTCCTCCTAGCTCCTTATCGAATACTACCTATACCTACTACCACCCTATCTACCTGCTAATATACCCTTCTTATATTAAGTCCGCTCGTATAAACCTCGACTAGTAAGGCTAGCTAATAAACCTATTTGCAAAGGGTTAGACTGCTAAGCAGGTTTATACCTTTATAAAGTTGCTAATAACTATTAGATCGGTATATAGATATTAAGAGAAATACCGCATCTTTAGAGCGTTATATACTAAGTATACTAGCGGACTAAAGCGTAGCAATAAGGCTATCCTTCTTTAGTAAGAACGTAACTTCTTACGCGGCTTCCTTAAAGACCGGCCTAACGCCTATTTTATAGAGAAAATCTAAGCTCTTAAGGACGAGTTTCTACGGCTACGACCGATAAGTAATAGCGGAGAGGGTGTTTAGGTAAAGGCGCCTATACTATCGAAGGTCCTAAAGCAGGAGATAGGTATAACTCGTAAGCAGGTTAAACGTAAAGCGAAGGAGCGTAATCCGTTCTTAAGGGCTTTATAGACGATTAGGTGCGCTAAATAACCGGTAGATCGACTCGTATTTATCGATAAGACTATATCTAATTAGAAGACTAGTTAGCGGAAGTATAGATAGTCGGCAAGAGGTCTAACTTGCGTTAATGTTGCCTATATAAGGCAAGAAGTTAGATAGTTAGTATTGCCTACGTTTACGCTATATAGCTATCTTCCGTATACTTATTAAAGGACGGAAACCAAAACCACCACTACCACTAGCAGTAATAGTATAGGCTACCGAGGGTAACATAACCTATAGCAATATAGGCAGCTATGTTTAGCATAATAGGATAACAAGACGGTTGCTTAGGCTAAAGACTAGAGCCCTGCAATATAGGCATTGTAGAAGTGTGACATAAACAATGTACTGTACGAGGTTGGTGCCCTATCTACAATGCAGAAGGAGGCCTCTTATGTAGGCTCAAAACTCAGCCTAGGTATATAGGGCCGGTTACTAGCGAATATTATATATACTAAGGATCGATTAATTCTAATCGTTTCTATCTCTAGCTAACTAAGCAAGTCCTACCTTGCCTCGAGGATAGTCCGCCGATAATATTTGTTATAGATAATGCTAGTATCTACTATAGTACGAGAGTTAAGTAGGCGATACTAGATACCGGCTATTACCTCGAATTTCTACCGCCGTATTCGCCGGATTTAAACCCGATCGAGGGTAGCTTTAATCTACTAAAGAAAGTTATTAAAAAATACCGAAACGACCTTCTAAGATTTATCGGCTTCTAGGACTACTTGCTTTAGTACCTATATAAGTATAGGGGTCGTAGATTAAGAGAGTTATTTAAGTTTGCTAGATATAACGTCGATAGTATCGATATTCCGTACGATCTAGCCGAATTCGAATATACCGCCGGCGCGGCTTAGAATATAATAGCGCTAGACTCGGAAGAGTCCTAATAGATAGAATAGGCTTAGAATACCTTACCGTCGATAATTAACGATATATCGGAAGTGTATTATAACGGTAAGGGTGTATTTAAGGAAGATAACGAGGAAGATAGCGAATAAGAGGTAGACTTCGAAGATTTCGAGTAATATAACTAGTCGCTACTAGCGCGCGGAAAGCTCCGAGTTAGAGATTCGAATAAATGTATTCGAACGCTAGCTTTACCTATCGCTCTTAGTATTCTATAACTAACGCATTATATTAATTAACTATATATAGGCTAAATAAGTGCTATTACCGCAAGAATCTCCCGCTTATTACAAGTTTATATATGTTATAGTTATATAAAGATCGATACCTAAAGAAAGCCCGGATTCCTAGAAATTCTTTCCTTCCTCTGCTACGGCTACTTCCGCCGCTATAATCTTATCCTATTTCTTCTTTATAAACTCGACGATAGCTTTCTTTAATCTCAACCTCATTCTATCTACTTTAGTAAGTGCCGCCGGCTAGTCGTCCTTTGTTAAATTATAGATAGTCTCTAGCGTCTAGCCTATACCGACGAAATAGGCGATATAAGGCCGTAGATAGTCGTAATTCTAGAATTCGCGCTATAAGGCAACCTAGTCGAAGAATTCTACCGTTAGCTTCTCGTACTAAACGATATTCCGCGGCAGTATAACATTACGTAGACTAGTCTTTATAAGAGCCCGAGTAGGTATCTTGCTTAGCGTGCTAGGTATAATACTACTTCCGCGCAATTTACTATCTAGAATACGACCGAAGTCCTTACTAAAGTTGTTAAGAATAATAGGCTAACTTCTAGTAGTAGGAACGGCTTTACGTAGCGACTCGGACTTACTACTTCGGCGGCCTCGCATTCTTCGAGCCTTATCCTTCTAAAACTCTAACTAGATCTTCCTCTTAATTACTATTATCTCTAGACGTACCGGTATCCTATTCTTGAGCTTATTAGTTACTAGATCTCGTTTCTACTCGCTAGAAGCGATAGCCGTATAGCCCTTAATTATAGTAGCGTTAAAAAACGGAAAGTAGTTCTTACTATAGTCCTTTAGTGCTTTGTTACGCTAGTAAGCATACTTACTAGCCTTATAATAATTTAGACAATCTTTATAGCTATAAAGAAGGTCTCTTAGAATATAATAGTCCTACCGGTTCTATACCTCTAATTTAGCTATTATAACGCCGGCGTTAGTAAGCTAAATTAAGGTTAGATTAGAAGCCGGTTTACCTAACTTCTTAATACTTAAAGGTCTAGCTGCTACTAGTTTAGGCTTCGTTAAGAAGTCGATATTAATAAAGACATTCTTCCGCGAAGCAAGTACTAATTCTTTACTAGCTTGCAAAGCATTACTATAGACCTTATCGCTATTAATATTATCTCTAGCTTAATGCTAATCGCTAGTAAAAGCCGTCTTCTAACCGTCGGCTCTAGTACGGATAACGACTCGATTAAACGCTACCGAGAGACTATTTAACTTCGCTATCTTCGCCACCTATGCGTATCCGTTCTATGCTTCTTACTTATTAGCCGATAAGAACTTTACTAGCTTCGTTCCTATAGTCCGCGCCGTACCCTTCTTCGTCGTATTAAATAGCGTCTACTAGCCTTTATAATAGAAGGTCTCGTCCGAGAAAGAGCTAGGTTAAGTAATAGGAGCGGCGCCTATAGCGAGAGCGGCTTAGCTACTAGTAGTAGTAGCCGCCTTCTACGCGGCATTAAAAGAGGAGGATATAGAGATCGAAGCGGAGGAAGAAATAGCCGATTTTAGTAGTTCTATACCGCTAGTCTTCTCTACCGGCGCCGCTACGGTCTTCTTACTTAGTAGATTAATAATTAGATCAGTAGTCGCTTTGCTCTTCTTACTACTAGAAGACCTACTCTTCGAGCTACCCTTTACCTACTAAGCCGTATTAGCATTCCTTCTTATTAGCGGTAGACTAATAGTCTTCTCGAGAGTGCGGATTACCTTCTTCTTTAGCGTAGAGTTATTTATCTCGTCGTCTAATCGTACTAGCGGCTTACTAGCATTCGTACGTGTCTCTCTTAGCGGTATTATTATAGTAATAGCACTCGGAAACGGTTAGAATATACGTACGGGGCTCGAACACACGATTATCCTCTACTCGACGACGACAATTAGAAAGAAATACAATAAAAACTACGTAAAAGTGCCCCTTTTGCCTACCCCTATACGGCTTAAGAGAGGAGGCGGCTCTACGGACCGTACTAACAGGTTTTGGGCAAACGATAGTAGTGCAATGTTCTGCAGGACTAATAACATATCCGCTTTATAATTACTAACGATAATCGCTTTCTCAGATGAGAATCGGCACGCGAAGTCTATACAGTACTAGGTAAAGCAAGATGGCTTGCAGCGCGTCTACAATTGCATCGGCTTGCTGATTGGCGCATCGAGGCAACTGTGTAAGTGATGATGCAGCGCAGCCTAGAGTTCATAGCGGTCGCCGGTATCTGAATGACCAAACTTCCATCCTTCCCGCTGTCGCATGGTTAGATCGGAAGGTACAAGCATGATGCCGGCCGGCTCAACTTCACTTTGACCTCGGAGCTACTCTCACACACCACGGCAGTCGTCATTGCATCGCCGAATGCGCATGTATGGTTCGAGTCCTCATCTGTGAAATGGCCGATACCCTGCTTTGTCAAGACATGTTTGATGGCTTGGCCTCAATCTGCCTTTTAGTATTAATAAACTGCCAAGGTCTTGTGCTTGCTAATCAGACCTCATTTCACGACATATCCTACTGCACCACGTCTACCGCCCAAGACCGACAATCTCTTGGGTTCTCGAATCGTACTCGCGACTACCTGTTGCGGGCTATATTGATGTCGATCACTTCATGCGCCTCCTCCGGCTCTGGAATCTTACTCTTTCCCTCGTTGGTGCTGAACGGTCTGGTGATAGGTATGGTCCCTGGACCTGAAGCAACCATGCTGCGCACTGCCCACGCTACAAGCCCTTCGGAACGGCCGCTGCAGATCCAAGCATCCGTTCTTGCGTCAAGGGTGGCGATACCGCTGCAGCTCTACTATATCTGGTCCCATCGACATGATGCAATCGACTTAGACTACCTGTCGCTTGGGTCGAGCGCCACGTTTGAACCATGCATGCTCGCAATCTCCGCCGCTGTGATTTGTTGATTGCGTAGCCAGAAAACTGCTTCAGCAGGTGTTCATTTCGATGGGCCGTCGGGCCCGCCAAGAATCGTACAAAGATCCTCGCTTTCGACATCCCCATGCCGTGGTGCAGTCGCTACTGGGACGCAGCGACGCGCACTCGCAGGCTGGAAACGAGATGTCACAGATACAAGATGAAAGGTCGATACAGGCATGGTCAGCATGAGAGACCTACTAACTCAAATGCTTTTATTCTTTCTAACTGTTGCGAAAGTCATGAATGAAGAGCAGCGAATAAACGTGTGCAAGACAAGTCTTAATCAGATCTACACCATGTTGCGCACATCCCCTCAAGACTGGCGGAACTACCTCACACTGGCTAGGACCATCATCACTCACCTCGATACCACCACCTTTATGCAGAGATCCGATCGAACATCAGAGCAAGTGTGGGTGATAGCTGCCATGCAGCGCTTGGCTTTCATGGACGCAGATAGCGGCGCCGTGATCGATGTCGCATCGTGGTGCGCACGGCAATGGCTTGTTATCAATCAACGTGAGCCAGGCAACCTTGCCGCTTTGAGAGGAATCGGCCAGGTCTGGTTATTGAGGGCGCAGCCAACGCTGGCTAAGATTCATCGGGTTGAGGGACACTCATCGTCAAGCACGGCATCTCAGCTTTCTATTCGATCAAGCAATGATTCCATTTCAGCAGCTGAAGCAGAGCGACGTGCTGGAAGTGCCGACTACGTTGAAGCGAGAGGCTTTCTTCAGCCTGCAACAGAATACCTTGAGCGTGCCATTGCCGCAGCAACATCACAACAGAATGTGTCTGGCGATCTTCTTGCCACAGTATGTTTCCACTTACGGTATCCAATGCTGTCCGCTCTACTGATTGCGTCCAACAGGCTGCAGAAGCATACATGTCTCTCGGAAATACGTCAAGTCCCCGCATAAATCAACAGTACTTCAAGAGAGCAATACAGTTGCTGCAAGCAGCTACGTCTATACCGGGATACACCTTGAGTCGATATTTGCAATTGTAAGTCCGGGACAGACCCGCCTCGACACGATTCAAAGTAACTCACATTTCTAGGTATTTGGACGAATATGGAAAGCTGCTTGAAGAAGCCTGACTTGGGACGACCGCTTGATGCTGCTGTTGTTGGCTTCATCCCATCTTAGGTCGTGGAGTGTCAAGCAATTCAGCGTTTTGAGAACAATGGCATAGCGTGAAGTTCGGGCTGGGTTGTTCTTTCGGTCCGGAGACATGGGAGACGTTTGCAGCCCAGCATCCCGATGGAGATACAGACGTCCGCTGGGAAAAGTCCCACAAGGACCTCGATAGGCCGAACATGCACCTTGTTTACTCTCGCTCACCACTTTCATTCTGATAACACTGCCCTGTACGTTTGAGACCACAAACTCTGACGACTTGCCCTGTCCGAACTGCACCTGCTCCGGAGACAGGACAAAGGCCTTGCCGAAGACGCAGTGCAGATTTGAAATGCAGGAACCGTTGCGCCCCGCTATCACCACATCCGCCTAAGCCGCAAGATTTGCTGGCGGTCAGCGAGGCAGATCGCCAGGGCAAATGAGTGTAAGAAGGCACCATATTCCCGAAGTAATGTTCGGACGCTCGGACGCCGCGGCAACCTCGGGCAGAGGCTTTCTTGGCTTGGCGCTGTAGCGCCATTTCCGCGGACGACCTCACCTCTCATCTAAACTTTCACGCAGTCTGCCATCAGCACAACCTTGGAAGCCTCGCAGGTGCCGCCCAGCTCCGGACGTCTCGATACAGGCACCAGCGATCTACGTTGCGAATCGACCAGCGACGTTTGTCGACAGGTACCCGCAGCTCTATATTGCCTTTTGCTTCTACGGCTGGACAGACAGCTCCAGTGCTCCAAGCGAAACGTGTACGGACTGCGCCACCAGACACCGTAACCGCATCGGCCAAATATGATCGATGAGTGGGAATTGACCACGCACCCAATCGTGCAGGATAGCGTCCAGCACAATGCTCGTGTGAGTCCACCTCTTCTTAGCCTCGCATCCTTGACCGAACTAGAATCTGTTCCATCTCACATGAGACGCCGCCTGAATTGCACCATGGACATACATACACTAATACATACCCGTCGCCACAACAGACCGTCTCCAATATCCGCGCTCTTACCGCATCCTTATTTGGTGTTGCAGCAGGCACGTTGGGCCTAGAGTCGTGGCCAGGGTTTATATTCTACTTCTTTGGCACGGCAATAGTTTCCATGCTCATCTTCACACTCAAGGCGGACCAAGATGCGAAGAGCTACTTTTTCAGACCATTCGGCGACCTCTGGGCTGGGGACATGTTTGGAGGATTGATGTCATTTGTTCTTACTTGGACTCTCTTCTATGGCTTGTGCAAAGCTTGAAGCGGTCAGCAATTTCCTCGGTGCGACCTGCATCATGGTCATGTCGCCGACAATGCGAGTGTCTGCCCAAGATGTAGTGCGCTTCAACGGGGCCAACATTGCGATCACCATTTCAACTTCAGCTCCCAACAACACCGGACTCAGGTTCCCCTTCCGGTTGAGAGATACAATTCTGCGCGAATCGCTCATCGTTCAAAATGACGGCTGAGGCATGTGGCACCCTGGGGCACGTTAACATGATGATGAGCTGCAGGATCATGGAGCGAGGGCGTGTGGCAGAGAGTCAAGGTTCGGCCCTCGCACCTATATCGAGCGAATAGCTTCCTTCTGGCATGGTTGGTCGCCACTAAAGAGATCTCTGACATGGAGCCACGGGGGCGAAAAGCGACCTTGAGCTTAGTAATCGGTCCGACATGTTGGTCATTCGGAGAAGGAGCTCATCTTAGACGATGCTTCATGCGCCATAGCTGCAAGTAATGGGTTATTGAAATAGACACAACCAGACTCGCGGAGCTATCGCCTTCCAATCAATGCCTGGCCTTTCCACAGTCAATACTTATTGTGCTGAATCATCTGTGGTGCGGATGCGTGCTTCGGACTGCGATGATCTTCGGCAAGACTGCTGCTGGCCTTCACGAGAATCATAGTGCAAGCAGGTTCAGGATGTCTCAGCTCCACTTGTTGTCAATTATATATTGATGTCGCAGACCTCGATAGGACGGTGTGCCGATTCCAACTGGAAGGACTGAGCAGCCGCCGCGTAGGCGGTGAAACATGCTTAACCATCAGAGCAATCAAAATTTCATGATCAACTTCAATGAAAGCTAACCGCGTCACGAACGCGACCAGACACGCGCCCGCCGAGAAAGCGCGTCTCACCAAACTAACTTTCTCCCACTTCGACCTGTCACAAACAGTATCGCACTGCATACTGCATTTCCACTTGCACACACTCAGTCAACTACGCGGATACAGCCTCTTCTCACAAGACAATCAATCATAAGCAGAACCAAAGAGTCAGTGCTCGAAATTCTCAACAATGGACACATGCTGACCACCACACAGTGCTGGAAGCACGTCTCGAGCAGGCCAACCTTCTCAAGAAGGTATGAAATGTCTCGATCGGTATGGATGTAGGTACACGAGCTGATTGACCTACTGCAGGTGGTCGATGCCATCAAAGATCTCGTCCAAGACTGCAATTTCGACTGCAATGACTCCGGAATCGCTCTCCAAGCCATGGACAACTCGCACGTCGCCCTCGTGTCCATGATGCTCAAGTCCGAATCTTTCTCTCCCTTCCGCTGCGATCGCAACATTGCCCTCGGTATCAACCTCACTTCTCTCACCAAAGTCCTGCGATGCGCACAAGGAGAGGACATCTTGACCATGAAGGCCGAGGATGCGCCAGATGTCGTCAACTTCACATTTGAAAGCTCAGAGAGCGACAGAATCAGTGAATATGACATCAAGTTGATGGACATTGATCAAGAGCACTTGGGAATTCCAGATACTGAGTATGCTGCGACCATCACCATGCCAAGTGCTGAGTTCCAGCGCATCACCAGAGATCTTTCTGCATTGTCGGAGTCAGGTATGAGCAGACAACATATACTACTGAGAACAAGATATTAGGGCTGATCTATTTTGCAGTGTCCATTGAGTGCACAAAGGATGGTGTAGGCTTCAAATGCGCAGGAGACATTGGCAACGGCTCTGTTACACTGCGCTCGCACACAAACGTCGAGAAGCCTGAGCAGAACATTGAGATCAACCTCTCTGAGCCTGTCGCGCTTACTTTCTCACTCAAGTACCTCATGAACTTTTGCAAGGCTAGTGGCCTTTCTCCACAGGTCAAGCTGTGCTTGAGCAACGAAGTGCCGCTGCTTGTAGAGTACGGTCTCAGCAACAACAGCTACCTGAGGTTCTACCTCGCACCGAAGGTACTTTCATTACAGTATAATCTGAGGGTGTGTGCTGACGAGAGATGAACAGATTGGGGACGAGGAGTAAATTGCATAGCACGAGATGAAACATTGCCCAAAAGCGGAAGGCCCTGCCGGAACATGGCTGCCATCCCGACCGAACTCGCCTTCTGAAGGCAGACCGTTCGCTGCATGAACGAATGTACGAGGCCAACGTTAGAATGCCGCGAGATGCGTGAAGAGATGGAAGCACACCAAGGCGCAGGGCCGTGATATCGGAGTTGATCGGAGCAGTGTGCCGAAAGGAAGCGAGACCGAGATCTGCAGGGACTTTTCTTCACATCAACACCCACGTCATTTGTTGATTAGCGACCTCTCCCACAGCAGTGCAGTGCACAGTCACCAAAGAAATTTAGCCCTTTTCCAACACGAGCGTGCGCGAATATCGTATCTCTGACAACGCGAGCCGGAAAATGGCGGAGCGCGACGTTCAAGAGCTTGTCCCAGAGACTCACGTCCTGGCCGTTGCCAGTCATGTGGGTGCTCCAAGCAAGAGTCCGTGGATACCATGATAAGAGCTAATAGTAAGTCGAAAAGGTCACCTCGGGGTAAGTCTGATCGCGATCGAGTTCAAGAGCAAGCACATCGTATATTGAGACGTGACGCGCTTGAAAGATATGTCGGGAACACAATGGCAACATTCTGCATGCAGACCTTGGGCTGCGAGGTTTCTGCCATACATACCGTGAACTACAGTAAGGGCATCCCACCACCCACAAGCAGCTACAGAGGACTTGATCGTAATAGTCATCATCATCACCAGGTAATCACGTCGCCTACCGCACTTTCACCGGCCGCAAAACCACCCCCACCGAAATCTCAGACCTTTACTCGGGCCTCAAATCCGCTCTCCTCCATAACTTCGACGTCCTCCTCTCCGGCTACTGCCCCTCCGCGGCCCTAGTCCACGAAGTCGGAAAAATCGGTCGCGACAATAAAACCCGTGCGGCAACGAAACCCGGCTCATTCTTCTGGATTCTCGACCCCGTAATGGGCGATAATGGAAGAATATACGTGGCGGAGGAATGCGTGGAAGCTTATAAGGGGTTATTGAAAGATGCGGATCTGATCTTACCGAATCTTTTCGAGGCGGAATTACTTTCTGGCGAGAAGATTCGGGATTTGGAGAGTATGGGGGTTGCGATTGGGAAGTTGCATCAGGTGTTTGCGGTACCGAATGTGGTGGTTACGAGTATTCGGTTGCCGGAGACACCGATCGCGGGCATGGGGGAGGAGGGAAAGAATAGTAGTGCGGTGTTGAGTGTTATTGGAAGTACGGCTACGTCTGAAGGAAAGCCGAGATTATTCCGCATCACAGTCCCGGCATTACCTGTCTTCTTCTCAGGGACGGGAGATATGTTTGCCGCATTACTCGTTGCGAGATTGAGAGAAGCTGCTCAGCAAGCTGGAGTTTTGAATACCGCGAGTTGGAGGAGTCCCGATGAGGTTTCCGGTCCTGAACTCCCGTTGGCGAAGGCTGTGAGTAAGGTTTTGGCGAGTATGCATGCTGTGCTCAAGGATACGGCGAAGCATTATCAGGCCGTGTCGAAGAGTCTGGGCGAGGAGAAGGTTTTGAATGAGGGGGTGGGCGAGGCGGCGGAGAGGGAGAGGGAGATGGAACGGCATTTGAAGTTGACGAGGGCGGCGGAGGTGAGGGTTGTTAGGAATATGAGGGCTTTGAGGGAGCCGCCTGAACTTGAGAAGTTTAGGGCACAGGCGGTAGATGTTCGTGGTGAAGGCGGGGATGCGGAGCCGGCGTGAGAGTAGCGAGGAGAATGGGAGATGAGATTTGATGAATAGATTTTGAGATTGGTTGCTTGAAAGAATATAAAATGTAGTCAAGTCACAAGCCAGTTACAGACATGCAGACATTGGAAATAGCCACCACTCAGCTACAACCAAACACCAGAAGACTCTGGATACCAACGCCTCCAAATCCACGCTCTTGTAACCATTTTCGCGCTCCATGAACAGGGAATTCCGCAACGACGATGACCGAGATCTTCGAAGCAGGCACTTCAGCCTCTTGCAAGAGCCGAAGCATTGCAATCAAAGTCTTGTGTCTGCGATCGCACCGCCTCCTTGTAGCAGGTGAACGTAGCATATTGGAGTGGGTCGTGTAGCCATGGCGGCTGAAAGGCTGTCAACTACCTTCGTTGATTCGATGTTCCTCATAAACACACATCGCTTGAATGATGAGGTCTTTCCGCCACCATGACCGCCGTGCATGCCTGAGATGTAAATTTCTGTCTCGAAAAGTCCGACTGCATCAGTAATGATAGATGAGTCCTCGTGACCCAATGTTTCTCGTAGCTTGGAGGTTAAAGGTGTTGTATCCTGAATAGTGACTCCTGCAGAATGCTTCTTGCAGAAAACCTCGTACGAGCTCACGCCAAGTTTGACCTGGTCCGAATCGTAAAAGATGTACATGTCGATAGAGGCGTTTCGAGACAGACCTTTTGTCATGTTGCTGAGCTGTATAATTCTGCTTTGCAGCTCGGGTTTATCGCTGAGTGAAAGCTTCCAGTTCTGCGATAGGAAGGATAGTGCCCTAAACCCTTTGAAAACAACGTACAACAAAACGCCAATGTTAGTGCCGGCGCCTCTGATCGCCCAAAGGAGTTCCTTTTTGTCCTCCCGTCGGATAGCATTGGCTGGTAGTTTCATGTCCTTGTGAGTATATCCCCAACGCATAGAATCTGGCCCGAGCCTTCGACAAAGACTGCACCAGCAATTGCATCACAAGCCAGCCCGTATCGTCGAGAAAGGTGCCCAATGCCGCCTTGCAGCCATAGTCCCGCACCTACGCTTGGTCGAGAACCCAGAGGTACAGTCAAGCCGGCTTCCATGGTCGTGCGTATGATCTCGCCTGCATTGCAGCCAGCTCCAGCCACGATCAGACTTTCTGCAGCATGGAATGCATTCTTGTTGGCTGGTGGAATTTGCAACTCACAAAAAGCGCTCATGTCCATCGCGACCACGTTGTCTGCCACGCAATGGCCACTATGACTTCCACCGATGGCGGTCAGGCTGAGATCGTGTTCGACAGCCCAGTGTACGCAGTCTTGAACATGTCCGGGATCTGTCGGCCTCAAAATCACCGCTGGGTGAGCTTGGCGAGACTCGGGGTTCTCGAGAGCTCTGCTCTCGCTTAGAGAAGGAACTTTCAATAGCAGCTCTGGAACCGCGCGTGCGCTGGCATTGAAAGCCACCATGATCTCAGGCGAATTCAAGGCAAGCTGGGCAGAATCGGTATCCAGACGATGACTTGGATCACGGCAGATAATTCGCCACTGCTGCTGTAAGGCGTAGTCCTGCACTGTGAATCCAGCTATGAATGCAGCAAATTTGTCGATCTCCTCGTCTTCATCTGAGATACGAAAATGACCTGTTGGGTAGGAAGCTGTATCGCATCATGCAAGACCGTCGAAGAATATATTATCGCCCCGATGAAAACGATGATCAATCCTGCACGCTTCGGGAGTAGGTCCATGGCTTTTTCGATGAACGGTCGTCTTGGATTCATACCATACATGCTGTGACAGAAAAGTATGATGTCGAACTTCTCATCCTCATGGATCGCGCCTTCTGTGGCAATGCATCTTTTTGCACTGAACGGAATTCGCATTATGACAGGTTCGCTTGTCATATGAGGGAAAGGCGTGTCCTTCTCTTCTTGGGGGCGAAGGTAACTCTCAAGCTTTCCGGCAAAAATGTTGTTAGGCTCGAATGCGGCGTACTTGTTGACCTTCCATCGCAGAGCTATGGGAAGCTCGCCAAGCACAGTCTTGGGGCCAGAACCGATTTCCAAAATCGAGATGGACTGCTTTGTCTTAGTAACTTCGGACACCAATTTCGAAAGTCGGGGAATGACGAAAGTGTGGTAGTTTGATAGACCTGGATCTTCGAGGGAGAGCTCGAAGCCGTCGCTGTATTGTAGATCGGTCAAGGTGTCTTTTGAGGAGGAAGATGCAGCGTCTCGTAGCGCGCTCCTTAACTGTCCTAGAGTTGCCATATTGCAGTTATGAGAGGCCGCAGTTAGGAGAGCAGTTCGTAGCAGAAAACGGGCCTCAGTAACTTGATCTACTCTAGTGACCAGTGTGAGTTATGTGAAGTCTTCATTACGACAAGCAATGCAATGAAAGGGACAAAGACGCACATGCATACTTACGAGAGTCATCTGGCCTGACAAAAAGGACCTGGTCGATCTTGCATTTTGCTACGTCGATGCCTTCCATCGGACTCGCTTTTGCACTGTCCTTTGATGTTGCGTGTTGGTGGAGCAATCAAGCTCTCAGTCCAAAGGTGTCTCGGGATTTTGCCAATACGTGAGCAGTTAGACTTACTAGAGGTCAGTCTCAAGCTTTGGTACCTGCATGCCATATTTGACAGCAGCAATAAGTCAGTTGAAATGCATACTGACGGAAACAATGGGTCGGCGAACCAAGATCTCTGCAGTACTCCGGGCGTCGTCGCAGCTCAGTCCAGGAAAAGGGAGAACAGCCAAGTCGTAGCGCAGATTGCATCCGCGGCCAAAGCAATCCTCACCAGCATTGGCGAAGACCCCGAACGTGAAGACCTCCGCAAAACGCCGGAGCGCTTTGCAAAAGCAATGGCCTTCTTCACTCAAGGCTACGGCCTGAGGCCCGAGCTTGTTGCACCAGTTGACGCCCGCTCCAAGGTCGAGGGCAGCGACATGATGATTGTGCGAGACATACACGTGGCAAGTCTTTGCGAGCATCATCTCATGCCTTTTGTTGGAACGATGCATATAGGGTACATTCCGAAGAGTTATGTTCTTGGCTTGTCGAAGTTTGCCCGCACGGTTGAAATGTACGCGCGACGACTGCAAGTCCAAGAGCGTCTTACGGAGGAAGTTGCAAGTGCGGTGCAGGCCGTGTTGGAGCCTGACGGAATCATTGTTGTTGCAGAATGCTCTCATATGAGCATGGTGATGCGGAGTGTCGAACAGACCGGCTCTACCACCATTACCCAGTGCAAGAAGGGGGTCTTCCGCTGAGCAGACGTGGTCCTGGTCCATCAGCGAGAATTGGAAGCACTCCTTGTAGCAGGTGGAGTTGATCATCTCTGCCAGTGTGCCACATAGATTCGTGCAGACGCTCGGCTGGCTGAAACGACTGCTGGTCATGATGTATGTTGTCCTGGATATTGCCATCTCTTTCCGTCTCGCCGCCTCTTCTACTGCAGATATCATCCATGTCCTGAATGCCGGCGGTGAATGTGCCTGAGGGACTCGCGTGTAAGCACATGCAAATGTCGCTTCGCGGCGCAAACCTAATTCGAACTTAAGTGAACCGAACGGCCCCCGCATTTTTTGAGTTTTTGGCGCCACGCATTGGCCCTGCCCTGGATTTGGAGCGAGCGAGCTTCTTTAGCTTTCCACCTTTATTAGAGCCAGCTGTCCGTTACCACCAGCCAGCGCGCAACTCAAATATCGCACACCATTCGACATTCTTCACCCTCGACCTCGACATTGCCTTTTCTTTCCAACCTCCACATCTCCTTCCACACTCCTTTGCACTTCGTCTGCAGACGGCCACGGCCACGGCAACGGCAACGGCAGGCACACGATGAAGGTCACTTCGCTTTTGGCGCTTGGTGCCGCCGCTCTGGTATCCGCAGAAGATGACGCCCCATCAGCAGTCGACGCCCCATCAGCAGCCGACGCCTCGCTGCCCCAATTCACAGTACGTATCCTCGAGTACTTCGAGTCGCGCCTTCCCACTGACCTGGCCATTTTCCCAGCCAACCACCCTGAAGGCACCCTTCATTGAGCAGTTCACCGACGGCTGGGACGCTCGGTGGAAGGCTTCACACGCTAAGAAGGAGAACACCAAGGAGGAATGGCAGTATGTGGGCAACTGGGCAGTCGAGGAGCCCACCGTCTTCAAGGGCATCGCCGGCGACAAGGGCCTGGTGGCCAAGGACAAGGCTGCCCACCACGCCATCTCTGCCAAGTTTGACGAGCCCATTGACAACAAGGGCAAGTCTCTGGTTATCTCATATGAGGTCAAGTTCCAGCAATACCTCGAGTGCGGTGGTGCCTACATGAAGCTCCTCCAGGAGAATGCCGCTCTGGCCTCCGACGAGTTCTCCAATGCTTCGCCATACATCATCATGTTTGGTCCAGACAAGTGCGGTGCTACTAACAAGGTCCACTTCATCTTCCGCCACAAGAACCCAAAAACTGGCGAATACGAGGAGAAGCATTTGGAAAGGGCCCCACCCGCCGAGATTGATAAGCTGTCCAACCTCTACTCCCTCATCGTCCGTCCAGACCAGACTTTCGAGCTCTTGATCAACGGCGGCAGTGTGAAGAACGGCTCCCTCCTCGAGGACTTCGTCCCACCTGTCAACCCACCAGCTGAGATTGACGACCCAAATGACAAGAAGCCAGACACCTGGGTTGATGAGGCCAAGATCCGCGACCCAGATGCCACCAAGCCAGAGGACTGGGACGAGGACGCGCCGTACGAGATTGTCGACGAGGAGGCCACCAAGCCAGAGGACTGGCTCGAAGATGAGCCGCTCACCATTCCAGACCGAGCTGCTGAGAAGCCAGAGGACTGGGAGGACGATGAGGACGGTGACTGGATCCCACCACAAATCCCCAACCCCAAGTGTGATGAGATATCTGGCTGTGGCCCATGGGAGAAGCCAATGATCAAGAACCCAGCTTTCAAGGGCAAGTGGTCCGCTCCTATGATTGACAACCCAGAGTACAAGGGTGTCTGGGAGCCACGGAAGATCGCCAACCCAGATTTCTTCGAGGACAAGTCGCCATCCGACTTTGAGCCAATGGGCGCTGTAAGTGACACTGACGCATCAGATCTCATATCTCTACTAATCCCTTTCCTAGATCGGCTTCGAGCTTTGGACGATGAACGAGGATATCCTCTTTGACAACATCTACATCGGCCACGACGAGGCTCAGGCCAAGGCCTTCAAGAAGGAGACCTGGGACATCAAGCATCCATCGGAGCTGGAGGCTGAGCGGGCTGGTTTGCCAGCTGGGGACACCAAGAAGTCTCCAATGGACCTTGTCTTCATGGAGGACCCAGTTCTCTACATCAAGGAGAAGACCGCTCTCTTCCTTGAGCTCGTCCAGAAGAACCCAGTCGACGCTGTCAAGTTCGTTCCGGAAGTGGCCGGCACGATCGCTCTCGCCATTATCACCATTCTCCTCGTCGTTTTCTCCGTCGGCTCCTCCGCCGCCCCAAGCAAGGAAGAGTTGAAGGCAAAGGCCGAGAAGGCCAAGGCTGCCGCACAAAAGACTAAGGATGATGTCGCAGATGCTGTTGCGTCGGGCGCTGACAAGGCCAAGGATGAGTTGAACAAGCGCACCACCCGCAGCAGTGCGCAATAGTCAATTCGCATCAGGCGCGTGAGTGCAGCAAGCAGGAGCATGGCTTCAGAAAACGATGTACTACAAAGCAAGCATCTTTCTTGAGCGATTTTGGGAGAGCTGTCCTTGGGATCTGTAGAGAAGCATTCCGATAAATCACGATACCTCGTATGACTCGCAGCCACCACTCCGGTGTTCAAGTTCTATTTCTCATACTCATGGCTGGTGTTGACTGGAAGGTGATGATGGGATTGTCCTTTGACACGGCAAGCGCTATTTGTACCTCGACAACGCTACGACAACGCTACAGCTTGCGAGCCACAGCTTGCGAACGTTCTTGCATTGTAATAGTGGATCGATCTATCTGGCTTATCACACATCTCTGGACAGCATCTTCACCCTTGCCGGCGCCCAAGTCCGTCGCTCAAACCCGGCGGGAGCCCGATCCGTTCCATCAAACCCTGACCGAAATGAACTCTTTCACCTTCCTTCATGCTATCGCGAACACCTCACTCGACGATTCGAGGTCGAACAGATGATAAGTTAGGCTTGATGAGATGACTGACAGAGGGGCCAGCTGTTCCACGCCGCAGCGACCGCAACTGCAAACTATGATGAGCTCAAGCATGGTGAGCCCAAGTTCCCTGTCGCCAGCTTGTTCCTATCGCCCTATACATGGCTCTCTAATGAGGAGTATCGTAAGATACAAAGAAGTGAGGATGAGTACATGTTACTCCTCTCCGCCCCTCTTCCTTTCTGCTCCCTATGACCGACGACGGCTTTGTGGCGATCTTCTTCCTGTTCATCTTGAATTGGATCACAGGAGCGTTGTGGCAATACATCATTCTCTACTTCCTCGGCGCATTGACGAACTCTCCTCGCAAGTGCGCAAACTATGCTGTAAGTCATCCAATGTCAAAGCCATACTTTAGCTGACACTTGATGAGGGCATGAGCAGTTATCACGTGATTCCGCGGCAGGTCGCGCTGCAGCAGCGCGTCGCGTCGCCACTCTGTGCAAACGGCAAACGCTGCTGCCTCCACAGCTCCCTGGCTGTGATCGCAACGCACTCAGACTCTCTTCTCTTTGCAAAATTCATTTTGTGCAAAGACCCAATACCAACATGAAGATCTGCGCCAACCAGCAATTGTAGTTGACCTACACTGCAACCAGGAGACTACTCAACGAGTCCGACATCCAATGGCTCCTAAGGAAGCACATGACATGGCTGATATGCCTCCAAACCTTCGAAAGCAACTCGACCTTCTCGACTTGGAATTCCAAGACGGCGAAATAACTCAGAAGGGATACGACAAACGTCGAAGCATTATCATGGCGAAATACGCAAAGATTCTCAAGAGGAAAGCTCCCACGCTTGGTGCACCGCTATTGTTCAAGGCTACCGTTGTAGAGACGGCAGATGCTGCAATGACAGTGCGCTCATCGGTCGCGGATGTCGAGGAGGGCATTCTTGCTACTATTAAGAAATGTCTAGAGGTCTCTCGACATCCCGACACACCAGAAAGCGAGGCTAAAGCAGCCTTGTTGCTCGCTACCCGCCGAATGAAGCAGTACAATGTAAGCCAGGCCGAGGTACTTGAGCATGCGACTCCCGAACAGCAGCAAAACTATGTCAGCGAGAGTATCGTTCATCTCACGCACCGCGATGGCGATTCTAGCAAGGGAGTCCACCGGGCCGTTTGGCTCTACCGCATGGTGCATGCTATCGAACTCTTCTTCGATACGAAAGCATCTTATCGAAGCTATCGCCGGAACAAGACCAAGCTTGCCATCGTCTTCTGCGGCCTTGCGAACAATTCGGTGGCAGCAGCTTACGCATTTGAGATGGTGTACAACCTGGCAGGGGAATGGTCACGCAAGCTTACGAACGCAAACAACAAGAATGGAAATGAAAGGACTTGCTACGCAAATAAAAGGAATAGCTACATCATGGCCCTCAGTGAGGAATTGCAGAAGATGGCACGAAGAGAGAGGAAAGCGGAAGAACGGCGCGCTGCGAGGGCCGAGGAAGAGACACTTGCAGCACGCATCGAAGAGGAAGAGGCCCGGAGAAAAGCCGAGCTGGATCGTTTGAAAGGACCCTTTAATCATAACAATCCTCATCTTGTAACCATTGAAGACGAGGGCGAGGGCGAGGGCAAGGTCCCATTCGACGAGGACACGATCATGCACAGGGACTCCGACTCAGAATCAAACGAGGAGGTCGACGAAGTTATGAGAGATCCGAATCAGAAACAGACCCCGCCGATTAGTCCGCAACGTGTCTTTCTCTTTCAAAAGATGATGAAGCGTGTTGCTGCAAGTGTGTTCGAAAACGACTCCGCAAACTGCATCATCCTCGTGGCTGCCATCAACGATGAGCTTGAGAGCAATCCGGATCTCGGCACACGCTTCCAAGTAGAGACCGAAGCCGTCGATATCCTCAATTGCTTGGTTGATCTTGAGGTCCTCGAAAGCGACGGCAACACGAAAGCAATTACACTGACCAGGCTCGGGAGACAAAAGATCTTCGGCCACACTCATGAGAACGCGGACGAGACCAATGCCTTGTTACCCAGTGCCAACGACTCCGGCATAGATTTCGACGACGCAGGCTCAGATGGGTATGGGCCAGAAGACTGGGATAACGACTACTCCGTATTCGATGACAATGAAGATGTTCAATCGCTGGCCTCGACCGCCAAAGCAGACAACCTGATGTCAGCCCTCTTCACGCCTGAACCAAATGCACCCGCCTTCTCGAGCAAGAGCCAAGTCGTGAGATTTCGACAAAAGACGAAGCAGTTGATCGAAGACTTCATTGAGAAGGAGAAGCATAAGTACACTTGGGGTCCGGCGCCACGTCGACGCGAGATGGACTCAATTGATGAAGATGCGTGGTCGAGGGGCAAGAAAGATGCTCATAAGATTGATGTGCATCGGAAGAATATTATGGCATGATACATATCTGCGGATTTCAAAAGTCTATGTCGTTGACTGTACATGTATGCGATTGTGGTCAGAAGTCAATGAAGCGGCAACTGACACAATGATTATCGGCCGAGACGACAGGTACTGCGAGAGGACGTTGTTCCACGTGTCTGTCCATGCTGAATTGGACCTTCACACCACCCTCTCCGCGGGATCAGGACTGTGACTTCGAAATGTTTTTTCTTCCGTGCGTGACGACTCCGTAGTAGCATTCCTTTCAAGTCAGCTCTACGTTACAACGTGCATTTTGGAGGGACAAGGTCTCGAATTGCAAGGTCCTGGTGGTAGCGCCCTACCGGCAACCTGACTACGATTTGAGACGAAAGAACAAGGCTGATGTGTAAAGGGCAGAGAACTTTCCAATCTCCTCCGCTGTTCTGCTCGGCCAACGCTTCAAATGCGTATTAGTCCCCCACATAAAGTCATACGACGAAGGATAAGGACATAGAATTTCCGACGTGAGCAATTTCACCCAATCATTTCCAATCTACTTTCCAATCTACTTTCTCGCTCCATCTCAATCTCGCTCGCTCGCTCGTCCAGCCCAGCCCAGCCTCTCAAGGATACTCCAACACCGCAACAGTATTACCAAACGTCGCAAAATGTGCTTGGGAAGGTACCATGGGCACGCCGTCCACATAAGCCATGTATTCCGCAGCGACGGAAGTATAGCCGTAAAGGTAAACACCTTGACTCTGCTCGATGTAGACTCTGAATTGATCGCAGTTGGTGGTGATGATGCAGGCCGAATCGTAGTTTTGGAAGAACGAGTAAAGACCGAGGCCGTAGGCGTAGATGTAGGTGCTGTTGAAGATGCGGACAGCTTGTGTCTAGGGAAAGAAAATGGTGTGTTAGGTTTTATGTAATGACGGTTTGGGTCTGAGCTTACCTTGATACAGTTGCCCAAGAAGCAATCGTCGAACGTAGGATCGTTCCATGGTGGTCCAGGCTGAGCGGTGAACGATGCAAGAGCGTTCGGGTTGGCCTGCATATAAGCTGTCTCCGACTGCATGATGGAGAAATAGATATTACTGGCTCCTGCGAATTGGTAGTTGTACAGCATACTGTGCTCTGAACCTGATCCGTAGAACCACATCGGACCTTCCGATTCGATCAAGATTCCGCGACCGTTGTAGATATCGATTTGTGATTGCCCGGGCAGGTCAAGCTCGTGATCAGCAATCCAAACCCAACTGTGGGAGACCATGACATTCTTGGCTGTCCGCGTAAAGTGGACGTTCAGGAATGCGGCCCAGCATTGTTTCTGGGCGCCGTGAGCAATCCGCGGATTCTTCGCGCATTGGGTGAGCTGTAGTTCAGTACCATTGCTGCCTCCAATGCGCCAGTGCGTGTCCCACATGCCGGTCGCGCCAGGATATTCACCGGCGAGGTTCCACTCCATCATGATGCAGCCTGGAACAGGACCGATGGTTTCGAAGAGAATTTCTACCAGCTCGGTGGTTCCAACATCGCCAGGCTCTCCAACTCTGAAGGCAACGATGGGTGCGAACTCGTTCTGGAATCGGGGTCCGGTGACCATGAAGAGTGGCCATACCTCACCTTGAAGCCTGACATTGTTTGGTATCGTGACGGTGTTGGTGATGACATAGGCGCCGTGGTCGATGAATCCGATTTGGTCCGGTGTGAGAGAGTCGAAGAAACGCTGCACGCAGTCTGTCGCATCTGTAACTCCATCATTTGGACATCCAAAGTCCATGATCGATTTGAACTGTGACACCGGAACTCCCTCATACTGCGGCTTACTTCGCTCGTAGTATCGGCCGTTCTCATCGATAAGGCTCGGGCTCTTTGGTGGCGCATTGAACGTTCGTTGGGTACGCGACATGTTGGCAGTCGGACGATAGCACCTTTCGCTGCCTACTTCCTGGTCAGAGTCATAGATAGTGTATGCTGCGCCCTGAGCGTATGCCGCGATCCGCTGATTGCCTGGCAAGACAACAGTGCCATTCGGGTACGCAATCGCCGGGTCTGTGTTGACGAACTCCACGTTGTCAAGCCCCAGGGTTCCCGTTCCCAATCCAGTCTTCCCAGTTTCATTGGCCGGGAAAAGTGCGAGGATGCCAATGTCGCAGTCGTTGAAAGTGGAATCTGTAATCTGAACGCCACCGACGGAGGGTTCGCCATCGCCTCCCTGCGACATATCAAACCCAACGCGACACTGATTGAAAGTCACACTCTTGTAGCTCCATGACCAGCCCCAGTTCTGAAAGATTCCGGTATCACAATTATAAAATGTCAAGTTGCGCATGTTATATTGCTGATTGCCGGCGAACAGACCGTACTGGCCTCCGATGAAGATGAGATCTTCCAAGAAGAGGGAGGATCCGTTCTCCATGAAAATGCCTTGATGTTGTGGGTTGTTCCCTCCGATCGGCATAACAAAGACAACATTCTGCATGGTGGTGGCCTGCGAGACCTGCCAGTGAATGCCATGCACACTGGTTCCCGCTGGAACATTTGTCGTGTCGATGATGAGGTTGCGTACGTTGCGCCAGAAGTTGTTTTGATTGGTATACCACTGCTTTTGATAGATAATGTACGGGTCGGAATCAAGGATACCGATGCCATCAAAGTTGGAAGTCGCCTTCAGGATAGGCAAGTTGTTGGCATCTCCAATGAAATGTGTGTAGTACCACATAACCACTGGCTTGGAGATCAGATATGTCCCTGCAGGCACGTAGACGACAGCTGGAGTTGTAGTCTGCGATTCGCAGTTGCGTGGTTCTTCCAGTTCTTCTGGAGTGCCCCAAAAGCCGCAGCGTATGCCATCAAAGCCATCAGCAATGGCAGCCTGGATTGCTTCAGTGTCGTCGGTCACACCATCGCCCCTAGCGCCGTAGTCTCTGACATTGCGCCAGATCTTGTAGTTGGGATTGTTGCCGTAAGCTGGACTGCCTTGGCGTTTTATCTGCGAGTACCAATAAGGTGTGCCAGAGCCCGTCGAATACTGTCGCTTGTACATGTGATGGCCGCCCGTGGCATTATTTTGCTCTGTTGGGGCCGCTGCTCTCTTCTCGACTTTCCCACCGAGGTCTGGACTACCAGCATCGTTGAGCTCAAAGCGTAGCTCAAGTGGTGACAATGGTACATCTGGAAGGTCCTGATTGAGCGCAGCCTGCACCTCGGCATATGCTGGTCGTAGAAGGGAGACGAAGAAGATGATGGCAGTTATGGCTAGGCTGAGCCCAATGCTTCTGGCAGCCATAATGGCGTTCTGCGCTGAGTCTGGACGCCGATCCGCCTTGCTGTATAGAAGAGCTCGTGGTGATGTGATTTATTCATGTATCGATGGTAGTTCCCATGGATCCCGTGCTCCAACAGTAAAAGGATGATGGCGAGCAGCAGTTCTGCTCCCTCGGGCGGAAGCCAGGCGTGTGCCTCCCTTGGGCCATGTTGTTGCGCCTTGCGCGCTGGAATGTGCACTCCAGGTTTTCAGCAAGGAGAGCCATTATCTGGAAATGCCAGCGATTGGAGTGGGCAACCTGAACCGGCTTGTATCATTTTCTTGAACTGCCAATACCAATTCTCTGCTCCTTGGTCTTCGCCTTTGCTTTTGACTGCTGCATATGCGCTTCGTCGATGCCGTACATATTGCCGCCGAGCTCTTCATCTTGCTTCATGGCTTCGCGTTGGGCTTTGCGTTGTTCGTAGGCCGCGATATCATCGGGCAGGAGGGACAGTTTGGTGGCTGGCCGGGAGAGCATTTTGTGCTTCTGATGGTGATGTGTAGATGTAGTGCTGTAGATATTGCAATGTTCGTGCAGTGCATGGGGGGGGGGGGGGAGGAGTGAATGGAGAGCAACGCGAGTCTAAGTGCAGTTCAGGCCACCGCAGAGGGAACAACATCACGACTTTCACAACACGACGTGCCTTATAATCTTCCAGGTTGCCATGAACCAAGTAAGATTTATCGATCACTTATCATATAGTTTCTCCTATTGCAGAGTACACCAGCAGCCTGTGAAGCATGCCGCATGATAAAGACCGTCTTCTAGGAGCTATGGAAATACGCGTAGGATCTTGGTCCTATGCAAACTTGGACTCACAATGTGTCTTGGACACAGAAATGGCGATCTACTGCATGCTCTGCGTCCCATGTGGCGAGGGCCATATTCATCTCGCGAGCCGAAGCCGGGAATGGAGCGCTCAGACTGCATCCTCATTGCTGGGCTGGTGAGGAATGTACAGGTAGGTCGGGTTCGTCAACAACGCGGTCCTCCATCTGCCCCAGTCCTTTTAGCGCTTCCATGCATTGAGTGTCTCTATCCGCATTTTGTTCATCATTCGAGTGGAAGAGGACTGTGAGCTTCGTGAGAAATCCTTCTCTCAGGCCACACGATTGCAGCCACTATGCAGTCCTCGCCACTCGCTTCGAGGACGGCTCTGGCAGCGCTGCTCTCGTCGATTTCCTATGTCTCAGCACAGAGTTATCCCGGAGGACAATACTTTGCTGGATCTGGAGCTCCGGGAGCAGCAGCTTACCAGTTGGTCGACGAATACAGCGCCGAGAACTTCTTCGACAAGTTCAACTACTACGACAAATATGACCCGACTTGGGCCCACGTTCAATACGTGAACCAATCAGTCGCCGAGCAGAATGAATACACATATATCTCGGACTATGATACGGCTATCATTCAGCCAGACACGACCAATCTGTGGCCAAGACCAGGAGCGGGGCGACCAAGTGTCCGCATTACTTCCGACAACAGCTACTACCACGGTCTTTTCGTTTTCGATGCGACGCATATGCCAACTGGCTGTGGAACATGGCCCGCCTACTGGTTGTTGGGTCCCGAATGGCCTGGTACTGGAGAGATAGGTAGGAAGAGCATCCCGGAATGACGAACCCAACAGCTAATAACACTATGTAGATATCATTGAAGGCGTCAATACTGTCGGATTCAACACTATGGCTATGCACACCAGCCCAAACTGCAGTATTGCTGGTGATGACCAAGTAGCCACCTTCACATCAGCCAACTGCGACTCGTCCGTGGCTGACAACCGTGGATGTGGTTCAGAGCTTCAGGATACTACAGCTTTGCCAAACAATTACGGCGTCGACTTCAACGACAATGGAGGCGGCGTTTATGTGACAGAGTGGACCTCGAACTATATCAAGCACTGGTGGTTTCCCAGAGACAGCATTCCGGACAGTATCACTGCCGGAGCTCCAGATGTCTCTGAGTTTGGAGTACCTGCAGTGAATGCGCAAGGTAGCTGCGACATCGACTCGCATTTTCAGAACATGAGCATTGTCATCAACATTGCTTTTTGTGGATCATGGGCAGGGAGTGTATACTCATCTCAATATCCGAATTGTCCACAGTCAGATGCAACGAATAGTTTGGACCGATGCGTTGACTTCGTCGGCAACAATCCCCAGAACTTGACTGAGGCCTACTGGGATATCAATGGAATTCAGGTCTACCAGATGCGATCGGGTGTGGCTACCACATCTGTCTATTCGACTAGCTTGTCATCAGTCACGACTGGACTGCAGACCACGAACACAATTCCGATGGGTATGGGAGCAACCACGTCGACAATCTCCTCATCTGTTTACACCGGGCCATTGTCTTCTGCCACCACCAGCTTGGCCGAGTCGACTGATGCTTCTACCTGGACATCGGACGGCCTCACTTGGACTTCGGAAGGCGAGATGACCAGTTGGGAACCGGAGCCAACTCCATCGCTGCCGGATGAACCGACATACTACCTGTCAACAGCAGTGTACTCCTCCATGTCAGACGACGTTGAGTATTCTTCTACAGCCGAGATCGAGCCTGAGCCAACCACTGCCGCAGAGAGCACGGTCGTTGAGACAACTGTATCAGAATGGACTTCAGATGGCCTCACGTTCAGCTCCGCCATGGAAATAACCACGATCTCCACCATGGAGAGCAGCATGACTGAGTCGACATCCGAACCCGCAGCATACAGCTCTTCGACCGCTACCCCAACACCGCCTCCGGCACCTTCTGGCTGCACATATGACTATCCTGGCTCATTCCAGATTTCCATCCGAAACGCCTCTGGTGATCCCGTGAATCGCTCCGTAGTCAAAAGACAGCAGTATACTCTTTTCACGGTCTCGGATGGAGTCCTTCGAAACGATCAAAATCTGTTGGCGTTCATTGCCGCTGACTGGGCGCTTACGTGGTCGGATGCGCCATCGCCTGGAGCCATCTTTGTAGACGGATGGTCTGTCTGTGAGAACGGAACGCTCGCAGTCTACGGCACTTCCAAATTTTCTGCTTGCCTGGGGTCGGGTGGATTTGCCACCATCTACCTGGATAGGGGCGAAGAGGAACTGGCCAGTTGCACCGAGCTTTATTATCAAGCCATCACGGACGCCACGAGTTCGACCGCTTCGATGGCTCCAGATTCTACTTCATACTCGCCGACCTCGTCTGCCTCCGCCTCCGCTTCTCCAGCTCCGCCGTGTCCGACTGCATACAGCGACGTCTGTGGAAGTTCAGGTCAAACCCTCAATGGATGCGCTACAAGCAGTGGACAGACGTATGAGCTCGCCTGTGGCGTCGGCTACACCGGCACAACCATCCCAGACGACCAGATTACGCCAGGGATGAACAAGTCCAACAGCACCGCTGCACGGCTCCGAAAACGATACGAGACTCCCGACCTTGCTACCTGTCAAGCCGCTTGCGATGCTACAACAGGTTGTGTTGCGGTGACTTTCCTCCCACCAACCAATTGCACCCTCTTCAGTGAGGTGACCGGAACGTACGATCTCCCAGGAGCGGTGGGCGCCGCACAGGTGGAAGAGCTTCCACCGCCGATTTACGGTGCGTCCTCCATTACGACTACCCAGACTCAGACTGTGCCCTCGATTACGACAACTGTGACTGGGACCACTACTTTTGGCCTGCCAACAACTACCGTTTCTGGCTCTGGTTCTATCGTGACTTTGACGCCGACGACGACTACTGTCGTGTCTACTCTGCCGCCCGGCGGCTCATTCACTTCGATCACGAGTGGCAGCTCGACTGGGTCGTTTTATGTCTACACTACGAGCCCGTCTGCGATCTCTCAAACAGGTGTTCCGCAAAGTGTCTGCTACACATGCGGTATCCAGCCCACGATTTGTCCAGATGGCTCAAACTGCGGCCTTCCATCAGGGCCCGTTGGGCCCGCATCCAGCAGCATTCCTCCAATCTTCACACCAACGTCGACAGGAGCTACCTGCCCACGAGTCGTTTCTGGCACTGGCTATGTGACTATTCACACCACTTATACCTACACAACCTGTCTTGAAGGTTCCGTCTGCCCGAACCCAGGATATGTCATTATCGGTGGAGGAGGTAGCATGACGAGTCGCCCTGGACAAGAGATCGTCACCACGACTGACGATCAAGGTAGCTCGGTCACTTACACCCAGATACCTACAACGAGCGCTATTAGCACTCGCACGTCTGAAGGCAGCCCCTCATCAACCAACTCTGGCGTCACAACTGCTCTGCCTACTTGCCCATACGCGAACGGCGCCAGCTTCCTCGATAACATGGGAGAAGAGTATACCATTCTGTGCAATACACTTTTTTCAGACAATACTCTGGTCACGCAGACTCAAGGCCGACTTTCAGACTGCATCAACTCTTGCGATATGTACAACATTATCAACACTACATCTACTCAGTGTGCCGGTGTATCATTCATCGCGGACCAAGAGACCGATAACTGTCTGCTGAAGGATGGTACGACTGGCGTGAACATGGCGAACACCCACTCTGCCAGGCTGGTCAAGAGAGCGACCAACCCAGGCGGAGGTGGCAACATGCCCAGTGGTGTCACAACCGCATATCTGCCTGGTGTCACAGATCTTCCAACCTGCTCTCAGATATGTATCGACGGCTACGATGGCTGCGCTGAGGACGACGCCACCTGTATTTGTTCGAATCAGAACCTGCTTGAGCGGTGGTCGTGCTGCGTCAGCCAACGCTGCAATGCTCAGGGCCAAGCCGATGTGATCTCTTTCGCTCAGAATCTCTGTGGTGAATACGGCGTTACAGCTCTTCCAACCGCGGCTACGTGTAATACCAACCCAGGAACTGGACCTGGCACCGGGCCTGGACCTACGGCTACCGTAACACAATATCTCCCTGGCGTAACGGACTTGCCGACTTGCTCGCAGCTCTGTATCGACGGATATGATGGATGTGATGAAGAAGATGCTACATGCATTTGTTCGAACCAAAACTTGCTCGAGAAATGGTCTTGCTGTGTCAGCCAGCGCTGCAACGCTCAGGGTCAGGCTGATGTGATCTCCTTTGCGCAAACCCTTTGCAGTGATTACGGCGTTACTGCCCTTCCGACGGCGGCCACATGCAATACCAATCCTGGAAGTGGACCTGGCCCTACCGTCACGCAGAGTGGGCCCGGCGTGACAGTGACCCAGTATTTGCCAGGCGTGACTGATCTGCCGACCTGCTCGCAGCTCTGTATCGATGGATACGACGGATGTGATGAGAATGACGCTACGTGCATTTGTTCCAACCAGAACCTGCTCGAGAAGTGGTCTTGCTGCGTGAGCCAAAGATGTAATGCGCAAGGACAAGCTGGTCAGTGTAGCATCTTCTGCTTCTCAATCACTTCTTTGCTAATGCAGCTTGTAGATGTGATATCCTTTGCGGAGAACCTTTGCGGAGAGTATGGAGTGACAGCATTGCCTACAGTTGCGACTTGCAACACGAATCCAGGCAACGGGTAGGATGACACTCTCTCCAAACAAATTGATGGCCAACGTCGACTGACTCTTGCTATTTAGACCCGGGACCGGACCTGGGCCAACAGTCACGGCTACAGGTATGCATGTCCCCATTTCACACAGTGGCGTTGATTCCTTCAGCGCAAAGGCTGTGACTCGAGGCGCTCTGCCAAGCAAAGATCATTGACGAGTATCTCGCTTTAGGCCCCGGACCGACCGTATACGTACCCACAACAATCTACGAATACATAACGCAATACAGCACAGTCGTCAGCCGAGACATCACGGTAATCAGCACCGTTGGTGTATCGACAGTGGTCAGCGTTTCATACGTTCCAGCATCCACGAACACAGTAAGTCATAAAGCTCGCGCAAAGCCCTCATGGAGTGAAAATGCTGACATCTCCGCCAGGTCACTGCGACAACCGTTTCCATCTCAGTGTCAAACCAGTACTCCACAGCAACAGCGACTGAGAGTGTTTACATCTCCGGCCCAACGGTGACCACGATTGGAGGAACCGCCACAGTTACCCAGCAAGGCCCAACAGTCACAGCTTCCGTAGGCTCAGGAGGCAGCGGCGGCGGCGGGACCGTAACCGTCACTCAGGGCAGTGGCGGCTCAGATGGAGGCACAGTGACAATCACGGTATGCTATACCATTCTGCCCCTCTGCAACAAGTCCGTCTCAAGCTAATTATGAACTCAAGGCACCACCCGTCACCGTCACTTCATACGTCGTTCCAAGCTCGTCCAGCTCAAGCAGTATTTGCAGGACGACTTCGACGAATTACTATAAAGGCTTGGTCCCGGTGAAGAGGAATGCTAGGACTGATAAGAGGAGTCTTTTCTCTCCGGATGGCCCGCGTTGGGAGAGCCCGGAGGAGATGGTGGCGAATGCAAAGCCGAGACTTGTATGAGTGGTATTTAGCGATATGTACGCAGACTGCTAAGCTGTGTTTGTTGCTGTCGTCTTGTTTGATGCACTTCGTGAGCTTTTCTGAGTTTTGACGCTGGCTTGAAAGTAAGTCCTCCCGCCCTATCGGTGCTCAACTACAGGGTATCTTTTAAGCATGATTAACTGCCCGGCCGTCGTCAGAAGACAGCTGATGAAATCGTATCTATATCTTAAACGCCCCACGACCTGTGCAGCTGCGGCAACAATTTGTCTGATTCACGCTCTGCCCCATCTCTCACGATTTAAAGCGTGGTCCGACTCATAGTCATCGGTGAAGATCATGAAGGGTGCGAAACCTGCTACGCCACTAGCATCGACTCTGGTTGCTGGTTGCTGATATAGATAGGTAAAGCATGTCGCACAACACCTCACATGTGCCCGACACGCGCCAAAATATTCTGGTCCACTATCAAAATCCGCCGCAGTAACTCGGTGCTCACCGAAGCTCAACCGCGACTTCAATTCTCATCTTGTATGATCTGCAACCGCAGATTCCTGGATAACTTTCCTGTCACTGAACTTGCAATTTTATGTGCTGGACGAGACGGTCTTGGGCAGTTTGAAGACGAACTGAGGCATCTGGCAGGGGTCCGGCTTTCGTGAGGCGGGCCAGGAGGAAATCAATGGCAGTATGGGTGATATGCATCGTGGAAAGTGCAAGTTCTCGAGCGCTGGGCTGGATGCGTTGCTGATGGAGTGATTGTAGGCCATGTAGATCGAAACTCTAGGTCGACCAAGATCTCGGTCTGGGGCTGGTTGAGGCTCCTGGCACGTCTACTGCACTTTGTGTATGCGAAGGAATGGGAAGGTGGTGTAGACGTTTGGGGCCAAATGCTGGCACGGGTCTCTTCTGAGGATCATAGCTGATAGAAAGCTCGGCTGCTCACTGTAATATCATCAAGCGCGGTCAGAAGCACTTCTGAATATAGCCGCTCGATTGTCCCCAATGCCTCGCTAATATCATCAAGCAACTCTTTCACCTCCCCAGCAAAGCCTAGTAGCGTCTCTTAAACCCTCTGCCTCTACCTCCTCTCTTGTACTGCCAAGCTCTTCCGCCCTCCCCAGATTGCTTCTCGAATCGCTCTCGTCTCCTCTCCTCTTCCGCGTAGAATTCATCTTCGCGCTCCTCCTGCTCTCTCTTCTCTTGCTCGGGGTCTTTAATCTTCCTCGCCTCCGGCTTCCGCGGGTTCATATCTTCATCCTTGATCCACTTGGCGTGAGCACCATACTCACAGCTCACAACCTTGTCAGTATCAGGCGGATGAGCGCGGCCGTTCGGACAGAAACCCGCCATGTAGAAGGGACACAGCTTTTGATGCTTGACATGTCTTTGATTGCAGTAGGGTCCGAGGGGACAGAAGCCTCGCGCGTAATGTGAGCATGCTGGTCGACGGAGCTCTGAGGTGGGTGGGATGTGGAGGGATGTGCAGTCGTCGCCTTGAGAGCAGATGCCGTATCGTGAGAATTCTTTGCATTCCTTCTCGTCGCGCAAGTTGAAGGTGTGGGCGAACTCGCAGGTATCGCCTTTCTTACACAGGCCGCGTTGGTAGTGTTTGCAGATTAGATGGCCGATTCCTGAGCGTTCTGAAGGTGGGACGTAATGTCTGTCCGGGCAGTGTGGTCCTCGAGGACATTGCTGGCCGTTTGACTGGCGGTAGTCATTACAGATGGGGCGTGTGACTTTGGAGGGAGCGCCTAGTGTTGGCAATGCTCGGGCGAGGTAGTTGTCGAAGGTGAAGGAGGGTGGTGTCCGATCCTGAGGGTTGAGGATCTGGTCAGGGAGGCTGCGTTGAGTCGACGTCGCGGCCATGTTGACCGAAGTGATTGTAGTAAAGATGCGATGCAGCATGTGATTGTTCTAGCGCAATGATGTTGCGACAGTAGCCCGGTAGCTTCAGTTCATCCTTGCTCACATTCCTTGCCACCTGCATAGAATACCACAACGCACGTTGCTGCGTATGACTATGACATGCGGAATCAATCACCAATCTTTCGCCCACCTTCGATTGTAAGGCTCACTCTGGCCCAAGAGTCGCAGAGCTGAAACAGCGTCGAGGAATACGATACAGTTCACGCCAAGAATCAACAGCCGCCGCTTTGACCAACGCCTTTCATTCGTTCCGCTGTCCTGCACAGCTCCCGCCCTCCCTCCCTCCCTCCTCCCTCCCTCCACCCTCCCTCCTCCCTCCCTCTCCCTCTCATCGGCCTGCCAGCCTCCCTTCCACCACCACCACCACCACCATACGCCCACGCCTCTCCTAATATCACACCCCGAACAACAGCAACAAAATAGCGCGCTGCCTCGCTTGACGTGAGCCCCGTGCCTTTCGCTTCCGCATACGTAATTACGCCTATTCCCATCTGTCGCAGCGACACCCGGCCATAGCGCCACGTCTGCGTCTTCCGGCTAGATATCATTGTAATACGAGTCGCCTACCACACTCGAGAAAGCACGTAGACTGCGCCCCACGATATCACACACTGCGCACATGCAATCATGGTCTCCGAGCGCATTTACGACCTGTGTCGGCCGATCCTGGACGACGATCACATAGGTGAGGAGGAGAAGGCTGACAAGCTTGAGGAGCTCCTCTCCGCTGCACCGCAGTCCCTCAAAGGAAAAGCGCTGGAAGATGCAGTGCTGGGCACATTATGGCAGTGGAAATCAAATACCGACAGCAATGTCGCTTCGTCACCGCCTCCAGCTAGGACGGTAAGTGTCGCCCGCTCTCTCTCGCCAGCCCCGTGGATTCAGCGAGCAGCGACACCAACGTCTGGGAAGAGCTCTCCACGACCGTCAACAGCAACACCATCTGTACCGCCAGGCTTCGGACCTCCGGCTCTGGCGCGGACAAAGTCGCAGACGGTTGGCTCACCTTTCTCCTCACCCAAACCCTCACCACGACTACCTCTGGCAACACCAGTCATCCCACACAGTCCACGATTGAGCGCCTATCAGTTCAGCGACTCGTCACCCAACACCGAAAACTACGGAGATTACGGCAGCGACAATGTCGACTGGTTGGTGAACGACGATGCGAGCAGCCAGACCAGCTTTGGCGACTCAGGCTTCCCCGGCTCCTCCGAATTCATGTCACCATATACTACCGAGATGAGCCCTTACGACATGCTGCGATCTATCTTGCAGGACAACAAGAGCGACGAGGAGTTGGACGTCATTTTGGAGGCCAACGGCTACGACCTCAGCCAAACGATCAACTCGCTCATGGAAGCACAAGGAATGGGAGCGACGGCAATGGCAGCAGCGATGCAAGAGCAGAACCGGACGTATCTGGTGGGGAAGAGTATGTCGCCTACAATGAGTCAAGCTACACCGGCAGGCGAGCAGAAATCTTCCACCGTTTGTCGATACTGGTTGGCTAGCGGGTATTGCGCACGTGCTGACTGCCGCTTTGCGCATGAAGTGCAGAATCACATTTGCAAATACTGGCTGGCCGGGAACTGCATCGCCGGCGAAAACTGCCTCTTCTCCCACGATCCGAATCAGCTTATGGCGCAACTCAGCCTCGCGAACAGCGGCACGAACGCGCCCCAGCAATTTCCACCGAACTTCCAACTCTCCGATTTTGACAGCTTCCCAACTCTGCAGCCGACGACGAGCAATCCCTATGACGAGAGCAACAGTGTGGATGCGAACACGCTTAATGCCGCTCTCCAGCAGCAGCAGCAGACCTTCCAACCAACACCAGGCTTATTCCCTAGTTTCGTCCCGACTGGACCACGATTTGGGAGTCGACCTGGCAGCAGGCATACTTCGCGAGCCCCAACGCCAAACACGCAGCCCAACTTTCAAGACGATGAAGCTTTTCCCACACTCGGATCGGCAGCCGCGAAGCCGGGCGGGAAGCGACACCACGGCAAGAGAGGTGGACATGGCCATCACCATCATGCTGCTTCTGCCCAGCAACCTGGGAGTCTTGCCGATGTCGTTCGCATGTCTCCTTCTCCGGGGCCCCTCAATGCTCGGGATGCCATGCGGCGCGGGCTCAAGAACAACCGATCATTCACGACCACTCGCGAGAATTCTGCTGCAGCCATGGCTATTGCTGCGCCAAAGGACATCCCGTGGCTTGAGACGGGTGAGCAGGTCAACTCCGCCTACATGAAGGCTCGACACGAAGCTTTCAAGCATGGAGGTCTGCGTAACAAGTTCTTGCAGTCTGCCGCTCAGGCGTGGAACAGGAATGATGCTCGCGGTGCCAAGGCGCTGTCCCTCCGAGGTCAAAATGAGAATCAGCTGATGCGCGAGAAGCATCGCGAGGCCGCGAAAGCGCTGTACGAAGAGCGAAACAAGAATCTGGCTGCTGGCGGCAACAAGGAGCTGTACGTCGATCTGCATGGTCTGCACCCAGAAGAGGCCGTGCAGTATCTGTCAGACTGTCTGAAGGAGCAGAAGACTTCGAGCCGACCCGTCTACGCCATCTGCGGTACGGGCCATCACTCAAAGAACGGCAAAGACAAGGTCGGGAAAGCCATCCGACTCTTCCTCAACGAATGGAGATATGCTTTCAGGGAGTTCTCCGTTCCAGGAGATCGTAATAATGTGGGAGGCATTCTAGGTATTAACCCTTCCAGCTACGACAAGGATGCTGCGAAAAGAGGCATTGGTCTCGGTGGGGACAGTGACAGTGGAGTTGGCCTTGATGAGAGCAGGAGAGAAGACAGCAAGGTGACTGTCGTCAAGGAAGACCCGAGAAAGGCTGCGCCTTCCGCGCCGAAGAAGGTCGAGATCGTTGGTGATGAAGGCGACAGCTAGTTGCTGTTTCTGTAGCAAATGAAAAGAAATTCGAAGTCAGCCCCCCCTTACTTTAAGCATAACTGAATAATGCTGGAGGGTTGTGCTTATACTGCAGAAGAGACACGTGAGTGGGGTTCAAATGCTTACAATCGCCTCAGCTATTGTCTCGTCCCCTACTACGAGAAGGATGATACTTCGACACTTTCAAGTGCTCAAGGACTTGTATTTGCGCCATCTTCGGTCCGCAGTGGCCTAATCAGCACTCATCACGTCTACCCATGCGTCCCATCCTGAGCTGCGAGTTCCGCCACTTCCTCGAGAACCCTCATTGCAGCTCCAAATTCGCTGGCGACTCTGGCAAAGAGATCGCATCAGGACAAATGAGTCTGAGCTTGACGATCTGCTTTATTTTGCGAGGGTAGGCAAGGGACCAAATATCAATGACCTGGGCTGGTTTGATCACGGGGAAAAAAGCCCGCGGTTCTGGCATCAACGATTCTACGACAACGAGTCTCACACACCATTGCTGCATGTTTCGCGGACACTAATGGCTGGCCACATATACGAGAGGCATGCTCCGCACCTCGTCATAGTAAGATTGAAGTTCTGAAATAGCGAATCAGAGTCCATCGAAGGATCCGGGCTTGGCGCCATCTTCACGACCTCGCCAAAACACGCACGAGAGCTGAAGCACTGGACTGGGATGTCATCCTGTATCTGAAACGACAGGATTTCAAGTTATATTTGATGATGACCAGGATCTCGTATGCATCACGAACGCATATTGGACGTGTAATGCGGAACGCTAAGGGGTGTGCGGCAGCGCGATTGCGTAGTGTTCCTGGATGGCACGAGTTGTGGTTGTGTAAGCGAGGGCTGAGGATCGACGTGGAGGAGGATGGAAGGGAAGGTTGAGGTATTGCACGAACAACAAATCTGAGTCTGGCAAGTCGACACCGATATGGTGCGTTATGCGAATGTGATCCAAGCAGGCGATACATAATCCCTGGATCCAGTCAGTGTCACTGCGATCTTGATCAACTCCAGGACGAAAAACAACGTACCCGACCCTCGAACACGAACCTGCTCTCACAAGCGTGATTGAGGGAAGTCTCAATATGCCGGTCCGATCTCATGCTTCTCCTTCCGACAATGCAAAATCACCTTATCTCTCCTCAAATGCTTGAACTTGCAACCAGGAGTCTGACAGAAATGTCGTTTGGCGTTCCGGTCGATGGGTCGGTAGGGACAAGCTGTCTTCATGTGTCGGGGGAGATCGTTTTGTCTTTTGAAAAGCTTCCCACATCGCTCGCAAGTGGCTTGGCCCGAGATTTTGCTGAGATCTGGTGAAGGTCTGGACAAGGGTTCGATTTTGATCGGTGCGGCTTTTGTCTCTCGGTGGTCCAACATGTTGTCTTCTTCAGAGGAAGATGGTGGTGGCGATGGCGTGGGTGAGGACATTTCGGTGTCGGCGGGATGTCGAAGGGCATGGTCTTTACCACAACCTAAGCAAATCCCCACGTCGCACTGGCATGTTGATGGTGGAGCGGGAAGTTGTAAGGGCGACGATTCATTCATGTGGATATGCGCGAAGGCGGCCAATCGATCGTTGATAGGAGGCGCGTGAACATGGACGAGGTTGGGGAAGTTGTATCCTTCGTGGGACGGTGGTAACACTATCCAGGGTCCTTCACCGTTGTTAGGAGATTACCATCAGCGTGACACGATCTTTACTTGCCCTCGGTTGCTGTCGCTTGGAGACTATGTGGTCCATCCTCCAAGCTCGGCCCATGGGTGCCTGGCCATGGCTCGAAGTATTCTGGATTCTCGACACCTTCGGAGAGAAATTGCTTGAACTGCTTTTGTCCAGCGTGGAAGAAGCCGTTTGGTGGCCCTTCTCGCGACTCATGGGACGTGTATGAGACAAGGACGGCAGGATCGATGGTGTGGCTGCATAGAAAGGATTGGCGGAAGATTCTTGTGATCGGAGATAGAGACTCACAGAGCGCCCTCGGGCGTCGGTAGTATTGGATCACGGATCTCGTCACGATCACTTGTGCTTGGAGCGGATGAGGAGGCTATGTCCAACTCAGGCACGGCTTGCCTTGAATCATGTGGCGAGCGCAT